>NC_089873.1:87131212-87434242 GCF_040182565.1 Anser cygnoides | reverse complement strand
TCCATGCATGATGTGGAAAAATGTTTGGGATTTTTTAAAAAACAAAAAAACAAAAACAAAAACTTTGTACTATGTTGCACTAAAACATGTTTTATACAACACACCTGAGAGCTGTAGTAAACTGTGTTGAAATTGTGATTCATACTGCTGCTGGTTTTTGTCTGATTTGGGCTTTTGTTGTACCTTTATGCACAATCCCTACGTAAAGGTGTGCTGAACTCCCAAGCCAGCTCCCCCTTTTAGGCAGCCTGTCCTTCCACCCATGCTCCCTGATGCACCAGCTCTCCTCCCTCCCCAGCAGTACATCTCCACTCAGGTAGGCTGGAGCTTGCAGCCACCTTGCACCCTCTGGCTCTTCAGGCATACCGTCTCTTCCCATCCATTCATTCATCTCATAGTAGCATATAGTATTTAACAGAGACATGCCAGGGCTATTTTCTGAACACTGGTTTTGAAATTGCTCTTAAAATAGTAAGCGCTTTGCAGTGAAGTAGTCTGGATTTGAAGAAGCATTTTTTAATGGAATAATACATGGTAAATAGTAAGCAAATATTAACATCCTTGATGGAAGCAGAAGACTGTAGTTCACTACAGAATCTACTTAAGCTGATGTAAAATGCAACATCTTAATTCTCTCTTTACCCACCTTTACCTTCCACAAGGGTTTAGTCAGTAGGGTTGAACTCCCCAGTTAACTGAAATAGGGAATTGTGATATATTTTTACACGTATAGCAAAATCAGTGTGAAATTGTGCAAAATGCATTTGCAATGTAGAAGCCAGTAGGTTTTTTAATTATTTTTTTCCAATATTCATAGAATCATAGAATATCCCGAGTTGGAAGGGACCCTCAAGGATCATTGAGTTCAACTCCTCACAGGTCTACCCAAAAATTCAGACCATGTGACTAAGAGCACAGTCCAAACACTGCTTAAACTCCGACAGGCTTGATGCAGTGACTATGTCCCTGGGGAGCCTGTTCCAGCGCATGACCATCCTCTCAGTGAAGAACTTCCACCTGATAGCCAGCCTTAACCTCCCTTGTCGCAGCTTGACTCCGTTCCCTCGGGTCCTATCGCTGGTCACTGAAGAGAACAGATCGGCGCCTGCCCCTCCACTCCCCCTTGTGAGGAAGCTGTAGGCCACAATGAAGTAGTTGTCTCAGGCTGTATATGCTATAATCAGTGTGCAAAGGAGAGCTTTTAATGCTACAGATGCTCCCCCCCAACGCTCCCAAACCCCACGGTGGCCTCCCTGCCACACCAGCACACGCAAGCAGGAAACATGAGCCTCCCACAGGTTTACGTTCAAGTACATTAAGCAAAAGGCAGCAGGTGGCGTAAGCATACTTCCCGGGGGGGTGGGTCCTGCCACCCCCACCTAGGTGAGGCGGTACAAGTCCTTGCCCACCTTCTCCAGGCGTTCCCTGTACTCCAGAGGGGCATAAAGGGAGGCAGCGACCCCCCGAAAGCCGTGCATGGCCCCCCACCAGCAGGCCGCAATGGCGGCAGTGGAGTCGCTGTCTCCCGTGTGGAAGAAGGCCCGGTGAGCCAGCTCTGTCCAGGAGTCCCCCGCGCCCAGCAGCGCGTCGTAGGCGATCATGGGGGCATCGTGCCCGCTGCTGCCCCCCCAGCCGTTGTAGCTGAGGGAGGTGTAGAAGGAGTCTCTCTCTTCCACGCCGTACTTGGAGGGGAAGGTGGGCAGCGAGACCCCGTCCAAGATGCCTCTCTCCGCCAGGTATTTTTTCCATTGTTCTTCAAAGTAATACCTGCAGAACAGGGCACGGGACAGAGGGGGTGTGAGAGAAGTCCTGCAGGAGCATACACCCAGCTACCAGAAAATGCGCCGCCGAGAGCCCGGAGCAGCAGCTCAGCAAAATGGTAGGCGTCCCCCGTTTGTCAAACAAGGGACAGGATTTACAGTAAGAGGCACAAGGACATGTTTCAGTGAGTTAGATTTCCCCTTCCTCCAGCCACATGGGAGAAGGCAGCCCACCACCTGCCGCTGTTGCGCTGCAAAGGATTCGAAGGCTCAGATCGAGAACTGAGTCATCCTCACAAACTCAGCGTACCTCTACCCGTGTCTGTGCACAAAGCCACGCCGAATACACATCCAGATTTGGTTACGACTTTCAGACTGAGCTCAGCCCTAGACCTGGTGCTCTTCCCCAGCCCTGGTTCCCATCTTTCATCAGGTCATGGTTGAAATGACAAGTCTAGCTGCCTCATATCGGATCCAAAAAATGTCAAAGCTACATGACACTAAAACAACCTGCCAATTTTTTGTGATGTTAGGTGTATTTTTCTCCTGGGGGACATCAGAAACGTTCTGAACCGACTGGATCCCGTGGCAGGCATGAGCTGCTCTCGGAGTTAACCATAATGTGATTACTCAAGCTTAGGTATAAACAGCGCTCACCCTCCCGTACATGAGGCTTATTTTAATTTTAACAAAGCCTGGCACCAGCAGTGCGGCTCACCATTGCCCCATGTTCTCCTCCACGAAGAAGCCGGCGTCCCGCACGTAGGCCTTGGCGCGCGGCAGCACCTCCAGCAGCCCCTTCCCCCAGGCCGGGGGGCGCACGCCGTTCACCGCGAAAGCTGTGAAGAGGGCCGAGGCCAGGGACCCCAGGTAGCCGGTGGGATGGTGGTGGGTCATCCGGCCGCTCTCGATGCTGACTTGCACCAGGGTGTCCAGCTCGTCGGTGCGGCGGAAGCGCAGGCCGATGCACATGGAGCGCATGGCAGCCCCGCAGCCTCCGCCTTTGGGGCTGAAGGGGATCCTCCAGCCGTCCGGCTTCCCCGGTTCCAGCTTCAGAGCATTTTTCTGACACATGGCACCTGGGCAGGGAGGAAGAACTACACGTCACGCGGAGATAGCGTCCTGTAGCACGGGAACCGAGGGAAGACAAGCAGGGTAGGAGGGCATTGCCCTGTGGAAGAGATTCAGGCTTCCCTATAAATACAGAAGTTGTCTGCTCGCGTATGGCTCTTGCCTTAAATTGACACTGCACCCTGCATATTCCCAAGCAGACCAGATAATTCCAGTTTGTGAAAATAATTATAAAGCCCAGGGGGGTAAAAAACACTCCACTGCTGATTTTTTATTTATGCCACTATTTACATTTCATGTTGCTTGCTTAATAGCATCTATAAAACATTTATACTATCTAAACAAGGTATATTATGCACAACTTTATCTAGATATCTAGATATCCATAAATAGAAGGGAGATTTGGAGGGCCATCAGATCACGTTGATCCAGACCCAAAGCAAGACTAAGTAACTCTGCTGTTTTCCTGGCAGACGTTTAAACTTCTCTGCCTCAGTGCTAGGAAATACTCCCTGCAATAAACCCAGATCTCCCTTGCTGCAGTTTAAGTTTGTCAGAAAGTGAGGAACGCTGTACTTTCCTCACTGCAACAGGGTTTTGCATGAGTAGCTTTGCTGTATTTCTCCTAAATAAGCTGAAGAATAACTGTATTATGTCAATTGAAAGGTTTGCCCAGCCCACTAGCTGCTCTCCAAACATCGCCACTAGCCGGTTATCTATGGAAAGGCTACAAAAAATGTGGCAACTACAGTGTTTTCCCGAGAACACCCACATGGCTTTCAGCAGACAGAGGAATTGTCCTGAGTCTCAAGTTGGGTCCAAAGGGTAACATTCAGTAACACCCAATGGACCTAGCTGCCCTGAGCTGCCCTCGTTATCTTGAACCCACGCATGACTTCAGCCTCCTCTAACATCCTATGGTAATCTGAGCCACGTTTTTGTTATGCAAAGTGTTTCCTTTTATTTTAAACTGCCATTTGACAATTTCCTTAAATTCCCCTCTGTTTTTTTAATTGCAAGAAATAATAACTATCCATTCACCACGCTATTCAAGTCTGTATATGCTTTGGCTCTCCTCTTCAGTCTTCTGCTCTAAGTGGACACCCCAATCCAACTTTTTCCCTCTTCAGGTGGGAAGCCACACATCAACTCCTCACTGCCCACCTCCATCCCTCTCCTAGTTCTGCTATTTATTTTTCAAAGTGACTCTGCTTCTTCCAGTGCTGCTGCTTTGATAATACTCATGTTAGTTCAGCCCTTTCATAGGTTAAAGTCACTTGCACAAATACATCCAAATTTCAGAGCCCAGCAACCTTCCCTGGCGAAGACCAAGAAAAAATTTAAAGTGCTAAGCCTGAATGCTTGTGTGCGAGGAAGAGGAAATAGGTTTCAAGTATTACATTATCTTTGATTTTCTTCTACCTTGCTTGGCAGTAGGATATGGTGTACGTCAGTCTATTTTACCAGCACATGACATTTACAGCACCCTTGTAACCAAAATACCTCCAAATCCAAGCACGGTTTTAAGATTGGCTCCTGGCCACATACTAGCAGTGCTAGCACTGGTTGGCTGCTGTCAGTAATAATGTCACATGGATCCTTTTACAGTTCTGGTCTACGTTTCTTTAGCAGCCTTCTCTTCTGACAGTGTCGGTACATTACATGCATATTAAATCAGCACAGGGTACAGCCCTCTGTGCTCTGGTGGACCAGCTCACTGTGTCTCAAACTGAAAAAGCAGCTCTGTCCTGTTGCTCTCACACTATTTGTGCAGCCAGCCTGTCATCGGAAATAAATTTTGAGAATGGGAACAGCATATGCAAGGCTTCCCCACAGGAAAAAGAAGGGCTGCCGACCACTGCAGCCCACACTGTCAGGCTACTTTCATTCTCATGAATTCCCCGCAGCGTGACCCTGGCACAAAGCAGAGCTGCCATCTCACCAGCCTCAGCCCTGCCTGGTGTGCCTGCGTGCTGGCCTCTGCTCAGATGCTGGCATCACACTGGTAGATGAAGCTTTCTGGTTTTGCTGTCCCACACAGCCCCTGGATCAGTCCAGATGTTCTTTACACATCCTTCCTCCAGGTGATTTAGAGTGAGAACTGCAGGGCCGTGTCCCTCCACTGGAAGCAGCAGCAGGCACAGTGTTTGATAGGGGTGGCACCGTGCTCCGCCAGCACTGATCTTCACCAACCTCTAACTGAACTGCCAAGCAGGTTATTTCTGTGGTGTCTCAAAGTGGGCATGCACTCAAGCCTCTAAATATGCTTTCTGTGTAGTTTATTAATTCAGTGCTGGCTGCTATGTATCAAAATCATTAAGTGTGCTATCAGTATAATGTCTAACTTTGTTATGATTAACACAAAATAGAAGCAGTTTACAAATCTAAATACACTAAGCATTGCGCTTATGACCTATATAGGACCTAAAAAGATCCCATCAAACAAAACCAAGTTTTTAAAAAGCTGAGCCAATTATCGTATTTGTATGTCCTTGGTAAGACAGACTTTCTGGCAGAAAGACAAGGGGAAAGGGTAAGAGCAAAGGGACTAGGATAGCTCAAAATCAAAATATGCACAACAAATGGAAAATGAACTCTGTAATCTTCTTGGAACTGCAAGAAGGGCATTTCGTCAGGACGTGTTTTGACATGTTGGGACCAGGCAACTCAGTGCTTGATAAGCAGCGGGATTGTTCATTAACTGTTATAAAAGAAAAATGAGGAAGATGACAAGGCTTAAACTGTAAAGAAAGACTCATTATTTTGCAATAGCAAGCAGACACTTGATTGCAGCTTTAAGCCTGTACATATTACTTTAGGAGATTACTACTCACAACATGCAAATGAAAAAAAATTGTAAATCATACCAGTATACAACAGGTAGGACTCTGGTGATTTATGAAGTGATGTATTACAAGTATGATCCTCATGCTTTTAAACAATTAAAATATTAAAACATTCAAAATCTGATTAAGGAAGAGTAAGTTGAAAACATGCTGTTAGGCCTTTTTTTAAACTGCATTAAAAAAAAAAACTAGCAAAAAAAATAATCCTGTGGGAGTTTCTGAATCCAGAAATTCTGTCTTGGACACTTACCAAATCCTGGTTAGGAACTTCATGCAAACTAAACTAAATGTAATACTGTTTTAAGGAAAAAAGAAGTGCAAGCAAAAAGCACTGTGAAAAAAGCCAATCTGGAAAAGTTTCATGTACAACTGGATGCTATTTCTGGAACAGGCTTCTATGCCATTTATTTTGACTTTTCATGAGTACAGACGTGCTGGTAACACTAACAGCACAGTAACAGCTGGTTAGGGTCTGTCAGTGCACATAATAAAGGTGAGTTCAAACGATCACATATTCACAAATAATTCCATAGGTAGAGGACTTAGACCAAAAAGAACAGAGCAACAGGCAACAGCTTTGAAGCAGAAGGTTTCCTGGAGAGCTTTGCAGGCAAGTGTAACATCATAGAAAAAGAAATATGGCCATTCTTGTGTCACTTAATTCATTGGATTTGCTATCTGCAAAGAATAATGAATTTGGGCCTGTGGCACTTCACAAAGAGCAATAATAGAGGTAGGGATTAACTTGCCGTTGAATTAAGACAGTGAGATATACTGCCCTTCTCTCTTGGGGCTGCTTATTTGAGGGACCCTACTGTGGCCTTCTGGTGACTAATAAAGGTGTGGGAATCCCTTTGTTACTGTGGGTTTTGGTTTTCAGGTCTGGCTTTCCTTGTGTGGGTGAACAATGTGACTTTCCCCCACTATTCTAGGGGAATCTCCTCTCTATTGGGTGAAAGTTGCAGCAGCAACTTTCCATTCTCAGCCTTAAAGGCTGCAATTCCCCAGTGAGTATTTAATCTGTTCAGAAGAGCATCATCTCAGGTTATGTTTCCAGTTATCGTCTATTTACTCTGAACTGCCTTAAGAAGTTACTGACACGCAACTTCTATCATTACTATTTACAAATACAACATGGAGACCCTGGAATGCAGACAGCTTCTAAGGATATGGATTAGGTGTTCCCTTTAGTAGTAAGGCAGTGAACAGTAGACAGCTAAGTGTCAAATTTAAGTTCTCAGAGGCTAAGACCTGTTCAACTCGTTTCCTGTGGTTGCAGCAGGAGAACTCCTGAATGCTGTTGCAAGAGCATTTTCATCAGACTTCCATTTTTTCCACACTACTTTCCCTCCATCACAGAATTTTATGAGGCAAGCATTTGTGGAACCAGTGCTCACTGAAGAATTTGCATCTCTTTGTTCAGCCAGATAACCTGACCTTTCCTTGTCACTCCAATTAGTCACCATAGCAAATTTACTTTGAGATCCCTTACTTCCAAATGGGAACTGCTTGTGAGCATGCTGCAGCCCAGTTACTCACATATGGACTGCAGCAGGTGTGCTATTATACTTAGCTATTAATTACTAACATTCCAATTTTAGGCTCTTCTCCTTTTCGTCTCAGATTGTAGCCACCAAGCTTAGATAGCAGAGACAAAAATAGCTTCCAGGTGCTGTCTCATTGACAGCTGTGGTTGGTCCACCTTGGCAGACCCCATCAGCTAGGGGACGTACAAGTTGCTCCTTTGCCAAAACAGCAATAATTCTGTCAAAAATTTAACCTGCTGGCTGCTGCTATCCTAGCAAGCATCATTACCTCTTCTTAAATATTTTATTAATTAATCTACTCTGACAACTGAAATTATCTGTCTTACTGAATGTTGATATTTCAGCCCTTGACATGAGGGTAAGCAGTGGCTGTGGAAAGGTACGCAGAATTCCTGCTCAAGTTTCTTATCTGTTTTACCTTTTAATTGTACACCTCTGTCACACTATGTTTAGTGACCCTAAGAGAACAATGCAGGATTTGGTCTTTCCCAGGAAAACGTCTTTTAATGTCAAGCCAGAACATTTGTGATATATTTTGGCCAATCCAGATAGGCATGAGTCCAGCCAAACTTTTTTCATTTTTTAAATTTTGCATAGCATTGCAGCATTTGAATGTTTCCTAGACACTTATCCTGCCTGCACTAGCCAAGTTAGAGGCCCAGCCTCCAAAGCTCCTATTTAAGTTTATTTCAAGCATCCGCAGGAGGCTGGGCCATCTGCAGAAAGAGAGATGGGGGCCTCAGGGAAGTGCTGGGTAAGCATGCCTGGGTGAACCAGGATCTGCAGGAATACATTGCATGCAGCTTGGATATTGCAGCCTGTGAATGTATCCTTCCCAAACGCTGCCATGCACTGCCAGTCCCTGCAGCTTGTGCCCCAAACTTGGCAGCATTGTGGTCATGCCAAGAAAAGAGAGAGGCTGGATCTACAAGGTTCAGAGATCTTAATTGTGGCCTGACTGTCCAGTTGCAGAAAGTAGCCACTCAGAGCTAGCCAAAGGTAGAATTTGGGTTTAATGAACTTAATTACTCCAAGCAGGGACTTCCCTGCCTTTAAATATTTTATGTGTAATTAATTGCATTTGTCAAAGGAAGTTCTCTATTAATGCTCTGTTTAGAGGTGTTATCTTAACACAGCATTTCAAGATGCACATTATACATGGCTGAATTTGTATTTTTCCTCCAAGAGTGTAGGAAAAGACACTTCCCCAGTGCAAAACCCAGCATTCCTCCCCTGAGTTCAAGGCCAGGCCTCAAACACACCTGTAAGAATGTCTTATAAATGTAGGCAAAACAGCATTTTTTCTCATCTAGTTCTGAGACGGCCCAAACACCTCAGCCTGCCTTTTTCTATTCTCTTCAATTCATCTGGAAAGAGGTACTAAGTGTAGAAAACTTTTGGCTTTACATGAAATATGATTAATGCTATAAACAGCCAAAAGCAGAGCCTTAAGGTGAGAAGGTGGGCAGAAGCAGGGCCAGCCTTGGCTCCAAGCTGCATGAAAGCGAGAGTCAGTAGCCACAAGGAGAGAGGGGCAGAGGACAGCTCTGCCAAGGCAACATAACGGAGGGGTTACCTGGAGCTCTGCCCTTCATGTCATTCATGCACTCCTTGTAGTTCTTTGCAATCAGGGAATAGAGATGCTCTAAACGTGGATTTTTCCCAGCAGCTACCAGCGCTTCGGCTGTGGCCAGGTGCATCACTGTGTCATCGCTGACTTTCCAGCCTTTGATGCTGATGTTGCTGAGTCCCCCCATCTCCGCCAGCTCCTTGTGGATTGTGGGGCCGTGCTGCAGGAACTCCCATTTCCCATTGTAATAGCCCAGCGCATCTCCAAGCGCACTCAGCACCATAGATGCCACGTAGTTTTCCATCTCCTTAGGACACAATTTTTGCCCCAGGATTGCTTCAATGCAGAAAGTACTATGAAGAAAAGGAAAAAAAAAAAAAAAAAGAGGAGGATAGTAAAGAAAATCTTTCTCAGTTTAGTACAAGCCTTTACTGCTAACGTCCAGTAGCCTTGAAACGTGGCCTAGCACCTGCATCTTGCTCAGAGAGTATGTTCCTTCAAAGCACACGCATCCCCCTGGCCCTTCGGTAGGTAGTAGGTGTGCTGCATCACCCGGGCAGCCCAGCCCTGAGGCAGGGAGAGCAGGGCATGTCCTGCCAGGGCAGCAGCCAGCCAGGACAATGCTGTGTGTTCAGAGACCAAAATGCAACGGCAGTACTGCAGAAATATGTAGGGAAGTAAAGGCAACCCACATTTTCACCAGACATAGCCCACGGGAGTAAGGAGATTGGATCAGGCTCCCAGTGATTTTCATACCACGAGGATAACTTGAGAGTGAAGCCCGCTTTTACACACTCAGTGCCAGTCCATTCACTCTTAAGCAGCGTAAGGCAGAGCCTGGTAAAAGTGGCAGAGAGGGGCTCTGACCAACAGCTGGCCCGTCTCCAGAGGCTGGCTATAGACACGTGTGCTCTTACAACCAAAACCAGGTACTCCAGCGGGTATTTTAAGCAACACTTCCCCCCATCAGCCAAAGCACTTCAGGGTCTGCTGCTTTTTGCTTCCGTGCCTTGATATGCGCTAAGGAGCCTGTAAGTCTCCCTTCGTCACATGACCCAAGAAAAATGCAGAAAGAAAACCAGAGGCGCAGCAAAGAAATTAAGTTACTAAAAAACTGCTTTGAGGTTAAGCATGTGATTTGCCTGGCCGGGGGGAGAGGAGGCTGCTTCCCGCTGCACAGCGCCGTCGCAGCCCCTCACAACTTACACGGCCAGGATGCCGAAGGCAGGGTGCCGGCTCCTCGCATCCCCTCGCCCAACCATCCAGCAGGACACCGCGCCGAGCCAAGGACACCGGGCCCTGGCGAGGTCCTGCCACCAGCGCCTCTCCCAAGGCTACCCTGCTGAGGCCTCCAGGACGGCGGCGGTGGCGGCGCAGTACGTCCTCTTTGCGTCACCACCGCCGCGACAGGCCCGGCCCGGGAAGGGAAGAGGGGGAGGAAGGCGGAAGGCTTGCTCTGTCAGCACAGCCCTGAGATCCTTCTCCAGACATAGAGCAGCTGCAGCACGGCCACCGAGCAAACCCTGCAGCTGCTCTCAGGCATCAGACGCCACGGTGGCCATGGCCCCTGCCACCGCTTGGGGCAGGGGGAAGGCCAAGGCCACCCACCAGCAGGGTGGCAGCAGAGGGGAGCACCAGCCCTCACCGACCCCACTGCCCCGGCACTGCCGGGCTTCGCTCCCAGGGTGTCCCCTGCCTTGTGGCTTTGCTGCTCAGCCCCCTGGTATGCTCCTCTGCCAGCCCCCGCTTTCCCTCCCACGCCTGCCCCCTTTTATTTTCGGGGTTCTGCTCTGTCTTCTTGCCCTTAGGAGCCGTACAGTCAATTTGGAAATGAAGTCGCCATGTGGAAATGATTATTTTCTTTAAAAAAAAAAAGGTAAAAATGACAGATGTTTTTGGCATCCCCCCCTTACTTTCCTTTTGAAGCTATGCACCATTTTCCTGAGCACACACATACCCCTTTTAGCCGGACCGCCAGCCTCCTCCTGGGTGCCAGCACAAGTTATCCTCTGGGCCCTGCTAGCCTCCAGTATTTACCTGGAGCTCTGTATGATTCAGCACAAACCCCTCGCAGACCCAGGCCTCCTCTGGGCTGATTCCTGCTTTGTCTTGTGTTGGTGGTCCTGCTTCTTTGCATCTCAAAGTGCTTGATGACACCATTGCCTCCTACAAGTTTTAAACTTTTTTTTTTTATGCTTGTTGGGGCTATGTAGCTCGGGGTGTCTACTGAATGGGCAAAGAAGGAAAAGAAAAAGGAAGCAGGAGCAAGAAATAAGAATAAGCATGGCTTGGACCACCATTTGCAGAGGCTGAACCTTCTCACCAACTCACGGTCCCTTGGCAGGCGCACACCACATCTCCAGAGCCCTGATTCATGCAAGGAGGTACCAACAGCTCTTATGTATGAAAAAAAAATCAAAATAAAAAAATCCCCCCATGCCTATGAGAGAAAGCAGTGGTAGTTTTAGAGCTGCAGCCCTGGGGGATTTCAGGGCAATCAAGACTGCAGTGCTGGGCCAGA
The DNA here is from genome assembly GCF_040182565.1 of Anser cygnoides. NCBI lineage: Eukaryota > Metazoa > Chordata > Aves > Anseriformes > Anatidae > Anser > Anser cygnoides. Next base: position 87,422,927 of record NC_089873.1, on the reverse strand, counting down.
GCAGAGTCCCTGGGGAATTTGGGGGCAAGTAAGAGAGCCGGCTGGAGCTGGGCCCTGGGGGATTTCAGGTAGCTGAGAACGCTGAGCTGTGCTGGAGCATCCACCCCGGTGGCCTCGGCTGTTCAGTATTCAGTGTCCATTCAGACATTTACTGCTTCTCTGCCACCCTGCTGTAGACGCGGAGTTTGAGAAGCATCTGCTACACAAAACAGTAACAGAAAAGAAAGTGGGAAAAGAAGTTTCTGGTGTATCAGCAGAGCCAGTGGTGCCTGCTGACCTTTTCTGCTTGGGTCTGTTTTATACAGAACGGCTCAGAATTTACTCAGGTTGCTCCTATGCTTAAAAGCAAAACAGGGTTTTTGTCTCCTAAGGTTTGGGCCTGCGAGAGGGAAAACCCCTCCTGCTTTTGGCTGGTTCTCTGTGAGGAAGGGCTTCTGCTGCAGCAGTAAGGGCAGAAGAAAAGAAAGTCGCAGGGTTCCCCAAATGGCCATGAAAATGAGAGAACTCCTCTGCATTAGCACAAAATGCCTGTGGCACTGAAATCTTCGGATCGTGCCACTGTTTTCTGGTTCCTGATCTCTTTCAGCTTCCTAAAAAATGAAACCAAAACATGCCTTGGAGCTAAGCAACGTCTCAGATGTGTCACAAAAAAACAGCGAGACCTACTCACTGACAGGCAGCAGCCGACCAGCCAACAGCCGGAGCCATCGTCAGAAGCCCACAAGCATGGGGTGAGGAGAGGGGCAATTTACAGGCTTGAATGAATATGTTATTCCCAAAGGGACCCTGTGGGATGCATGAAGAGAGCGCTGTCCATCAGGCACACCACCAGCCTGGGGTCGGTGCAGGGCAGCATTGCCCTGACTCATCCAACGGCATGGGAAGGTGGGGACCCATCTGGCAAGGGTGACCTGCTTATAAGCCATGCAAAAAGTTAAAGACTCATGATATTGCACCTTTCTGGGGTTTTTGTCTTTTTTTTTTTTTTATATGAAAATTTAAGTTGCGGTGGACCTATGGCCAGGATATGCCTTCTGGAAAGTACCACCTTGGAGCAGCTCACTGACATGCCCCTGCCATGTGTTGGACACTGTGGTTAGTACTTGCTTAGACTCAGAATTTTCCTTCATGTTCATCTGGAAAAAAAGGGTAATTCTCTCTGACTAAAAAAAAATGTGCCTTTCTAGATGAACCCAGGGTTAAGAGCCTGATTCTGGGGGGCTGTGAAGGGCGGACTGCAGTGTTGGGACCATGTGCAGATTTAGACCTGTGGGACATTTCCAGAGAACTACTTGAGGCCTTCAGGCCAAGATCTAGAATAATGTGTAAATTAAAAACACATGATAGCAGCTCAAACTTGTGCTCTCTTGAACCTGGCAGTGCCTCTATTCTAAACCCTACAGCTGTCCTTGAAATGGGGCTGCAAGGGGACATCTGGGATTTTCATTCTTCACCTCTAGTGTGAACCTTTCCCTTGCCCCTTATATTAAAAGGTGACTTTCCAAAGAGTCTTTTGGGCCCTCACACATGTTCATTTTGGACCGGGGCCAATCTCTAGCAGTCTCTCCTTCTTTTAATAGCTCTTTTTTCTCTGTAATGACAGCTGGCATTTTTTTTTTCTGAGTGGGGAAATACTTCTGGGCTTACCCTAGCTCTCAGTCCCCAGGTGTGCGTCTTTCTTTGTCACTGGCCAGTAAATAACAACACACTGTAACACGCGGTGACTGACATTTAAAGCAGGAGCTGCCAGGGCCACGTGAGGGCTGCTGGGGACCTGGAGAGCTCACTGCGGCCCTCCACGGGCTGAGTGGAGGTGAGGTGGCGATGTGTGACCCTGTGCATGATGCTCGCCGCCGTGGGGCAGCTGGGGCTGCTGCACTCAGTCTGGCTCGGTGGCTGCAGCCAGCATCAGCAGGTGCTTCTGGCCCTGCGCTTCCTTCACCCGAGGCATGGCAAGGAGCTTTCTGCCGCGGCTTTTCCATCTGGTGGGGCAAAGACTCTTGCTTGCTGCCTGCCTTCCCATGGTCATGACAGCGGGGGGCTCCCACCTTGCTTGGTGCTGTCCAGGGAAACACGACTGAGTAAGCGGGCGAGTGCCTTGACTCCAAACACAGCCTGTGTCTGAGGGGAAGCCAGCGCAGAGGTGTTTTTGCCTGGAAATGGGATCCTGCGTGGGTGTTCTTTGGGGAGTGACAAGAGAAGTTTTGAAGGACTTGGCTGAAGCGGCTTTTAGAGAGCGCAGCAGAGGAAGTCCCTCCGTGTGACCGACTTGGCTTCAGGGAATACTGCTCTTCAGACTCTCATTCAGGAAACCAAATTTCATTGCAGAAGTATCTGCCTCTTTCTTTCCAGGCTCCTTCTACAAACTGTCTGAGAGAGCTTCTGGCCAGGGCAAAGAGGAAACTGAAAAAGTAGTGTGATCTGTGCGTTGTGTTACCTGCACCTCTCTTCAGGGTGCTTCCTAAAATGCCCTTAACATGCATTTAAAAAATTAGGGGAAAAAAAATCGGTTTCAAGTAACTGCAGTTCTTCAGGGTAGAAGATTAACGGGGGAAAAAACAAACAAACAAACAAACAAAAACAAAAACAAACAAAAAAAATTTCTTCACCAGGGAGAGAGGTGTTGTGATGGCCACCAGGGATATCCAGCAATGTCAATCCCAGGGAACATCTCCTGGATGAGCTGAGGGCTGCGATCACCTCTCCCTCATCCACATCTGGTAAAAGGAACTGCAAATTCATTTTTATCACCCCTCCACTAGGTTTATAGCTGTTTTATTTGGTAAATTGGAGTGTATGGGTACAGGGAGCACCCCAGCAGACTGCAGGTCCTGCTTATGAGCCCAGGGAAGTCAGTGAAGCAATCCTGTTCAGCTGCTGCGGATGTGGGATTTGGCTCAAGCGGCGGATATGAGGCTGCGGGGCTGGCAGGCTAGTTGCTCCTTGATGTAAATAAAGTGACATTTTCATTTTCAGTCGTGTGCCAGTGCTGGCACTGTGCTCCCCACCTGCAGTACGAAGGCGTTTGTGGGCTGCTTTCTTTCCATGAGCTGCTGGCAGTTGCACCTGTCCTTTCGGAGCATGTAGGGGCTGGGGGACACGTTGGAGGGGTGTCGCGCCTGCGAGCACAGGGGCCCACCAAGCCTGCCTTATGGCCAACTCAATCCACAGCCACTGGCAGGATAATTTGAAGGCTTTTGGTGAGGGTCATCCACCTGCAGCATAAAGCCCACTTGGGTCTCCATCCTACCAAACAGAGTCAGCTAACTTGAGAGGGGGTAGAGATGGGGACACTGGCTGAGGTCTGGGGGAGCAGATGTGTGGGAATGGTGTTGAGAAATTCCCGTTAGCTTATCAGGGAGCACTGAGAGCACCAGGATCTGCCTGGCTGAAGGATGACTTTCCTCAGATTGAATGACTTAAACTGAGACTGGGCAAAATCCTAGATATGATAGGTTAGGAAAAGCCCTGTGGTGTCTTTGAGTTATTTGATTGGGTGGTTATTTTCCACCACTGGGATTTCTCTTATGCTGGACTATGACCTGAGCCTCTTCTCTTGTCTTTCTCTTCTGGCTGTTTCTTCACCATCTCCCTCTAAAACTCTGCCATTCCTTGGAAAGACTCTCATCTGTGACTGTATACCAAATAACAAAGGGGCATAGGATTAGTGGGAAAATGCTTAGTAGAAAGGACAGCAAGGCACGACATTTTAAAGTTTACTTCTGCATTTGATTCTTCATGAATTGGATTTCAGAGAATTGGGAAGTGCTTGTGTGTGACAGAAGAGGAACACATGAACAAGACCACTGAACACTGTTGTATTCATTGGTCTGACGAGGCTTAAAAATATCTGCCTGCTTCCTTTCTCTACTTACGCACTTTCTGTGATGCAATTCAATGGTGGCACTGCCTTGATGCGTGGAAGAGTCCTGCTGGAAGGAGGGGCGGGACGGTGGTGTGAGTTGCCCTCCCCACTTCCGAACTTACACGCACCCCGTGCACGTACCCACGCTCACACGGGAGCAATGCCTTTGGAGGAGGCCACAAAAGACACCTCTGTGCTGCCACCACAATGGCCCTGGTCTGGCAGAAAGGATGGGCGAGCTCTTGACAGCAATCACTAGGCAGAGGCTGCTGCTAACTATGAAACCTCTTGCTTTTAAAACAGATAGCATTTGAGATCTGGGAGGAGATGATTTGTCACTGATCTGCCAAGTAGATGGCTGCACAAACATGCAAGATAGTGAAAGAGGATCTGGCTTGGGGAGAAAAACAAACGTATTTGACTGGTGATGCCTGTTAGACCACACGTTGTCAGAAGTCTGTTGAAAGTTAAGAAAATCACAACCCCAGCAGACACAGGGAGGTGTGGAAACAAAGATGCTGCGCCTTTTGTAGGTCCAGTATTCCTGGGGTTCATACAACACAATGCTCTGCACTACCTCTGCAAAGTTAATTTTCTCCTACGAAGACAGGCTGAGGGAGTTGGGGTTGGTCAGCCTGGGGAAGAGAAGGCTCCGGGGAGACCTTACAGCGGCCTTCCAGTACCTAAGGGGGGGCCTGCAGGAAAGCTGGGGAGGGACTCCTTGTCAGGGAGTTCAGTGATAGGACAAGGGGGAATGGCTTTAATAAAAAAGAGTAGATTTAGATTAGATATTAGGAAGAAATTGTTCACTCAGGGCGGTGAGACCCTGGCACAGGCTGCCCAGAGAAGCTGTGGATGCCCCATCCCTGGAGGTGCTCAAGGCCAGGCTGGATGGGGCTCTGGGCAGCCTGGTCTGGTGGGAGGTGTCCCTGCCCATGGCAGGGGGGGTGGAACTGGGTGGGCTTTAAGGTCCCTTCCAACCCGAACCATTCTGTGGCTCTATGATTCTATGATTCCTTCAGCGTGGAGCAGACAGGAGAAAACACTCTTTATAGAAGACATCTCCCTCGTGCTCCAGCCCAAGCCCTCAGCAGTGAGAACACCGAACAGCTTCTTGTTTGACATGGATGTGACAAGAGCACGAGCTCAGGGATCAGGCTTTGTGTCAGGACAGGCGTGAGCTGGATGTGGGGAATGCATTGGTCTCTGCTCTGTCAAAGCAGCCACTCTGCCAGAGAGCCGGAGGGCAGTAAGAGCCAGCGCAGGGTGAGATCTTTTTGCATGCTGTTCAGTCATTGCATGCGCTGGGACTGGTGTGCTGGAAATGAAATGTTGCTTATCCCATCCCCAGCCTCCAGAGCCTTCTCAGTTTTTCCACAGTATATCCCTGACATGCCAACCGCTTTGATGTAACGCAGCCATGCATGGCTTGCTTTGCCTGCGATAGCGAAACCTGGGAGGCTGTGCTTGGACTGACACAAATGTGTCTAGCCATAAATGAGCCATAAATGAACCCGTAGTGCCTCATGCCTTGGCCAGGAGGCAGCAAGCCAGAAGAACTGATTGCACACCAGCTGGAAAGCAGGCAGTTGTACACATGGGTGGTGGTAGGGGGAAATGAGGGGCTACATTGCCCCAAGTTCAGGAGATAGCATGTGAAAACATAGCCCAGTGGTAAGGATTTCTGCCACTGAGAGGAGCATAGCAAAGGTCGTTCCTATCATTACACAATCAAGGCTGGAGAGGTACGTGAGCCGGGGCCTCCAAGCAGCCAACTAGCCTGACCTCAGTACATGGAAAAAGAGTTAAAGTGCAAAACAAGTTTACCAAGTCTATCTATCTCATGCCAGGCTATCTAGTAGGTTGGTGGGGTGGGTTGTTGTTGTTTTTTTTGATAAGATAATTGATTACGCAGACAGAGGACTTCGGAAAGGCAGCCCTTACAGGCAAAACCACTGAGCTGGAGAAACAGAGGATTAATGTGAGTATTGTAAGTATTTACCTAAAGAAAGGATGTCAGGAGGCTCTGTCTTAAGGGAAGCAAGCAGGGTGGAAAGAGGTTATTAACTGGGCTCCTCAGAGGGGTGATCTTGTTTACCCAGAAAGAAAACAGGCATCAATCAGATTCGGTCAGATTTGAAGGGCTGGTTGCTGCAGAGATCACTCAGCCTGCAGCAAGTAGAGCTGAGGGCACCGAGGGCTGGAATAAGGGCAGCAGAATGAAAGTCGGCAGCAAAAAGTCACAGCTTGTGCATGCAGAGCCTGGCTGTAGGACATCTTGCTCCCAGCTTGTCCCTGCCATCTGGAAAGTATAGGGGAAGGGCAGTTCTGGTTGATCATAAATGATGATGAATCCTCACTATTGTGCAGCTGAGAAGAAAACTGTGACCAGAGATGAGATCTCCTCAGGTTGAAGACATTTTTGGGTGTTTGTGAAGGCTCTTCTTATTTCCAAAGGTCATCTCGGGGTTGCCAGTGATACTTGCTTGTACTTCAGTAAACAAGAGCTCAGCTCTGCAACACCAGAGGGGGAATCTGTGAGTATATATGTGCCTTAGCATGCCTTCCGAATGGGCCAAGCACGGCACCTGTGCCATGAAATTGGCTTGTCTCCTCTCACAGCATTTCATGAGCATGGTGAGGTCTCAGGCCTTGCCTCAGCCTGTGCCCTCTCCCGGTGCCGTAAGCAGAAGACAAGATTTATTGGTGGAGGAGCTGAATTCAACAGGCAGGCTCACCTGAACCTCACGGCGAGTGGGTGGTGTCCCTGAAGTCACCAGGAAGACACAAACAAGTATCCATGCCCCAGAGGTCTGAGGGTTTTGTCCAAAAAAAGTGTGATACCCATGTAAAGGGGGAAGTCCCATGGCTTGCACTTACAGAAAATCACTCTTTTTTAGGTTCGAAGGGAAAAGAAACAAACCAACACTGGACACCACATTTAGGTTTGAGGTTCAAATGTTTTCAGGTTTGGTTCTTGTTTTAGGTTGTGGGGGCTTTTGCTTTTGTTTGTTTTCTCCTGAACTCCCCCTCCCACCTTCAAATGTCAACCTGGCAGGTTTCTGGAATTGAGTCCTTCTGAGCTTTGCTTCCTGAAAGCCTTGAGTCTGCACTTCCCATGTTGGTGCCTGATTTGTGTGCCCATTAGCACGATCTATGTCTGCGGACACATTGGCAAGGACAGATACATAGCTGTCTCTAAATAAGTAAATCTGCCCAAGAACGTTGTGTTTGGCAAGAAAACTACTCTAACGTGAGGAGTAGCCATCCCACAGGGTGTCAGCATGACTTTACTGCAGAGGGAGGTTTTGGAGGCCCTTTGCACTAATCCCTCTACCGAGCACATACAGTTCTGCTCTTGGGGTCTGACTCCCATTGAAACCAGTGTTTCTGACACAGATCTGTGTCAGAGCAGTATTCAGACTGTTGTATAGCACTGTTGGCGCTGATTTGATGCCCTCTGTTTGCTACCAGGAGCCATCCCTTCTTTCTAACCTCAACTCACCAGGTTCTGCTGCTGATGCTGGTTCTAGGGCTCGTCTGATATTCCAGTAAATTGATGCATCTCACAAAGATGGCGCAGAAAAGCAAGTCTATTTTATTCAGTTAGTTTTTCACTGGGTTAGCACGTTGAACCAGATGCCAAGGGAGCACGGAGGGGTGAATGTGCCAGGGTGAGGTTTGTCCCTCTCTCTGACTGATCATATTGAAATAATTCTCAGGATTCTTGCAAGTGTGCAGCATAGAAACCAAGTACAACATTAATTAACTGGGGGTTACTAAAATCAAAACAAGATTTTGACAAGAAAAACTCACTTATAGGTAGTCAGCCCTTAGTCATACTTACCAATTCCCCAAGTTGGCAGGACAAATACCCAGCAGAATCTACCATGTAGAAGGCAGACTCAAAGAACTGTTTTTCAAACTCTATTTTATACCTCAGCTCATTCATTTTACACATGCATTTTCATATCTGTGCATTGTTGTGTTGACACACATGCTTAAAGGCTTACTTGCTTACTTTGCAGTGTTTTAGTTTCTCATCGTCACTGTGGTTTTATGATTAAGACAGCTTGAACTTCCATGGACCTCTCCAAAATATCTAGGACCAAAGCCCTCAGACACAGCAGAATAAGAGCCTTACACTTTTTTGCCTACTGAGCTCAAGGGCTGTCTCAGTTCCCCACGTAGCACAGAGCAATCCTGTCCTGTCGGGATAAGAACCAGATTGAAAATCACTTTCCCCATGACCCACTCACTTGTGCCAAGTAGTACAATGCCTGATTAGGCAGGCTTTCCAGGGAGCCGGCTGTCCTCAGCTGCTCTCTGGCGCTGCTCACACCCATGGCAGAGAGGGCAGGGCTCCAGCAGCCCCCTGAGGTCAGGCAGGTCCTTTCTTCATGCCTGAGCACTTCTGCATTCAAATCTCAGCTGTGTAATAATGCAAAAATGGAAAATACAGCCCGGCGCGCACCCCCAGGTGCTGCATTTCAGCAGCATCTCCCTGATCACTCAGCTGGTGCTGCTGCACGCAGTGCTGCCTTGTGCCTGCTTTCTGTGCCTGGGCCAGCATGAGTGCTGTCAGGATGAGGCCACCTCAGCCACAGCCGTGCTTCCCACCCCATAACTGCTGTGTCCTGGGAGCCTAAGCTGCTTGTGGAAACGGACTGAGGCTCCCAGCCCTTTATGAGCCAGCAGAAGCCCGGGAAGCAACCAGCACAAAGCATAACTTGCCGCACAGTACAGCCAGCCACCAAGCTTAAGCCACCCCTCTGCTGAAATAGATGTTGAAAACATTAAACAAAAAATCAGCCCGTGTCTTCCTTACAGCCTGGTGCTGCTGAGGGCTGTGGCTGCCTGGCATAGCTGTTGCAGTCAGTGCAGCCTGCTTTATGAAGGAGAAACAGGGTGTTTTCTGCTCTCTCTTCATACACTGGGATGGAAACCACAGGAGATTGGGTTCTCCGTTACAAGCCAATGAACCACTCCTGCTGCAAAGGAAGAGCCTGCAGGAACTAGACAGGGGGGGCAGTGAGGGCGGCTGTGGATGTTAGCTTGCTTGCATGCTGCGGGGCAGAAACCCGCTGTTTCCTACGTGAACCACATGAGCATGCTGGGATCTTCTGCATGGTGGTTACACACAGTGATGCCTCATAACAGCAGAGCATGGTGACAGAGACCACAGTTTGCTGTGCTGGTGACTGAAGAAGGTTAATCCCAGATTATTAAGACAACTTTCTTTTTGGCAAGAAGCCCTGGTGCTTTCTGAGCAGTAAGCATCCGATATCCATACAGTATCAGGACTCAAGTTATGTGTTCACAGAATCACCAAATGGTTGAGGTTGGAAGGGACCACTGGAGACCATGGTCATTGATGAGCAAGTTGAACAGGACCGGACCCAGTACTGACCCCCGGGAACATCGCTAGCTACAGGCCTCCAACTAGACCCTGTGCCACTGACCACAACTCTAAACAAAATTACTCTGTGCCAAATAGGGTGGGTGCATTTTGCATTTGCCTAACTTTAATTAATTTCCCTGCTTCTGAGTCATAAGATTTTGTTTAAAATTTATTCACCACTTCTGACTTAATATGGCCCAGCAGACATACTACCCATGCTTTCTGATGCGTGTCACCAAAGCATGCTACCCGTCTGTGCATGGCCAAGCTGATGCCAAGCACTACTGCATGCCCTGGGCATTTCCACAGCTGGTTATTGCATATGCTGGACTCTGGTGAGGGTCAGGCGATGTACTTCTGGTAATTCCCCTGTTCCCAGCACACTCTGATAGCCGCAACTCTCTGTCTTGGTCTTACTAGGGCACAGTTGGGACCTTCATATTACTGAGCTAAGCAATCTGTTTTTTCAGCCCAGGTCCCTTGAGAACTTGGGTCCAGGGCAGTGGAGAAGCACAGTATCTAAGAGATGATGTTAGGGAAGGGATGCCCAGCAAATGTGTGCAACCTTTGCTAAGCAATTTTAATTTATTAATACAATTTTTCCTCCTTCAGTTGGCCTGAGTGCCAGTGCACATCAAATGCCATCCCCCTTGAAGTGGGCCATAACCCAGCAGCATTTTTGGATGAGATGAGTTTGGAGACCTCTCAGCAAAGGGTCTAGGGCACGAGAGGTGTGGTTCCTTCCCATGCTCTGAGGGACCAGGGCCATCTTTCCTGCCTTGCATAAGGGGGGTTGCTTAAGTGAAGCCTGCTATTGTTTCCTGAAAGTTCTATTTTTTTCTGTAAACAAGACCATACTTAGGCTCTAATCTGTGCCGAGTTGAAGCATTTAACTTCTTCAAATCTTGGCAGCTTTATAGTCTGAAGGTTGGGGACAGCTAGGGGGAGAAACCAGAGCAAGGAATCTCTTGAGCTGTGGGGTTTTTGTTATTGTTATTTTCCTTTATAAGACGAAAGTGATTTTCTGTAACCCGAAACTGCTGGATTTTCCTCTTTCCCCACAAAGTGTTTCCCTTTGTTATTGCCATTGCGTAGGAGACAGCCTACCTTTGTCTGAACAGTTTAATTTCTCAAGACATTAGGACTTGTTTAGTAAGGCTGCCATCTGTCTTTCTCTTACAGGAAAAAAAAAATAAAGTCATTTACTTCCACTAATGAACAGATGAGTGTTATCAGCTCAATTCAGTTCATTACTCCATGTACCTTTTATTTCACATGATAATATTGGAGCTATCGAATGCTGAGAAAAAATACTTCCTAGAAATGTTAATCTGCTTTGAAATGGGGGTCATTTCTCAGACAAAAATGTTTTTAGGGCACTTGCACAATGATTTTTTGGTGACGTACATCTCTGTAAACACATCTTGGATACTTTCCATTCAGGCTGGACGTCCTTGTACTAAAAGCACGCAGGCGTGCTTTTAATTCAGATTAACAAAGGCGGGAATGTCCGTTCTTCATGTTAACACCAACCAAAGGGATCCCAGTGCTGTAGCAGGGCATGTGATTATGAATCCTCACTGGAGAGCAGGTGCTGTGTGTTGTTTTTCACTATTTACCCACTTCTTCTCTTTCTGATATATTTCTGCTGTGAGATGTTGACTGAGAAATAGGAGGAGGTGGTGGTTTAGTTGTTTTCAGTAATCACTAAGTGATGAAAACAGCAAAAGTCTGATTGTGCTGTTTCTGCAATGGAGGCCCTGCCATTCGGAAAAATCCTCAGTGGGTCAACATGAGAAATCTAGTAGTGATGTAACTGAACAGTCTTCCTCTCCAGTGTCAATGATTTCTACCACAAATGCTGATTAGTCAAGTTAATTTCTTCCACACAGCACATACGCTGCAAAATTTCACTTGTCTTTTCTGCTTTTTTCCTCAACATTTTGTGTGAAAGCAAAGGAAAAATGTGGTATGTATGATGTTCTTACATCTTCCTCTTTTCCACAGCAATTGTTTTTAGCAGAATTTAAAGTCAGTTTTCTTATTAAATACAAGCTTCCCTTTTCAGGCTGCCATGCTTCTTACACACGTTTAAACTTGACCCTGGAGCACATATAGTTAAAATGCTGAAGGCTTATTAAAGTGCATGAGAAAGCTTATTCCTACGGGACTTCCGCTGTAAATTACTGGGCTTATAGTACCTGCTATCGTGCTCACATAAAGGAGCCTCTTTTGAACTGGGACTTCAATACGAGTCCTTCAACTTTGTTAGCACTCCTGACTAAGACTGCCTAACACCCCTTCCTTGAAGGGCTGGCTTCTGAGAATCAAGGACATGTGCTTAGGGAAGCTTTAAGTGATGGACACATTATGACTTCTGCCTCTGATCAGAGCAGAACAAAGCACTTGACTGCTGTGCTGTTTCTGTTGTTGCAATCGCCTCGCAATCAGGGAGCTTTCTATACGACAAGATACCAACAGCCATGATACTTAGAAAAGGAGAAGGAGCCCTGGCCAAGAATAACAGAGTTCGGGTTTCTGTATCAAATCCAGACAGCCTTAATGAGGCAATGAGCTGCTCTGGATTGCTCGGTGGGTAAGAAGGGGCACAAGGCCTTCTTGCTACAGGCTGGCGGTCGACGAGTGGGACCCAGCAGAAAAGGCAGGGTGGCCAGGAGCGAGGCCTTTTGGGGGCTGGGAAGCTCAGATACTTTCCCTGGGACTGCTCATCTAAGAGCAGGGTTAAACCCCAAGCAAGAAATGCAGATGTGGATGTAACAGGCTGGGGTTTCTTTTTAGTTGTGATATGCTAATGGCAAAAAAAAATTTTTTTGAAAGCTTGAATTTAAAATGAAAGTGAGATGGTAAATTGCGCAGCTATAGCAGGGCTGCCAGTAACTGTATAATGATGCAGGATACGTGATTAGGAGCAGAAAGTTGTGGGGGCCCATCTGAGTTGCAGGGAAGCTCGGTCCCGATTTGCCTAAAATGCTGCACTGCCATATGGGAGTGGTGGGGAGGGGAGGTGGATTGGTAAAGGGAGAGTTGTGACTGTGACTGAGGAAAGCAGCCTATGTACAGCTGAGTTCATGGTATGTTTTTCCTTCCCTTACTACCAAGAAAACACTCGTCTGTAAGCATTTATACGGTCCTAGTGTCATCTGCATTTTCAAACTGTGCTGATGCCCCCATTAGAATATGCATGGGTAGAGTGCAAATGTACAGGATTGAATTCAGAGCCCAAATCACAAAACACGTGTTCAAGAAACCCCACAGCGGACAGGCACAAAGTCCCACTCTGATTCACCATCGTGCTCCTCTGTGCCGTTTCATATAGAATATATTTTTTTTCCCTATGAAAAAGGTGTAACCTGTTCTTGGTCTGGTATTTGATTTCTCTGTAGAAATACCACCTGTTTTGTTATGTCAAAATAAAGCTGATTTGCATTATGGTCTAACAAGCCCAGTTCACTTCTACATCAGTCCCTCTAATCCACCTAATTCAAGGCAGCTATACTGGAGAAAAACTGGAGCAACACAGTGGCAAATCATCTCTGATAAAAAGAATGCATTTCCTTTAAATCAAAGTAATTTGAATCAGCAAGCCAGAAATCTTCATTTGAATAATTGCTTTTAACTGTTTTGTGTATGCACATTATTTTTTTCCCTGAAGAAAGGCAGGTTTCTATCAGCGTCTAAACCTTTCACTGTGATTATTACCACTAAATATAACCCCTGATGCTATATCTGGGTACATTTTATTTTCCCATAGGCAGGTGCACTATATCTGTACAAACCTACGCCACTCAGCACACATTTACTCATTTGGGCTCTTACTTACTAAGCCATCTGTTTTTATGCTTAGGATTTGCTTCCGAGTGCTCGGAAATCGGAGTTGAACTAAGATGTACATCAGAAACATCTTTAGTGAAACAACACCTCTCGCCCCTGCAGAGGGTATGGGCACAAGGAGGGGACATTTATCAAAAATGTGCTTTGCATCTGAAAGTGATAGAAGCAGTGCGAGGAAAGAGCTAGCTGACCCCGACTCGGGACGGCCCTATGGCCCTCACCTCCCTCACCCTCCCCTGGGGCAGGAAGGGGAGCCCAGCGTTGCCCCATGCCCCATTTTGGGGCCCTTTCCTTCCCTCCTGAGCCCTAACACCTCCCGGCCCTTTGTTTTTGGGGGTGCCCCGAGGCGGCGGGGCCGTGGCGGCGGGCGCTCGGCCTTACACACGCCCTGTGAGGAAGCCGTGGGCGGGCGTGAGGTGCCTTATCAGGCCCAGCGCCTGCGCGCCGCCCGGCCTTCCCCCAGCACCCCGGCGGGGAGACAAAGTCCCCGGGCGAGGCCAGCGGCCACCGGGTGCCCATGGCCCGGTGCTGAGCCCCTGCCTCCTCCCTGCGGCACCGGGACGCCTCGCTCGCCTGGCGAAGCCCCACAGCGACGCGGACGGAGCGGGAAGCTGACTTGAGTCGGGTTTTTGGGGAGGCAGCAGGCGTCGGGAGCTCGCAGGTGCTGTGGCTGCCAGCCCAGCGCGGCACGAAGATGGGGTGCCTGGCAGTGATGGCCGGATGGCCGCTGAAGAGGTGGCTCGGACTCACGCTCGTCGTGCTTCACCTTGTTACTTTGGGTAAGTAAAAACAACCAGCACCGCGGCATCCCCCACGAGGGAGATGCTTGCAGGTGCCAGGCCGGTGGTGCCGGGCGGTCTCCCCACCCAGGTGGGAGGACGGAGGGTGTTGGCGGGGTGCCTGATGCCCACAGGAGCACACGGTGGGACCCCCTGGCTCCCCAGCAGGGAGGAAGTGGTATGTTGGCCCCGAGGGGATGAGCGAGCTGCTGGCTCCTGTGGCGGGGTGGTTTCTGCAGTTTTTTGGCTGAAATTGAGTTTGTGGAGGGGAGACAGGGCAGGGCAGTGGGCTGTGCTGATGCACGGCTAGGGATCCCTCCGGCAGCACAGCTCTGTGTCGGAGGACAGCGAGGGCTGTCCCCAAGAACTGGCCACAATGGTCACCAAAGCTCACAGATGGCCCTGACCTCAAGAGGCTTAGGGTTGAGTCCTCTACGCTGTGTGAAATGTTAACCCTGAAACCACACGAAGCTCACTCCTGAGCTGGGATTTGTTACGGGTGTGAAACAGGCTGTGCTTACCGGCGGTCCTAGTGTTTCACGGCAGCTAACAATACCTGGGAGCAAACCTGGGCTGAACCGGGGCTCCGATTAAAGATGAAGTGATGCAGATTTAGGAGGTTTTCATGGTGGTGTTGTGAAACTGTGAGATATTTGATGCTCTCCGCTGAGTTTCGTTTTGACTTTCAGTCTCAGAATCTTAAAACAAAACTCGGAGAATTGAGCAGGGATGCAATCACAGGGCTCGCTTGGGAAGAAGGCAGCCTTGGGCCCCCCTCGTGAGATCTCTGCTCGATGCTTTCCCCCGCGCTCCTTCGCTGACCTCTGCGCTTGCAAAGCACATGTCAGACACGGGCATGTTTTGCCCGTATTTCAGTCGGCAAATAACCTGCCATGTGCAGAACTGCTTCTCCCTCTGTAATTTAAGAGCTGGTGTTTTAATGTAATAATGAGCGGGCGATAATTCGCCAGTCCTGCAGTTTTTCTAGAAGGGGTGCTGATTCCAAGACCAAAGACGGGCAGCAGCCGGATATACCACTTGATGCTAATAAGCAGTACTGGAAATAGGGGTTTGATAATATTAGCAAACTAGGAGTCCCTGCAGTTACTGTACTTTTTTGGTATGGTTTACTAAGGGAACACTAGTTCATCCTGCTGGCTGTCTCTCCATCTGTTTCTCAGGCCAATACTTATAACTTTTGAGCCTCCAGCCCAGTTTTGACCAGATCCAACACGAAGGCAGAGCTGCGGTGTTCTTGCCCGCTGCGTGGAAGCTGCGGGCCCCACGTTGTGCCCAGCTGACAGAAAGGGCAAGTGGCAGCTATGAGGGGGCTGTAGGCAGCACAACAGCCCCGAGGGCCTGGGAATCACCTGGGAGCGGTGGGGAGAGGTGCCTGGGCCGGGAGACACAAAGTGTAGGCTTTGGTCAGCCTCTGGCTGAGCTGAGTTACTTCTCTAAATCTGATTGATTTCAAAATTCCAGGGTTTAACTTGGAAAGACGCAGAGTGGGCAAAAAGCTATTTTGGAAGTGTTGCGTCAGCTTTCGGGGTGTAATTGTTAGATGTTTCCCACGCGGTGAGTCTGCAGGGGGCCTGGTGCCTCGGGAGCGGGTCGCTTGGCAGACTGACGAGGACAGCACAGCTGATGCACTTCTTTCTCCCTCTCTATGCACGCATACACACCCTGCCACCTTTCTCTCCCCAAAGAGGTATTCCTGCATTAGTGACGCTTAAAAATCCATGGTACAGTACCCACATACGAGCAGTTTTAAAAGCTTCACAGGGACTTTTAGGCGATGTCTTCCCGAGGGCACCCACAGGGACCACGAGGACCAGCTTCAGACCTTCTCGTGGCAAAACAGCGAAGCTCTGGAAGTGTGCCGTGGCCCTGCCAGTGAGTTCCCCTGCCCTGTTGAGCATGTCACCAGGGCCAGCATCTTCAGAACCGACCCTGTCTGGGACTGCTGATCACCACGGCACGGCACGAAGTGGGCACCCACAGCCTGTGGCTACATCATGCATCCTTGGGCTCGGCCCGGGTGTCCTGGTGTTTGCACACCTTCCTGCTGTAGTGCTCTGAAAGGCCAAAGAGCATGCTAGGGTGAAAGTGGGTGCTCTCCCTATGCTGTATGTCCATAAAATTGTAATACTGGGAATGCTAGGCTGAATTTTTACATGGTGGCAGTAGAGGGCATTAAGGTGGGGATTAATTAAAGAGGATGATTTGAAGACTGTACTGTATAGGAAATGATGCATGCCTAAGCTGCCTAGATATATTTGTTTCCCCCTACATTGAATTTTGGCACTCTGGCATTCACCTGAGGTGACCCCCTGAAACATCACTAATTTAGAGCTGCTCCTGAGATGTCTTCTGCTGCTGGAGACGCTGATGAGCAGGAACGCCCTGCCGTCTTAGCACAGTGGAAAAGTGGCAGAACAGCCTTGATTACATCCTTGATTACAGCACAAACTTACTTATTTATGGTCTGAATGCAATGCTGGTATCCTCACGGGCTTGCTTTTCTCCTGCCATTCTACCTTCACACCCACCTACTAATCGCAGGATGGCCATGGTCTCCAGCCCTATTTGCGGTTGTTATAATGGGAAAACGTCACTTGAAGTCACCCGCAATGACCTTTCCCTGCCCTGGGCACAAAGCTGGCATAGGCACTGGTGGCAGGGACCCAGCCGCCCCCAGCCTGTGTCTGTGGAGTATTCCTTTTAGGTTTCCCTGGAGTCTTTTCATCTGACCAGAGGCAGTCCCATCCTCGGTTTCTTCCCAGTCGTGAAATTTTTGGGAAGTTCTGAGGAAAATCCCTACGGCTTTTCTGAGTTATTGGAGAGTTGGGGAGGGGAGGGGGGAATATTCACTTCCCTCGGCATCACGAACGAGTGTTTGCCCACAAGTAACTCACTCTGGGAATCCCCTCTCGCATGTTAATACCGATAAAGTGCTCAGAGTGGAGCTAAGTTTTGGAAGGGGGTAATGAACCTTGAGATTAAGAAAGATTACCTGTTTCACTGCCTCTCCCAAATATTGAAGCGGCTAGTAGTGAGCTCCAGGTGCTCCGCAGCTGATTTCCATGCCAGCTCCGGTACAGGTTGTGCTGAGGGCAGATTGCGTGGTGGAGGTGGCAGAAATTATTCTTTATGTACGAGCTTTGCCCACTTCGACACTGGATGCAAATTGAGTTTCTATCTTATCACTCTTGCTGCCTTCAGCTTTTTTTTCTTTCTTTTTTCAGACCAGTTTCTGTCTCCTCCCCCCATTCCAGATACGCAGAAAAGAAATGTCTTTGGTTAAATAGCAATGGCAGCGGAACTGAGGAACTCCTTTCTCTGTCTGTCTGTCTATCCAGAATGAAACCTGCTGTAACAGCCTGTCTGGAGAAACAGAAACTCATCTACAGGCTCCTGCTTTTGCTTATAGACTGCTTTACTATTTCTGGCTTTTTTTAAATGAGAGAGCTCTTTGGGGGGAAAAAATAAATTGAACAGCCAAGCGAAATTCCTACACAGTCAAATTATAGTTATATGCACGTATATAGAGTTTGTAAAGTTAGCCGTGCAACATTTCTTTCACCCACATTGTTTCCTTTTTCCAGTTAGATCAGAACGAACACAAATACCTCCGGTGAGCTCATTACTCTGAGGCCAAAACCTTTTTTGCATTTCTTGGATCGCTGAGGCCTTTGTAGCCCTTTTACAATGTGAATGTCAGACATTCCTGCATTTAAACATGCAAAATTTGGGGCCAAAATTTGTGCACGCTGAGGTCGGTTACCAGCAGAAGTGGCTGCCCTGCACGCCCTCACACCTTTCCTGCTCAGTGCTGCCTCAAGCCCCAGATACAGGCATGGTCAGTGGTGTAAGTAATAGGGACTTAAACCCTGCTCCTCTCCCCACAGCGACTGGCAGAGTTTCCTTTTTTTCCCCTTTTTTCCTTTTTTTTTTCCTTTTATTTTTGGTTTCCGTTTTTTATCCTTTTTGCTTCCTTTTTTCCCTTTCATCCAGCTGCACCTCGAGGTTGTGCCAGGCTGGAGGAGAATTTCCACCTTCAGAGAAATGCTCCGTCCTTCCTAATGTGTTTCCTCCCACAGGCACCGCGTGCCTTCGACGCGGTATTCTTCGTGATGTGGCAAGGCAGATGTGTTAGACGCACTTAAATCTGTTTGCTTGACAAAAGGAAGTTGGTTTTGTTTTTAAGGATATGAACTTTATGTCGAATTGTAGCCATTCTGTCCCCTTGGAGGGGCATCAATATCAGGAGTCTCAGGAGGTCATTTGAGAATATGTAAATCTTTCCCAACACGGAAATGCCACGGGCTCTGCTTCTGCTTTTTCACTGTTATGCTTTTAAAATATCATTCGTCCCAGGGGACTCCCTGGCTGAAAATAAAATTGCTGACTGCTGGGTGGCACCTCTAACTACACTGCGCTCAAAAGCCGTCCGTGCCCCAAATGCCCCCCTGTCATATAAAAAGCTAGAAAAGACCATCCAGGACGCTCCCTCTGCACACTGCTGAGCTCCCTCCATAGCAGGTACCCTCCGGTGTAGTTTTACGTGCCTGACAGACCAGGACTTCATCCCTGCTCCTGGCACGCTGCTCCCCGAGCAGACCTCGCCATCAGCCGCTGCTGCCACCAGCGGGGAGCCCCGACCTGCGATGCTGCCGGCCGTTACCTGCAGCGCCTGAGCAGTCCCTGCCCAAGTGTCATTTCACTCCCTCTGTGGTTTCTGCAGCTTTCAGACACCCCTGGGCTGCTCTGTTCTGGTTTCATTAGCCATCCTTCTCTTTAATATCCGCTTGCCAGGCAATGCTGTTCAATCTTTGCTCCAGCTGAGGGGCTATGACAAGCTCACCATCCGCAGAGCGCCACTGAGTTAGTGCTGGAGCAGGGACCGCGGTGTGTGAACAGGATCCTGGCTGGCAGGCCTGCGGCTTTGTTACCGCACAGGTACATACATATTGCTGTAGCTGCAGGCAAGTACTTCAGAAAAATAAAAACTGCGATTTTTCTAATTCTGAGCAGGCTTACGTAAAAGGTGTAACACTTGGATTTTCCTGGTCACTGGGTGTTTTCACCTCCTGTTAGTTTCAAGAGGGGCTGGCTACATGGGGAGCATGTGAGGCAGCGAGATTTATGAGCACCAAAGAAAACTGGGGCCTTAAGCGGTGGGGGGACCTTGACTTCAAAAGGTTTGCTGTGAGGACAGCAGTACTGATGGCAGGGGCGCTGGAGGAATTCGGAGAATGATCTGAGGACATCTTCAGCTGGGAGATAAATACAGAGGAAGTACAAAGGGATCCAGTCAGCAAGGGACAGAGGCTCCAGGGGAAAAAAATTAACAAATTTATTTTTGTCTTCGTGTGCTACAAATCTCCCCCAAAGGCCTGTCTTCCAGAACTGCCATATCTAGTTTCTGCCCCGAACTGGGAAATCATAAGAGTGCTGAGCCAGATGCAGGGATTTGAGCTTGAAAGGAACTAAAATATGCAAATCCTCCAAGGGCATCCAGATTTTGTGTTTCCCCTGCCCTTTTTCATCTAGCTGGGTCACCCACTCCCAGTGCTTGGAACGGAGAAAGGGGGAAGGCTCAGAAAGACTCTTCCCTCCTTTCCTTTCCCCAAGTCAGAAATGTCCTTCTGTCCCCACCCCCAGCATCCTCCTGGTACGCACCGACGGGAGGTAAGCAAGCCCCCCTTCCTTTCCTCCCCAAGCAACATCCATGCAGAGGGCTCCATGGCAAAGGGGAGGATATTAAGAAACAATTTAGTCATCATCATCGTCCCCCCAAGTACTTTGACTTCTCCTCTCCAGCTCCGTGCTCGGAGGTGACCTCCTGGCTAGCACTAAGATCAGAAATTTGCCGACTTGTGATGTGAAGAGTTGCAATCTTACTCATCTTATAAGCAAAGCAGACTGGACATACCCGAGCGGTGGGCTTGTCCCAGCGCTAGGCACTCGTGACTCAGAGAGCGGCAGATTTTTATCTCAAGAAGTTCCGAAAGAGGACTTGGGCAGGGCAGGAGCAGGGGGGAGGAGGACCAGCTGGTTGGAGTTGCCCCAGCGCTGCAGCGAGCCCCTTCACCAAAGTACTTCAGATTCCCTTTCGCCTTCTCAGTTGCTAATTGCAGATCGTGGAAGTTTTCATGATTGGTGGAGTTTCTTTCTCTTCAAGGCCAGGTTTTTGTCAGAGCAGCGACTCAGTTGCAGAGTGTCCTCTCACCTGCTTCTGGCTGGTTTTCATGGCATAAAGATAATCAAGAGGGAGTGAAATCAAGTTTCTGGTGTTTTTGTCGGGAACCTGCCAATGCAACTCTAGTCAGAGGGAGGAAGGCCTCGGCAGGACCTGATGGGAGTGGTGTGTGTCCAAGAAGCCAAGCCCACACCTGACAGCACACGTGTTAGGACAGCTGTGTGAGCTTCTCTGAAGCGAGCATTGCCCACAGCACATAACTTCTTACCAAGGTGTCGTAAGGGAGACAAATAAGATTGATACTTTCCCATTCGTCATCACTAGGGCCCTGGGTTAACAGCCTGCTGGAAAAATGGGCTTAGTGCACATCCCCTGAGATGTGCTGTCTTTCTGCCTGTAGATGCAGAAAGGTCTCCTCTGCTTTTCACAGTTGCTTCGTGAGTCCAAGGATTTCTCCTCTGAAGGAGAAACAAAATGTAAAAAAAAAAATTAACATTAAATGGAACAAAGGCTGCTGAAGGAGTGGGGCACAAGAAGTCCACAGACATGCCAGGGACACTAACACCATTGCCAAATCGAGCTGTATAAGGCCGGGCAAAGCAAGGTTGGTGTTTTGCTCAGCAGGACCCTGGCTGTGAGGATGGAAGCACACAAAGGTAGGAAGCACAGCTGAAACTGCTGAGCAGGGCACCCCCGAGTTACGGCTCACAATCAAGCATAGCTGAACTTTCAGAAAACCTCCTCAACCCCTCTCCCTGCCTCAGGCCTGACATGACATTGTAAAGTAGGATTAATCCTGGCTTGCCCTGCTGCAGGCACACTTGCCAAGTGTGAGCACGTGTGAGGAAACGAGACTGAATGGAGGCGCTGCCAGATGAAGTGCGTGGCAGCTTTTCTTCAGGATGCCCTTAACCCTCCTCTCTCACCACATCTGGGATGAGTAAGTGAACACGACCTACCAGAAGGTCACCGTGACACCAGCTAACCAAACTCGGTTCACAGCTGCGTTGCTTTGCCAGAGCAGTGCAGAGCAGCTGAGGGATGGATAGCAGTGGTAATTAATTCATCACCGAAGGCTGGGCTGGAGTTTATAAAAGGAGAAAGGAGCATTCCTTTTTTCTTTGTGTGCTGAGACCTCCCTGCCTGCTGAAATGAAGTCTGGGCAGCAGGACCCTCAGAGGCTTCCCAGACACTTGTGTGCAGGTTAGTAGCCAGTCCCAGGCCCTCTGAAGAGGGCTGCCAGCACCTGCTTTTCTCTGTTTCATCTGGTCTTTCTCATTTCACGGGGTCTTTATAGTGAAATGCAGAGTGAGGCAGTGATTTTGTCCCAGTGTCTCCACACAGAAGTTATCTGAGCATCTGTTGGGCTCTTTTCAGTATGTTCCCAGTGTGGGTTAGCTTACATATAAGGTATTTCTTCCAGTGTTCAACTGTAGCACAGGATATTTGCTGAGTTTTATCTTCATGGAAATCTTTGAAAGAATCTGATCCATCCCTGGTAAAATTTTCTGGGGTAAAGAAAAGACCAACGGGGAGTGTCCAGTCCTTTAAAGACTCAGCTCTTCAAAATTTCTCAATTTTTAAACTAATATAAAAGCCTGACAGTTTGCTTCAGAGCTTTTTGTAGAAGTGTCAGCTGGAAAAATGTACAGGTGCACTGTCTTATGTGCTGCTTACACAGAGGGGCAAGGGACTTCAGGTCCACCACAAAGGACCTTTCCCTCCATGTGGGTTGCCTTGTGGGTTGTGTGTGGAGTGAGGTAACACAAGGTAAGACCGAAAAAAATGTCAGAATGGCTCAGCAGGATAGAGAAGTGGTGGGTGGAAGGGAAGGAGAATGGCTTCGGGCTCTCCTTTCCCAGGGAATTAACTGAAGTTTCCAGCAGCCCAACGCTGCTCCTCTAAAGCCTCGTGTGGTCTTGTGCTGCCTTTTACAGGCAAGTGTCTCAGCAGCGCTCTGCCCCAGAGGCAAGCCGCTCTCCTGTGCAGCCTGGCCAGCAGAACCGAGCTCTCTGTGGCTGGGGGAATTTCTGAAACCTGGCTGTGGCAAGGGATGAAGGAAAGGGGGAAATCTAGTTAAAGATTTTGTTAAAGAATTAAAGATCGTTAAAGGCTTTTCTTAAAAAATGTGGGCTCAACAGCCTTTCCACCCTCTGTCTCAGAGTGAACAAGGAAGGATGCTTTTCCTCTAAATTAACCTTTCTCTTCTAATTAGCCCTCATATGCTTAGGAGTAGTTTGAATGAAACACACTTTTTCTGCTTTTTGGTCAGCCCTTTCCTTGATTCAGCACTGCGGGCTGCCAGCGGAGAAGCAACACGAGTGCCCAGCGAGCGGGTGGGCTTCGCTGTGTGCAGGAGGGTGGTTTATTTCTTTTTCTAGAAAAGTCATTAAAAATTATTTCCATGGTGGATACCTCCCCCGCAGCCTGGTTATGGAGAGCATTCAGCGCAGAACTGGGACAGAACTGAGTTTTCATTTTTGCTTTGCAGTTCACCTTTAAAGTGAAAGGGGACTTTTGTGGGACTGAATGACTCTTCATGGACCTTGGTTCCTTCAGGCCTGCAGCATTCAGGTTGCAGTTTCAAGGGTGCAGAGCCTTGTAAGGGTAGATGTGACATCAGCAGGAGTTTCCAGCCCCTGCACATGTACTGCCGAGGAGGTTTTTGTTCTCCTTTTGGTTGCAAAGGAGACTCTTTGGGGCAAGGCGTGGAGAACCTCATGCAACTCATGATGCGATGTCACACTGACATTTACTGTACGCCTACTCTTCCCCTATTGCTGCAAAAGAAAATAGAAAATACACACTCGACTGCATTGTTATTGCCAGGATCCACAGTCCCAAAGCTTTGCTGGCTGCTCCTGGAGGTCTCGCCAGCAATAGTAAGAGCTGAACTGTGAGAACAAGCGAAGAAGTGGTCGAGGAAAAACAGACAGACACAAACACACACAAGGGCACAGCAGGAGGAACTTCAAGAATCACTGTCCCAAATGGGTCGCTTTTAAAGTAACCAGAAGGAAATGCTTTTTCACACAGCATGTAATCAAGCCATGTAACTCACTGCCATGGGAGTTTTGCTGCGGAAGCCAAAAATATACGTGCGTTCCTGAAGGGGCAGAGCCTATTTTTGGAAGATAGCTCCAGCAGTAGCAACTAAGCTGCCAATGTCAGGAAGCCCCTAAATTTGTGACCACCAAAGGTTGTTGGGTATGCCAGGTCTCGTCCCGTGTAGCGTGCAAGAACTGCTTTTTCCACCCTTTTGGGCCAGTGGCTTTCTGCCACAGGTCAGTGGGCTGAGTGGGCCTGTGATCTGCCCCAGTCTGGTTGTAGTCAAGCCTGTGATGCATTGTAAGGGGAAGTACAGGTGGGGGGAAATGGTGTCTGAAACTATCACATCGTTCCCTTTGGAAGATGAGCAAAGTGGTGAGATAAAGCTGGCATAAAGCGTGCAGGAGGGACAGGAAGAGCTGTACTGCAGGGGACGGGGTGGGAGCTCATTTCATGCTCTGTCTCAGGCTCTCTGTCAGGGCTTGGGACTGCTAAACTGAGACTCAATGCCGCCAGTGGTCGGCACCGCACTTGGGGAGCTCTCTGTGTTCAGGACCTTCCCAGCACCTCTCAGATGTGTTTCCTGAGGTCTGCTCTGCAGGGAAAGAAGAGGGAGTCTGAATTTTCTCTGCACCCAGCTGATTCCTTATTTCTCTGCTGTTAGTCAGTGGAGTGCAAGAGGTCGGTCTGCCTCCCCCCTCTACTGGAGGTAAGTGCCAAAGCAGTGAGGCCTAGGCAAGCAGGGCAACCCCGAAACAGCCCGGCCTTCTGGACTAGGGTGTGCAGGGGATGAGCATCATCCCAGAGGCTGCACAGACCCAGGCAAAGGCAGACACATCTGCCCTGGCCTTGCACAGGGCTGCACGCTGATACTGCGCTGCTCTTCCAGCAACTGCAGGAGCCCCTGGCTCGGTGGCTCCCTTGTGTCTGCAGACCGGTGCCCACGAGCACCCACCCATTGAAAAGAGGAAGGGCAGTAGTAATGTGAAGCCGTGGGATTATTGCCAACTTGGTCAAAGGTTAGCAATAATGTACATCTTTCCCTCTTGCAAGAGTCACAGCTTGTCACTGAAGATGCACACCTGTACGCTGAGTGCCAGGAGGGAGTTTGGGAATACCTGTGCTGGTTTACAGGCAATCCCAAGAGAGACCCATGGGCCTTTGACAATATTAATTTGTTTTAGCTAGGCTAGGAAAAAATGTTTGCTTGCTAATATGATAAACTGTGTTTAGAGCCACACTTTTATTATTGTAGGATTGTTTCTAGCTGCTGGGATCTTAAAAGGCTGTTTGTGTGTTGTTGTTGGTTTTTTTTAAATAAAAAATTAAAACCAAATCCCCCAGTCTAATCACCCACTGTGGCCGTGTTTGGGATGCAAGGACCACAACAAAGTTAAAGCACAGACTTCCCAAACACTGAGCTCTGAAAAGGGAGAATGGAGGAGATAGCAGCCGGAGCACATATGTTTTTATCCTTTCACGTGACTATAATCGCAATTCTTCACTCTGAGGTGTGGTGTTTGAAGCACCACCAAAATTTATTTTCTGGCAAGTAAGTCTCCTGCCTTTGCCTTCAGCAATTTGTGCTGAAATCATTGCACGCCCGCTGACCCAGGATCCTAAGGAGGACTGGAGCACTGCATAAAAAGGCACTGCCAAGGTAGTCCTCCCCTCAAGGAGAGCTGAAGCTGTAGGTGGGTAGAGGGCGAGGTACATAAGGGGGTGCAGACAGAGCCAAGATAGGTGAGCTCTCCACGGCAGGTCCTGCCCCAGGGCTGCACCCCATCTCACTGCCTTTTGTTTGCCCCCAGACTGCGCGCTGCCGAAGGAAGTCAAAAGTAAAGTCGGGGAGAAAGTCGGCCTGCCTTGTTGCCACGAAATTCCCAGCTCGGAAAGCCTGCGCAACTACCGGGTCTACTGGCAGAAGAACACAAAGGAGGTGGTGCTGGCCTACTCGGAGGGGGAGAAGATCTCGGATCACGACCAGTACACGAACCGGACGGAGCTGGACAGCAAGAACCTCACCCTGTGGATCTCCCCCGTGGAAATCCTGGACAATGGCACTTACCAGTGTGTGGTTCAGCACCTCAGATTTTCACACGACTTTTCACCCCGCGTTGTGTGTGATGCGCCCGTGTCTCTCTCTGTTACAGGTAGGTGGGCTGCCTCCCTGCACCTGAGGCTTTCTGGCACCAACCCCCAAGGGAAAAGGACACTCCTTGAAGCTTTAGTCATAGTGTAGCAGATAGCCTTTCATCAGGAAGCCTGAAAGAGCACCAGAAAGTCTGTTAAGTCCCCTGTATTTCCCTTCCAGCAGCCTCCCTCCTGTCTTTCCAAAGCCACCCGAGATACAGGAAATTGCCCTTTCCTCTCCCACCACCACGCTCCCCTTGATGACTCCCTCTTGGGAAAGGCCCTCTCCCAGGACACCTCCCCAGGTCCCGCTGCCACGGGGTGCCCTGGGCCACCTCTGCCCCCTGCTGTCTTTTGGGCAAAGCCGAGACCCTTGGTGCATGGGAAGCACCCAAGCCAAAGGTGGAGCAGGGTGGTGCTGCTTCTCCATGGCCTCAGCAGCATCTCCTGTGGGGCTGGCCCGTGTGCGGGCTGCACGGCAGCTCCACAGCCTGAGGTTGGAGACTTGAGGCTTTCTACCTCAAAGGCAAAACCCAAGTTCCTTTGCTCAAAACGAATCTGAATCTGTTATTGGAAGCTGCAGAAAGTTCCGTTGACATTATTTTCCACTTGCGCCACTGTTTTTGTGGTGGTTGGTTTCAACCAAAAGCAGAGATACTGGTAATGTATGTATATATATATATTTAAACATATTTGAATACCTTTAGCAACAGAGTTCCAGAAATCCTCCAGACAACTACTGAATGAGCATTCCCTACCTTGAATGAATAGTTGGCAGGAAAAAAAAAAACAACACCACCACAAGTTCTTGAGGTTTGGCCACTGCCTGCCTACTTGGGTGAATGAATGTTGGACACACATGCAATGAGACAAATTCAGTGATCCTTTTGGGAACCAATAAGTAAAAAATGGAACTGCACTGCTGGAACCCTCTCTAGCAGCGGAGGAAAGTATTGTTGAGGGGATCAGTTATTGTGTGAATCAGCAAAGGGTAAGCTTCCTTTGCCACAGCTGGAGTCAGGCTACCCTGAGCGAGAGAGGTGGAGCAGTGTTATGCCTTGATGACTGATCAGGGAGCTTCGGTGAAGCAGACTGGGAGGTTTGAAGGGACTTTCCAGATGTCAAACTGGATGTCAAGGGTGTATTGCTCAACAGCGGGCCTGGGAGGAGAGCCGGGTTTTTGTCTGCCACTGGTTGGCTATGCAATGTTGAGCAAGTCTGTTTCACTAGTCGCTTGGTAGCCTTAGACTATGGTTTCATGGTCAGCTTAGGCCATGGAAGACATGCTACGACCATAAGGGACCGTTTCCCATGTCCTTGCCTTTGTTCGCTGCCCTCTGCCTTCTGCGGGTCCTGTCAGTCATGTGGCCAAAGGGTGAGTCGGGCAGGGAGCAACTGCAGACACAACCGTAGCTGCTCCAAAAAGGGCTGTTTTGCAGTGAGATAAGCAACTGCTGCAGCTCTCTGCGTAGCCTGGCCTTGGCTG
The DNA here is from genome assembly GCF_040182565.1 of Anser cygnoides. Taxonomy (NCBI): domain Eukaryota; kingdom Metazoa; phylum Chordata; class Aves; order Anseriformes; family Anatidae; genus Anser; species Anser cygnoides. The sequence goes on along the minus strand of NC_089873.1, from coordinate 87,396,161 downwards.
GGGCTGGAAGGAGTGGGCGGGCTGTGGACTTGGAGCTGACAGGGGTGGGAAGGAGAGAGGGGCAGTTTGGTCCTTTTGGAAGCAGTGGTATCGGTGGGCACACACCCACCAGGAAGCTACATGTTGCGCTGCTGCTTCTGACTGGTCCCTGTCTTGCCAAATCTGTGGTCCCGCAGAGGTTTTGTCCCATGGAAGAGCTGCCTTAAATAGTCCCCGTGCCACCCTTTGCCTCTGCCTAGGCTATTTATTGCAACCCATGGGCATCCCCAGTAGTGCCGATGCAACTGGTTAGTCATGCAGTGAAGCAGACTGGCAAAGGGATCCAGGCTAACAGTGAAACCACCTTTTTCTCCATCTTCACCCATACCTGTTTTCTCACCTATTTGACCATGAAGCCTCAGAAACACTTGCACCAATACATCTAAAGCAGAGGGAAGGCATGGAACAAGTCGTGTAGGTGGGAAAGCTCTGAAAACCAGTTTTGGCAATACCAAAAGTCTAGTGGGAACACAGTCTGCATTCTTCAGAGGTGGACCTATGGATTGCTATGCATTTTTGCAATTAGCAGTACGACTGGGTCTTGCTCTCAGCTGAGCCTTCTGGGGGCTCTCATAAAGAAACCATAATTTATTCTGGTGCTGGCCATCGTGGCTGAGAGGCCAACGTGTGACTAACTCTCCCCCCACTAGAGATGGACCCTCTATGAGCTCCAGGGTGGGAAAGGACAGGGCAGAGTGGTGGGGGGGAGGAAATAGTCTGCCATTGCCTCTAATACAGATTTTTGTTCCGCTGCTTCATATTCAGTCCAGTTTTATGACTCTGTTGCTCCACAAACTGCTGTACGTAGACAGAAACAGCAGCACTGGAGAGGTGGCGTCACAAAGTTTGTGACAACTGGCGTACTGATCAAGAAGGAGAAGAAGCAAAGGTCAACACTATATCCTGTCAAGGCTGGGGGGTGAATGCTAGGGCACAAGAAAGGCCAAACAGATTATGACAGAGGGAGAGTGTCCCATGGGGGAGTCTTTGCTTTTACCATAGGTGATCAGGACTGCGGGGAATCTGACAGAATGGTTTCTCAATCTTTCTTTCTTCAGCTGACTTCAGTGAGCCAAACATAACATCAAATGTCATTAATACTACTTGTGAATCAACGGAGATGGTGGTAACGTGTTCTTCTCATGGAGGTTTCCCCAAACCCAAAATCTCTGGAGTCTTCAACAACGGGTCCCTAGTGTGGAATACCACCTGGGTGTCTGAGTCCAGCCTCAGCCCCTACAATGTCACTGGGAAACTGCATCTCAACGTGACCAAAGACGTCAACCTCACTTGCTCCGTTGAATACAATGGCTTTGTCAAGTCCACCAGTTTGCTTCTAAGTAGGTTTTCATAATTGTATTACAAAAATGCTTTGCTGAATCTGCTGATTTGCCTCTGAGAAAGCAGTAGATGTTTGTGTATCTGTTCATGCAAGGATGACCAATGATCCCACCTGTGAGCTGCACACCAAAATATTTCAATGGCTCTAAGATAGCAGGGATGGGAGAGCAGTTATGACTGTGGCTGGTGAGCTGACGTGGCTCTGGCTTCCTGCCACTCTGTCGTGGGCCGCAGCTGGGCTGACAGGATGGCCGGACCCCACAGCCTCAGTGGCTCCCACAGGTTGGGACTGACTCCATTCAGTGCCTCTCTGTACCAGCACAGTCTTGCTGCCAACTGTGTGACACAGACCAGGTATCTGAATGGAGGGACTTGAGAAACGTGTGTGCCTCAAACGCCACGGGCTGTGCTTACAATTTCCTCATTTAACAAGTGTGTTTGTTCTTGCTTTAGTGACAGAAACCATCAGCTGTGGTCTAGACAAAATTCTGCTTTCATACATATATTAAATATAGGGTTTAGTTATACAGATAAAATTGCTTGTGCTTGGCTTAAAAGTGATAAAATAATAGGTAAGTGTATGCCTTGAAAAACTTGAGGGACAAGTGGAAACAGCATGAGGCAAGGCAGCACGCTACAGTCCACATGTTTTTGCAGTAGAAAGAAATGCGCAATAAAATTCTTAAAGCCAAAAGGACTGGTTTTTTTATGTTGTTACCAGAAAAAAATATTTTAAAATACGTCTCTGGGTCTGATGGTTTCACTATAGAGATACAGGCATCTTCAAGGGAAACTAGAGAAGTGCTGTTGTTTTTTCTAGGGAATTTTACCTTATTCATCAAGGTACCTTATTCATCAATCTTACTAAAATCAAAGGGGCTCATGAGGAGAGGTGCCATTCAGCTTCGGGATGAATGCCAGAAACTAGTGCTTTAAGAATTTTGGTTATTACTGGATGTAGCGCATAATCTCCCTAGAGATCATAATAGAAGAAGGTTACAAATATCATACTGCATAGAAAAGGAGAGCAACAAAAAGTAGTAGTAATAACAATACACTGTTGTCACGTTCTCAGAAAAGGGAGCAATCAGCAATGAGAACAGCAGCCACAAAAACCCTGCCTTTTGGCTTTTAAGAAGTGCAACCAGTCCCACTTTGGTACAATGCAAATGGTCTGCCAAACGCGTTTTCCATGAACACAGAGTTCTAGACGGAATAAATATAGCTTCTGGTAAACACAGGAGGCAAACCCTACAGCGGAGGGCACATGGGGCTAGATTGTACGGTGGATCAGGCTTGGGTCTTAGGAGTTGAATGAAGCTTAATTGTGCTAGAAGCAGAAGATGAAAATCCGAAGACTATGAACATGTACCTAGTGTGTTCTTTCCATTGAATTAGGGTTGTCCTGTATTCTACACAAACGGCCTGTTACCTACTCTCATTTCCAAGTAGCAGAACAGTTATCTCCAGTGGTGAAAAGCAAAAAGATGCTGATCGCTGAAACTGAACTCTGTCCCCAACCCCTTTTCCTTCCATGATGGGACTGACACCTCCAGTCTATTAAATGTGTCTTGTTTTCCATTACCTGTGAATTCAGAGGGGAAAAATAGGCATAAATCAGGTGAAAGCAGTAAGAAAAACTGCAGAGTACCTCTGAGAACGGAAACTTCCTGGATATGGGCTCAGCCTTTTCCACCAAGCCTAACCAGTTTCTTTAAAAGGAGCTTAAGAGCCTGTCTCAGTCCTGCTCTGCACAGAGATCCAGCATGCTAGATGCGGTGACGTGTTAAAATCTCAGAAAAAAGCAAATGTGGGGGAATGGGAGGGCCTCTACAGGTTAGGTGCCAGCTTTGTCTGTTTGTTTATTGAATACGTGCTGAATATCCCAGTTAGGATTTGGCCAGAACCACCAAAATTCATATACCTGCTCTTACATGAAAATGACAAAATGTTGTTGGGCCCTTTACTTATGTTTTGTTTCTTCTATCTCAGCAAAAACAAATGACTGCATTGCCCCTACCATGCCTCCATCCTATAATGTCATTACTGCTACAAGTATCATCTTTATCATCTTTCTTTTGGCTATCACCCTAGCAGCAAGATACTTCCCAAGGCATGGTAAGTATAGCTCCTTTTTCAAGAAACAGTCCCTTACTGTTTATGGAGTATCTATGTAAAATACACATTTATAGAAACTGTACTGACACGCTAGGTATTTTTGTACCTCCTTCTCATTTCCTTTTTTTTTTTAATACACAATCTACTGTCACAAAACCTAAGTCCAGCTCAGGACTTTCCTATATTTTGTGTGCGTGCAGCGCTAGCGTTCTGGTTTGAGAGTCCAGGTGTGTTGGCGGTTTTGTCTACAGATCAGAATATTTCCGAAGAACAGGGGTATAGAGAGCTGGATTCACAAAGGTCCATTTTTATGTATTAAGATGCTTGAAGATGCCAAGAATCTTGGTCATCACCATACATACACCTGAGCACTATCAGTTTCAAAATGGGATCAATCTGACCACATACCCTACTTGGACAATCCCTCAGAAAAGCCACAGAGCCAAAGTTACAAAAGTGCTAAGGCCATGGGAAGGACATGAGTACAGCAACATCTCACTTTTAGAAGAACCCCAGTCAGGAGACACAGATTTGTCCACTTTGTTGGTCCAAAAAGGGTAGAGGTGAGGTGCCTTGCTCTGTGCTATGAAGTTTTCAATAACTTGAGACACGTCCATGATTTTTTTGATGGCAAAAGTGACCTCAAGCATCTCAGGGTTAGGTGGCAGCTGAATAGATTTTTTTTTGTGCGTGGCTCAAAAATCTTAGCTGTTGCTTCTTGTGTTGTCTAAGATGACCTAGCCAGAAAGCCCCTGAAGATGTGGGTAGGCATCTAAAGGATTTCACAAAGGCAAGTTGGCACCCAGCTGGTACTGAAACTCAACAGCAGTACACATCCTGTCAGTGCCCTGTTAGTAGCTTTGAAAAGCAGTCCTGGAGGAAGCCAGCAGGCCGTGCAACATGCTATAAATATCACCCAATCAAGCTCTGTCAGGTCTCTGGGGAAGTGGAGGCAGGAGACAATCCCACACTGAGAGCGCTCAGCGTTTGGTGCGCTTGAACCAGAAGCCACCAGTCTGAGCATCACAGCCCGTCACGGTCACAGTGGTATCTATCCCCCCGCTGGAAAGAGGTCGTTTGTTAGGCAACAGGGACTTGGTTCGCTCGGGAACACGCGAGTTTGTCATGTTCCTGTCTTCCACTACCTCTGTTACAATTTCAAGCAAGGTCACTCACAAGTCAGGGCATGGAGGTGGTGTTGCTATGCTCTTCCCCTCGTCACCAACCACACACTTTCAAAAACCAATGTGACCGCTGTGTCAGGCTGGGCTGATTATCTTTTGGCACTGTATCACCAAGAAAGGAAGCATCTGGAAGGCAGGAACCCTCTTAGCCATACCTGTGCACCTCCCCATTTCCCACTCACGTCCCTCTTTGACGCCAGTGCTGGCTCTTCCCTGGAGCTACGTCAATGGGTGAGCAGTAACCATGCTGAAAACATGAAAACCACAACCAAGCACAGCCTGTGCTCTTAGCTGCATGGACAATGAACTTCTAATTATGGAAAAAAATGAAGTGGAATTGAAAGATCTGTCTCTAAATAAGTGCAGGATGGAAATTAAAAGGTTCCCTGCTATTAGCATTCTGAGGTAGCCTTTTATATAGAAACCAGATTGCTTTTAAGGTAGATGCAAGAAGCATACCAGTGCAGTAGAATGAGATCACCTGCACTGTCAGGAGACTTAGCTGCGTAAACTCACATTTCCTTTTTAGTCCCAATTTCCTAACATGCACAGGGAGCAGATCTGCCGAGTCAGGTGGCACAGTCACTTTCCAGACTGCGTGTGAGATGCAAGAAACCAAAGCCAGCGTTTCAAACAAACTTCCCAGTTTGTACAGTTTGCTGCACTTCAGTGCTGCTGTGCGTTACCACCTGTTTGGGAAGGGAAATGTCTGTCTTGAGAGTGCTTCCCACTGGTGTTGCTACAGATCACCCTTCAAGAGACGATGTGGGAGCTCAGTATAGGTCTGAGAGTATCTCCGCTGCTCTGACATAGGGAAAGCTGGACCAGGAGCTGCCGTGGTGCTCAGAGTCGTTTCTGAGCTCGAAAAGCCATGCTTCAAGGAGCTGAAGTGTGGGAGGGAATAGAAAGAGAGAGCAAAACGGAAATAAGGGTTCTCAGATGTGTGATTGTGGTGGTGACCAAAACATGTAGGTACTTTGTTGAGGTTCACACCCCCTAATCTGAGGAGTTTGGTAAGCTGCATTTAGTAACGTGTGCCTTTTACCATTATTTCCCTACTGACATTATGTTAGCACGTGGTGACCTGTCTTTGTATCAGGCTGAAGTTCTAGCTCCGTGCTAATGAGAACATTTTTATCCATATGACACTACATAGATAACAGCTCTATATAATGGGCCCTATGTCTATGGGCTAACAATGTACTGCAGGGATAAGCCCTGCCAAGGAAAAATAGACATAACTAGATTTAAAAGACTTTTTTTCTTTGCTTTACTTTTTTGAAGAAGACATTTAGATCAAACACTTTGATCTGCAGTTCAAAGAATCACAGAATGGTTGAGGTTGGAAGGGACCTCCAGAGATCATCGGGTCCAACCCCCCTGCTCAAGCAGGGTCACCTAGAGCACATTACACAGGATCGCATCCAGGCAGGTTCTGAATATCTAAAGAAGGAGACTCCACAACCTCTCTGGGCAGCCTGTTCTAGTGCTCTGTCACCTGAACCATAAAGAAGTTCTTCCTCATATGGCGATGAACATTGAGTTCCAAGTGCTAATGAGGGATCTTCTCTTTCAGCCTGTTTTCATTGTTCTAAGAATCAAGACTCAATGGAAGAGGATGAGAAGGAAAGTATGAAGCCACCCATGATCTGTAAAATGACATCTGAAACATCATCACTATGACCAGATCACATTTGCAGGTAATTTTGTTCACCACTCCTCTCTTGGCAAAATAGATTCTCATGCAATGTTAGCTCTCAAAACCGTGCATGGTTTTGATATGAGTGTGCGCCTTAGCATAAAAGTGGTAGAGCCCTACCACCAGTTCAGGCCCATGGTATTTCCCAGCCATGGGATGAGGCTCATGTTGCTTGTGGGGCATTGCCTTCTAGAAATTAATCTAGTGAAATATGTTAGAGGACCTAATTTCCTGGTCTACTAAGTGCCTTTCTCTCTGGAATGGGCCCTGCATGGGTGTTACACAAGTTTTTGTGGCATTCATTTCTGTAAGTAACAATTTTTTTTAGGGACTAGAGGGGGTGAAGAGAGTTAGAAGAAAAGGAACCTTTGACAAATTTGACTGTTAGTGTCTCCTCTGGAACTGTCTAAGGAAGCTGGCTAATATCTGAGAGGTGGGCTTGTAGCAAGATCATCTGTCTACTGGGATTTGCAGTGATCCCCTGCCACTGGGGGGATCCCCACATTTTAAGGGCCTCCCAGCTAAGAACTGGGCATCTTTTAGTTTCTGTCCTGTTGGACTCATTTGCGAGTATAAACTAGTAGAAACCACTAATATTAAAACACTAACTAATATTAAATAGTAATATTAAAATCAGTTACATTTGTTATAAGGTGTTGTAAAGGATGGTATAGGAATGGCTGGGGAACAGCCTGGCTTACCGAGGGTTTATGACTACAAAGCACTGTATACACTTTGGTTTGAAAACTCAGCTGTGTTCAGGGCTGTGTCCTCCAAAAACACATTTTCCAAGTCAGGAGGCTTAAGGAAAGATTAACAGCTAACTGTTACTACTTGTCTCATTACCCAGGTGACTATATTTCCTGCTTTCCCCGCAGCATGCTGAATTACCAGGGTGATGCCATAGAGTAACAGACATAGAGTCCTAGAAGTCATGAATTTGTCACACTGTGTTGCAGTAATCTAAAGGCTTAGAATTTTTGAGACGGAAAGAAGGGGAAACTATCATTCAGGCCACTCTTCTCATTTCCAAACTTGACCACCCACTCATATTTTCCTCTGGGGAAGGCCCTATCTGGAACAGATACTAAAACCTTGGTTAGCACGAATCCTGGGGGGTTTTGTGAGTGCTGTTCATGGGTGGGAGTTCACCTACTGGATAAATCCATTCTGCCACATTCCTCTTTTGTCATAAAAGTTTTCCACGCTTTTTTTTTTTTTTTGGTAAGCTGCTGTTATTTCCCAACTCCATTGACTGGAACAGCTGCTGTCTGTGGACAGGGATGGAAGCTATACATCAGGGCAACATATTGCTTCCACAGTGGCAGACTGTAATCTCGTAACTTTGTGATGCACTGAGCCATGTCCTACTGCTGCTTAAATAGGGCAGCACATTCATTAGTCACCCTCTCTTCGCTGAGGGATGGCACCGCTGTACGGTCCAAAGGTTTTCACAGCAAGCAGGTGCTGAGCCAGTCTGTAGCTCACTGTAGGGCCCATCTTGAGCTGTCTAGTTCTGACCAGCTGTTTTTACTGTAATAGGAGCCCTCTTGTGGACTATAGGAGGTGATCCCAGTTTTTCTCGTCTGCAACATTTTGACTTACATTTAGGATTAAAAAGAAAAGGGAAAAAATAAGTGTTTTTTTGTGTCCCTCAGGTTTCTTATCCTGTGTATTCTGCACTGCAGTCCCCACCGTTCTCTACAGCAATGCTTATTGCGTTGACCCTTTGGCTCTCTGAAAGGGGATGACAGCAGTAGAAAAATTTGCTCAAGAAGACGGACAGCATAATCTTTTGTGACCGAATACAAAAACCCACCTACGCCACAGAAGCTGTAGGGTGGTCCTGTTACAATGGGGTCGCTGGAATTCCAACTGGGAGGACCCTCCGTGTTCCTACAACAGGTAGAAGAAGAATGTCGTCAGCATTGTGCTGCTCCAGCATGCCAGTGCAAGAGTTTGGGATACTCTGACGCTGCCTCTATGAAAATCAGGGGGCCTGCAGAGACCTAGAAGGTAGCCCCCATCCACCTACCCCTTTAGTAATGCAGAGCTGGCCCCAGACCCCACCACACAATCTCAAGTCAGGCTGCACCCCCATGGTGCAACTGGGAGCAGCTACAACTTATATTCAGCCTCGCGCCGTTATTTGCCAGTACCATTCTTCGTGCCGGACGAGTCTGGATTTAGACTTGACCATGGTGGATATGTGATATGATATTCCTTCTTCCCCAAAGAGGCAATAATGCACACACTTTTCAGGAAAAAGCACCTCGAGGTGGAAATATACACCTCATGCTTATTTTCAGCGCTATGAGACTTTGTAGGGAATGACAGATACTGACGGCACACCTAACAGCTAATTAATATTGCTTACCTACAGCAGTGGCACAAGTTCTCATAACCTTTCTCCCTTGAAAGGATGGCCCTGCCAACCCGGGTATGAAGACGCAGCTCCTCCATTAAATTACTTGGTTACAGGGGCACATCTGACACAGTCTACCCCACTGGTGGTGGTGCATGTGAGCACACACGTGTGCACACATATACAAGCTCTTATATGCTTGTTTTATATGCTTCCTACCTGCAGTTGTTATAAAGCCCAAATTAAATGTCTGTAACACTCGGCGGTTAACTAACATGTACCTACAGGAATGAAACTTAAGTCAGGGCCTTGCTCCATAAATACGGGTCTGCTTGTGTTTGTACATTTGCCTAGCAATAGTCGTTAGGGTAGGGTCTCCATTTTTTGGGGGGGGAGGAGTCTTTCATAGTGACATAGGGATTTACCTTGCTTTGAATGCTGCTGCTTTCTGTCAGCGTTCTCTCTACCCAGCCAGGACTTGAAGGAAGTTCCCTGCAGGATGCTAACATGGGATAGGCCTCATCTGATCTGGGTGATATTCTTGCCTACTATGTAGGAAAAAGTGGTTTCTCATTTTGAGGGGAAAAGAGGAGAAAAACCCCAAGCCTCAGCAAGCTTCCTAAGCAACCATGCATACTATCCTAACTCTGAGAACTCATACTCCTGAGCATGCATACTAACTACGCATACTAACCTAACTTATACCCAAGTATGATAGGGCTGTTTTGTTTTCTCCTTCTGTTCTGTCCTACTGCAAGTTGTACCTGTTACCTTATTGCTTCATCCATGTACATATTTTAGCAGGGTAGACCAAAGTCTGAAAGTGCCACTCCATCATCTTTGTGGGATGTTTTGTTGCTCAAGCTGTTTATCTTGCTAGGACACAGCACAGAAATATTAATTTCACTTATTTATAGGAGGTAAATGCTGCGAGAAAAATTGCTGGCAGAAGCATGAGCGCTAACAGCAGTTTATAGAGGATTGAGCTATGAGAGGCTGAAGGATCAGGGCAAGTCACTAGTGAAAAATAAGACACTGCTCCGTTTCTACTCCTGCAGAGTCATGCTGCCCCACCAGCATTTTTCCGCCCTGCCATTCTATGAAGTGAAATGGGAACTTCAGAACATGCTTACTGAGGGGTTTTTGACAGATAAAAGGAGATAAGCTTGCCACAAGGCCCTTAGCAGATGACAGGGAACCAATGTTCTTTGCACGTGTGCACTCTAGTTGCAAGCAGGACAGGGGTGGCACAGAAGGCAGCGCTGTCAAAAAGGCAACCTGACCTTATCACAGGAAGGCTGCCAGGGAAATGCAGTCTCATGCTTCCATTTCTTTCAGCCTACATTTGTTCTTTCCAGCACAAACTACCAACTTCTTGCAGGCTAACACCCTCTTTTTAATTTCCATCATTTCCAACGTTTCCACCTTGCCACCCACACTGCAGCTCTGACAGCGGTACCCACACAGCGTTTTCCCTCCGACCGTCCCATGCTCTACTTCTGCTCCTGGCTGATAGCACGGGCCTCTTGAGAAGGGTTTGTCTTTTGCACAGTGCCTACATCAAACCGACTCCAGTGACACTTTAAATAACTCCTTAAAAAGGAAACAAAAACCTTCACTGACAAATATGTCCAGTATCAGTTTGTTTTTATATTCTTGATGGGCAGGTTGTTTGGTTTATTTTTTTCCTTAAGCACTTACATTATGAAACATGTTTTCTATTGCTTTATGCTGTATTCAGTGAATTGCACACAAATGGTTTCCATGAGACCTTTTCAGCTTTATATCTGGGTCGTTGTACCAGGTGAGCTGCTCTGTTTATCGCAGGTATTTTGTATATAACGTTTTTTCCAGGGTTTCTCCTTTAATTGTATTAAAAGTAAAATGGTGAACTCGGTGTCCTTTCCTCAGTAATAAAAGATGTCTGTTCTACTTCCTGGGAAGTGGTAGAGCCTTTCAATTATTCACACGAGCCCCATCCACTATGTCACAGCTACTAAAAGCGTGGGCTGTGTAGCACCAAGGTAGGTGATGCAGCTGGCTGAAGCAGCTGTTACACTGGCTACAGCTGGCATCAAGACCCAGCTCTGTTCGGTGTGCTCAACAGCGATGACAAAGAGCACTCAGGTACCCAGCTCCTAACTTCCACACACCTCATGTTTGTGGATCTGCCAGGGATTAACTGAGGAGCTTAGCTATGTGGCAGGTCTTTCTTTTATCCCCCCCCAAAGAGAGTTTCTCTGCAAAAGCAAAATCTGGTGTAAAATGTTCCTACTACATCCCTGCTACTTGTGTTACCTACCCTGCAAGTGGATGACCGGTAACTTCTGCATTGTGCTTTTCTGGAGGTGGGGGGTGAGGAAACCCTTATGTTTGTGTTTGATGAACACTCCGAACCAACTCTTCCCACAATATGGACAGTGACTTTGAGTACAAGAAATGAGGAACTAACTTTAGCAGGAAACAGAGCAAAAAATGGCTGCCAATTTTGAGTTGAATGTAGATGAAAAGTCTGTGCTTCCCCTTGCTGAAGGGCTATGTAAGGACATCTAGCACTCCTTCCTTCTTTACATGGAGAAAAAAAAACACATAGGACTGCTACATCTTGGCTCTGACTGCTCTCCCAAGGAGGAACATCCCTGCCTCAATGGTCACAGACACAAGAAAATTAGTATTCCTTAGATATCACATCAAATAGCCACTGAAAGAAAGAGGCATAGAGAAAAACTGAGCAATGACACAGTTAAACATCATGAGAACCGCAGTACAGAAAATAAAATGTGTGGGTTACAGGGTGGGGATGTTAAAAAAAAAAAAAAAGAACAAAGACAAAACATTCCCGTTTAACTACAATGGCAAGATGTGACTCAGAAGGGTCTATTTTGTCTTTTGAGGGGGCAGAGGATAATCACACTAGTGCTACCAGTGTACACGGAGTTTAAAACCAGAAGAGGCAGCGACTGCTCCATAGCTCGCTTCTTCAGATCCCTCACTTACACAGAAAAGGGAAATCAAAGCTCGGTGATGAAAACCCTGAAACATATGCACATCTTCAATGGAAAAATGAACTACACTGTGTTTAAAAGAAATAAAATGATCATTTCAGAAGCCAGAAAGCACAACACCTTCTTGGAAGCAAGCTGTGCCAAAAAGTTGTTTTGGGTGGGTGGAATACACTCTGTGAAATCAACTGTTCCTATTTCATTCAGCAGTAATTAGCTGTAACAGAGGAAAGCATTCACGCAGACCGGTAGGTGGGAACGAGACACAACCCCCCTGCCTGGATATAATTCTCTTTAATAGGAGAAAAACCCCAACAAAGAAAGGCACGCGGACTCCGACTTCCTTCTACTTTGAGGGAAATGGCGCTAGGCCACCTGGCCCTTCTAAGTGAGGGCCACTGATGAACTATCTTCAGCCCTACTCACAGGTAACGTCTTAACAGTTACGTCTGGTACTAAATAATAAACAGAGCTGGCACTCTGCTGGTTCTTGTTACCGCCTGGGCACAGGAAGTCTGACACTGCCACCAGACTTACTTGCTTCCTGGTGGGATCTTAGAAAGAGCTCTTCTCATGGGACACCACTCCAGTACGTTTCTCTAATGTAAACGTTGTACTAAGCATACAGAGATTATGGACACAGTCACCACTGCCAGGTGGCTTTATTGAATGTCACGAAGCCCAAATGTCATTTCCCCCAAATGCAATCCCCAAATTTCCAACCTTAAAAATGAAATTAGAGAACTTATTGCTGTTAAATCTGTCCAAGGTGTCAATTCTTCCACCATGACCACCAGAAATAAAAAAGGGGCCTTTCTGTGGCTCCTCTCAGCCACACTTTAACTGAGCAACCCAAACCGTGTCTTTTTCAGGGTATTTCCTTCTCTCTCCCAGCTCCTCCACCCTTCCTCAGCACTGATTGTGAAATACCCTCAGTAGTCAAGGAGACGAGCGTGTTTTTCTGCAAAAAGCCTGAAGAAACCACCATCAGCAAAAGAGAATCGGTCCCTGCCAGGCAAAGTCAAGGTGTGGGAAGGCGATGGTGAGAGCAGGAGGAACGCTCGCTCTGGTGCTGCTCGTGCTGTGCTGACAGCAAGGTCTTCAGGTGCTGTCTGTAGCACAGCTCGCACCAGAAAATGATCAGATTTTGGAATCGGGGTACCTTTAGCATCCGCACTATTAACAGGCTCCTTTACCTTCAGTATTTCTACATCGCCAATGGCTTGGACACTGTCAGCAGTGAAACAGGTTCTAGAAGAGGCCCTGGGGCTGCCCTCATCCACAGCCAAACCTAGCTGACACTTGCTAGTCTGGAGAGTCTACACGTCCACTTTCTGAAGTGGAAGAGGTTTGGCCTTCCCGAGCTCTTGTGCAGTGATGTGCATCCACAAAAAATGTTTTGGGCAAACTGCTTTTTCCAAGGTGCAATGGATACACCCGCATTCACAGAAGACTTCCATGACCCCTTGATTGAAGACTTTTATAAGCAAAATCAAAATACTTTGTAGTTGCTTATCACAGGGACTTTGGGGAAGACTCAGCAGCTCCTAGATTCTTTTGCTGTCTCCATCTGCGGTCCTTCCAGGGTGTTGCTTTCCACTTGGCCCAAGACTTCAGTCACACTAAGCCTGGACTGCCTAAAGAGGATACAGAGAACGCAAGCATATTCCTGACAAAGGCATCACTGCAGAATCCCAACTCTTAAAAAGTTTCTTCTAGAACTGGCACTAATTTATGAGTTTTACATGCAATCAGTGTCACAGCTCCTTCTCCCCAAGAAGCTGTCCTTCTTTTTTCCTCTCTTCCCATTAGGGATGGAGAAAAGGTAGCCATGAAAGAAAAGCGATAGTTCTACCCTCTGTCAATTTTGGTAAAGAAACGCTAATGTGCATTAAAACACATCCACCTGTCCTGCTTGTCTCCTCAGACACCTAAAAGCGAAAAACGGATGCAGAGTTACTGGGGTGGGGAGCATAAATTCTGAACAAAACTTGCTACAAAGTAAACAACAACATCTAACACTGGAAAGGTTAAATCAGCAGTTCACAGACTGACGTGAAACGAACCAAAAATTAAAGAGCAGAAATGAGGTTTACAAAACCCAGCATGTCATGGTTTCTCTCAATGCTTGAACCACACAGACCTAGACACACTTCTAACCAAAGACTTAACAGGCAGCACTGTCCCTTACCACTCTGCTAACTTCTGCTCATACTGCTCCCTGCGCTCACGATTTCTCTTCTCCTGCAAGGTCTCACCAGCAAGTTTTTGGATGAACACTATAAGGCCCCCTGCAGGGATCCTGGAGAAAGAAGGAGAGAAGTCAAATGTCACCCAGGGGACACACGTTAGTAATAACTTACCGGCAACAGTAAAAGGAGCATGCGGGGGCCAGCCACCAAATCACTGGAGCGTAACTTTCCCCAGTACTCAAATCACACCACAGACTAAGGTACTCTATTCTAATGTCAGTCACCAAATGCAGCCTGTCTTCAGCTGTGACTCACTGTAGCCCCTCTGATAATATATTTGGAATTTACTCACTAGCAGGCACACCTAAGGCAAGGGGGTGAAAGGTCTTAACATGCCCAAACAACAGCTACACATAACCTAATCCATAATTTAGGCAGTCATACCCCTGCTTAGCTTCTGTCTGCCTCTGGAGGCACTTGTGTTTTCACTGAGTGAAATGAGAATGAAAACTTGTGTTTCCCATTTTTACGCAGATTCCTAACCTACTGGCTGGCAGCTCCCAGGGTGCCCCGCTGTTCAGAAGTTGCCATCAGGTCATCCAACACCCCTCAGGTGTTCAGCTCTGGGTTCGGAGCTGCTAGAGGAGCAGTTGCTGATGATGCTGAGAAGGAAGCCCAGAAGCATCTCTTACACTCCTGCCTTCAACTCCAGACAACTCAGATCCTTAAAAGAGATGTCAAACTGTTCTGTGCACAACCAATTGGCTCGTTAGGGACCACGCCAAGGAAGGGACACAGAAGACACTTCTATAAACCATCCTCATAGTTTCCCATTTAGTAGTAGTTAGCGCAAGCAGCAGAAAGATGCACTGAGTTCTTATTACTGAGTTCTCATTACCGAGAAAAACAAAACATAAATCCAGAAAAAAAAAGCAGTTAAACATCTGGAAGAAAAATCATCATCTTGAGGTCCCAAGAAAAATACAGAAAGCCCCTTGGGGCAAGAGAGGAAGGAAAGCTTCTGCAGACCCACCTATGATTCAAGGCTTGGTGTGGGAGGCCACCACCTAACACCTACCGTACCAGTCACATACCGTGACTCAGCCCCTCACTGGCAGTCACAGCTTACCCAAAGGCCGTTCCAAAGATGAAGCCACCGGCCAGTCCTTGCAGGCCCAAGTGCATTCTGAAGAGGGCTCCTGTGAAGGCTAAAAACCACAAAACCACTGAAACCATAAACAGCCCCCTCACCAGCCATGGCAGACCTGCTGAGGGAGATGCTCTGCCTCATTTCTGCTCTCCATGAGCTGACATCCACTTTTAACAGAGCAGAAACCAAGCGCTGTGGCCAATGGGAGGGCCCCTCACCATACAATCACAGCAGCCTGAGAGGCAGGCACTTTAACAGCCAGAGCTGAGCTGCTGTTGCAGTACTTCCCCAGGTCTTTATCTGCATGCTCTCTGCACTAAAACACTGCACGAAGCTCCTTCTTCTTCAGAAAGACTCCCCAAGAAATGCTAAAATGTCAAAGTTAACTGTGAGATTAGAACTGAGTTCTCTCCTGGCTGGAGCATGATTTCCCCACCTCTTTTTTCCCCTTCTATTCAACAGCAGCTAATAATAGCAGCTGCCACGTAAGGCAAAAAAGAACAGTAAAGCACGCACCCAACTGCAAGGGCAATAAAGCCTCTAAAACTCAACAAGCAGGTCACTTACCAGGAGCCCTGTTGCCAAAAGCAGACATGCAAAATTTGGCATGAAAATGGTAGTTTACAAGCAGCACACCAAACTGTTATGAAGAGAGGAAATAAGAAATGCTTTCCCTGCTGAAGAGGTGGTTGCGAGAGCAGGTTATGCGCTGTATGTTGCATTTAGGCCATGCAAGCATTTTTCACACAGAAACTACAACAAGTATTTAAGATGAACTAATAACCACAGAACTCCCGAATGTCAGAAATGCACTGATATCTCTCTGTTACACTGGCAGACAGCAGCTGAGCAAAGTCACAAAGGCACTCAGCGGAACAGGAAGCAAACCCCAGAAGCTAGAGACCTGCTGAAACCCAAGAGAGATGGATTCCTGCTTAGGATATTTTGTTTACGACTTCTGCTCCAAAACAGAGAAGCACACAAAGATATAGCAGTCTCACCTCCTGCTGTAGCATAATTACCGACGGTGGTTTTATTGCGGTACGCAGACAGACTGGCGCTCACAGAGCTGGAAGGATAAGGCACAGAAGTCAGCAGCTACACGTGAACAGGGCAGGTAGCAAACCACAGCTTGAAATGAAGCTGGATTTCATTAAGCCCACCCTCAGGATGCTTCTAACTGCCTTGTTCCCAATCTGTCCAGAGCGCGCA
The DNA here is from genome assembly GCF_040182565.1 of Anser cygnoides. Lineage (NCBI taxonomy): Eukaryota > Metazoa > Chordata > Aves > Anseriformes > Anatidae > Anser > Anser cygnoides. Next base: position 87,379,859 of record NC_089873.1, on the reverse strand, counting down.
CACACTAAGCACAAATGCCTTGACTTCTGTAACTTCACTGCATGCAGCTGTACAGCCAGAGGCAGGGGAGTACCACCTCCAGACCTGGATTTTGGATATTCCTTTTTTCTTTTTGTAAATAAATTATATATATATATTTAAATCCATCATATATTCAAGTCTAAAAGGAACTGAGCAATGCAAAGGTCCTATCAGTCAGTCAGTTATACAGGTAACACCAGAGCTGAATCATACTCGTGGCATCAGCAGGGTCACCCTCTCTTTAAGCATGAGGTTTCCAGCCAGGATAGACACACCATCTTCTCCAAAAACATTAACTAAGCCCCAAACCACTCTCTGTTCTCAGTTCAGCAGTCGCATCCTTCCCAGTGTATCAGCAAGCCTCTGCATGACATCAACAAGTCAAGAGCAATCTTCCTCTCTTTACCAATGCTGTCATGGCAGCCTAGCCTTTGTATAAGTAAAGCTTAAAAACTGTTTTTAAAACATGAAACTTGAAATTCGCACAACTTCAGGACAAAATCTTCAACTTGGACTTTATGGAAACAATTAACACTGAGTGGCAATTATCTCCCTTCAAAGCTTTCTACAAAGGGGTAGTGAAAAAGGACGATGGCTCTGATTGCAGGGGAGACATCTGGTGGACAACAGTGAGGTTGCACGTCTAGTCCAGAAAAATCTAAAGTAATCAAAAGTCCTGAGAGAAAGCAAACAGCATGCTAATGAAACCTAAGATGAGATATCACAGCAAAAGGAGACAAAACACAATAGAAACCAAGGAAGAAATACAGAAAGGTACAAAACTAGGAAGAAAGACAAAAATATAAAGCCAGCTTACTGGGAAATAATGCTAGTCAATATTGCTGGTATTTGAAAACCAAAAGGGGATCGTGAACACAACATACCTAGAGATACAGTTAGTACAGGTCTAGAACTACATGAATATTTACCATTTCCCAAGGACAGAGAAGGAGATATTGCTTGTTTTAAAGGGCTTTATTTGGAAGAGCATGCCTAGTTTGACACTGTATTGTCAGAAATACACTGACACGTCTTGGGGAGAAAAATCAGAGAAGTGGAACACTACCTGTGCATTATTTGTGTAGGAAAATTTGAAGGACTAAAGTGGTACACACATATGGTACGTCTGATGATCAATGACTGCGTAACAACAAGACAATCATCTGCAAGTACTTAAGGACAAGTACAAAGAATTGTGAGTAATGCTACTGTATACAAACTAGGAGTAATCAGATATAACAAAAAGGAGAAAAATTAGCGTGGGATAGAAAGCTGTTCCAGAACAGCCAACACACTGTAATACTCTCCCAGAGAAAAATGCGAAAATACATCAAACTGAAGAGATAAAGCACAAGCAGAAATAAGCCAGTAAGTACTAGGAAGAGCACTGTTCAAGTCAATAATGGTATGGATTAGATGTAACAAAAAGGGCTTTCCCAGTGTTTTGTTTTTGTGTTGGTTCATCAGAACACTGGGATAATTAAAAAACGCTTAAATCCTCCTCATGCTTCCACCTTATCAATCAGACTCAGTCAGACTCACTGTTAACACAGCATTTTGAACCTCACGATGTCATGAGGAGTCTCCGAACAAACCGCACACATTGAAGGCTCCTTGCCGCTAATGTTCAAACTAAAGCCATTTTTTCCTCCCACTACTACTACTAAGAAAACACTTACTTGAATATTGCCACAAAAGCTGCTACTCTCCAGCTCCAGCGCCAGCCATAGCGAATGAAACTCCTGAGACCCGCACGATGCGCAGATTGCTAGAGTGAGAGAGGAGAAAGGTTACTGGTCACAGACCTGCTCCTTTTCACCAGCACTAATCTTACTGATCCTGGTGCTGCAACACATCTGGAGGGGGACAGCAACAGCTTTCTGAGGATGATACAGGAGAGGAACAGAGAAGAGGGGACAAACTAGAAACTAGTTTTTAATTATTATGAGTTGATATATTTTAAATACGTAAATAATAACCCTCTGTGTTAAAATGTTAGTGGACCATCAAGCTCTACAGTTTAGCATGGGCACTTGTAAGTTTGACAATAAGATGCTTTTTAAAAGCTGCAATAAAAAGAAGTTTCATAAAAATTAAAAATATTGCAGTTGATATCAAGAAACAGAATAAATTCTCGTTTCCCGTGACTGTGGTGTAAGTGCTTAGCACTGGTGCAGATACATAGGAGAGTCTGCAAGACTGAACAAAGCCTGATATCAATGCCGTGCAGAAAGCTAAGTCAGGGATCCCATCCAAATAGGGATGGATGTAAAGTTAGGCAGATTTTTAAAGATTTTTTTTTTTCCAAATAACTCAGGTAACCAGCACCTGGCCTGCTCACAAGGAAGGGCAGGCAGTGAGCACCCTGAGAGCGTCTGGGCACTGGAGATGGCTTTCCATCTCTAAATGACTGTATTTCGTGGCTAGCTCTGTGGGCCAGTGCCTGCAAGAGGCAAGCCAAGTGGCCCAACACCGTCTGGCTTTGGCTTTGGCCAACATGCCCAACCTTTCCTTGAGGAAGCAGGGGACTGTGCCATGCCGTGAGGGCAGGGCGATGCCCAGTGCATCCCTCGGGGCAAGCCGTGCCGTTCCCCCGGTTAAATCTCCTGGGGCTGGGGTCACGAGGTGCCGTACCACCGCATCGGCTTGGTTCTGGAAGAGCTCGCCCTGGCTGCGCTCGATGAAGGCCCTCCGTGCCTGGTGGAAGGCGGGCACGCCGCCGTACACCCAGCCGACCACGCCGCCAGTGAAGGCCGACTTGATGATGTTCACCACCTCCTCCGGGTACTGCTGCTGATCGCTGCGAGGACACGAATCACAGAAGCATTAGGGTTGGGAAAGCCCTCCAAGGTCACCTGGTCCAACCACCCCCTGCCACCACTGTCACCCACCACACCACGTCCCTAAGCGCCAGGTCCAACCTCTCCTTGAACACCCCCAGGGACGGTCACGCCACCTCCCGCCGGGCAACCCGGGGCTGAGCGGCAGCACCGGGACAATCCTCGCCCCCCCGCCCCGCCGCCATCCCGGAGAGGCTCCCCCCGCCCCGGGGCCGCCCCCGTCCCCCCGCCCCGTCCCTCACTCGCCACTCCACAGCTCCCGGAGCCGCTCCCAGCCCGTCTGCGGCGGCGGCAGCGGGCGCCCGAACCCGTCCGCCATGGCCGCGGCGCCTCCCGGGGCGGCGGCAGCGCCCCCTGCCCGCCCGGCGGGGCACGGCGGGGCCCGGCGCTGTCCCCGCGGCGGTCCCCGGGCTGCCGCCCGCCCCCGAGGCGGCGGAAAGGGAACGGGGACGGGCCCAAAGGCGGCTGTTTTTGTGTGAGGGGGCCGCCGGCCTGTCCGCGGGGCCTGAGCCGCCGCTGCGTGTTCAGGTGGGCTGCCGGTGGCTGCCTTTGGGGCATGGTCCCTGTCGTCCGCAGCATTTTTCAAACTCTAATGACCCCAGAAGTTAGCCAGCTGGCACGCTGAGACCTCTGCCGTTCAAATCCAGCCCATGGCTTTTTGAACCTCTTGCCAGCTTTTGTTTATGCCCGTTTGTTTCTTACAGCTTTAACTGGTTGTGAGGTTACAAATTCTTGTATTTGTGCAATGGCTAACTGGGGAGTGTTGCTCTCCAGCACTACTGCAATACAAGTACTATACTCACAGAACAGCTTCCACATCCCACCCCATCCTTTACCTAAATCCTAGTCCTGATGGAGGTCCCATCACCTCTAGAAGGGACATGCCTGCCACTTCAGGCCTTATCCTGTTTACAAAGACTGGAGACAGAGGGATCAATTAGTCACGGCTGTTCTAGTAAAGCAAAAAAAAAAAGCACACTGAGAAGTGACCAGTCCGTGCAAGCTGTCGACCAGAAAAAGTTTTCAATCAACATCACCCAAGATTTGCAGTGGTGACTTGGACAGAAGTTAAGATTCCACTGAGACACCCTACATATTGCTGTCGAAAAGGAAAAAAACAGAAAGACACGGTTCACCTTCTCCAGTGAAACAGCTGGGGGCTATCCAGACCTTTTCTTACAGTTCTGATTAAGAAATGATGCATCCAACAAGACTTCATTTTTGTTTATTTTAATCCAAAAGCACATCATTAAAAATGGTTTAAAAAATGTATACATTGTTGTTTCAGTTTCTCAGGCTGCTGTCTCTTCATTGGCTAAGAATACAAAACCAGAAAACCCCTTCCACACTTATACAACCCTTTTCCTCAGAAACCAAGCTATTTTAATACTCTAATTTATTTTCTTTGCCCGCTGGGAGAACCCAGCCAGTGGTCACGTAAGTGGTGAGCTGCTCCAGCAGCTGGTGCTTGACTAATAGGTCTGGCAGTTATTTCCCTGTACCAGGGGTTGGCAGTGCTGCTGAGGCCTCCGAATGCATACGTGTTGTGTATGTACTCAGCATTACTGTTCTTGGTAGCGTGTTCTCTGATCCAAACTGACTACAGACAAAAGTATGAGCTGTTATCATCCCTTCCATTACTGTGCTGTTTCCCAAGACATCAGTGGGGCCCCTTCATAAGCAAGGGAGCTCACCTGGGATGCAGAGGCCACATGGGGATCCCATGCTGTTTCCACTGTTGGCTCAGGCCAGTGGGAGCAGTTTGCTTCAGCTTCTGCAGACTTGGGCACCCACATGCCAGGTGTGCCAAGGACTGTGCTCAACTGACAGATGACCACTGACATCCAAAGGACATGTCAGGGACGGTGGCCGCTCTGACCCTGCTGATACAGACAAGCTGCAGCACAGGAGCAGTGATCCCAAAGCGACAGGGCAAGCAGCTCACAGTGGAAGGGATCAGACAGGCTAGGAAGCAGCAGTCTAGCTCTTCGCCACTAGAAAACTTGTTTTAATGCAAGGCTCTGACATTACTGAGCAAACAGTAAGTAGGAGAAACTAAGCTTGTCTGGATGCCAGAGAATGTGCGCTTCCTACCAGGCCTCTCAGTTCAGGGACAACAGAGCATTTTAGAAACTGCACTCCTTACGAGCTGAGCAGCCTGTACTTGGCATAAATACAGTTAGCCTGAGAAACCTATGACTTGAACTTAAAATGAATAATATAACGAGTAGCTGCCACTATGTGATTGAAGACATTCCCTCAACCAGACTGAGGAAGATCAGAAAAGGAACGTAACAGTTGGGTGAAAGAAAAGAGGAAAAGAGAATGATGAAGTGAACAGAGGTGTTACCCCCTTTAAAATAATAATAAAAAAAACAAAACAGTAAGATTGCAGAAGGGGATCAGAGCAGAGAATCTGTGAACATCTGGGGCAAAAACAAAAACAAAACAAAAAACTAAGAGCTGAATCTACCTCTGTGTATACTTTCTCTAGGTTCTTAAGGGTCCCAGGACATCTGGCCAGCGGACCGGTGAGAGCTTGCTAACAGGGGCTGAGTTTTGCATGGCCATGCATCCACCTCATTGCCCCCTCAACAGGGGACAAACACTGCTTATCTCAGCTGCTTGGCTGTCTGCTACTCAGACAAAGTACTGTGGTAACATTATCATCACCAGACGTTCTCCTATGAGGTAGGTAATTTATCTGTGCAAGGATGATTTGTCCTCTTAACAGCCCATCAAAGCCTTGCCATCAACCTCTTTAAAAACCTGACATAAACATCAGAAAAGTAAGCTCTAAGCTATCTAAAAAGGCTACCCCAAATCCCAGTACCTGCTTCTGTCAGAGAACTCCTAATATCCCAAGTGTCATCACACAGATGAGAAAACACTGACCACTGCCAAAAATAGATGTGCATCTCCCAGTTGAGCGTAGCGGATACTACCTTGCCTGTGAGTACAGAGTACCTGGCAAAAGGTCCAGTAAATTTAACATAAAGGCTTCTCATTGACTGAATGGGATTTAGGATCATTCTTAGGTAGTAACAAAGTCCTAAATGCTATCTATGCTCTTCCAGGCACGAGCGTAACAACGCCACTAAATAGCCATAATCCAACATTCTACTTAATGTTCTTACGGCGACAGTAGAACTGGGTCCCACTACATGGCTGCATGGGAACAATTTTAAAGTTAGCCTGTTGCTGTTCTCTGTAGTTTTAGTACAAAGGATAATAAATCTGGGAACAAGAAAGAAGATACACCGATCTTCAGATTTCCAGAGAGATCAGTTTGAGCTGAAGAGAAAAACAGAGAAGTCTCTATAGTTCTGTTTTCGGCCATTCAGAAGTGATCTCACTGTAGTTCTTCCTCCTTTTCACTTTGTAAGTCAAGGCTTGGGAATATTCTGACAACAGATGCTCCCAGTAGCAAGAGACATCCTCCATCTGCAAGTGTTCAGTGATGAATTGGCGTCCCCTAGAGACACACAAGGCACAGTCAGAACCAATTTCCAGTTCCTGCAAGAGTCTTTGGTTCTGTTTTATATGTATATCAACTTTCACTCCTCTGTTTTTTTCAAATGAGAAACAACACGCATTGCTCTGTACCATCTATTTCCATTTCACAACTTTCATTCAGTCTCATAGCTCTGACACTTGCAGTGCTTTTGTTATCCTCAAGATGGTATTTGTTATCTGGGATAATAAATATCAGATTTCACGTATCAGATACAGCCTGAGCAACAGTGATGCATGCTGCTTCAGAAGCCAGTCCCTGCCAGCCTGGGTATATAATAGTTATAACGCAGACACAGTTCCCAGGGGTCAACTCGCTTCACACCGAGACGAAAGCTCTGAACTTCTGATGGCTTTCAGTGGGGTTCCTGACATGGGTCACATCTGAACCAAAGACCTAAACATATAATCTTGTTATCCAGTTCCCCCTGCTTGTTTTAAGTTCTCCAACCCTCCTGCTGTTATTGCAGAAGAAAAATATACTTTACCCTATTAATACTAGGCTGTCTTTGACAGGTAACCCCTTCAAAAGCTGCCTAAGAAAATGTTTTAGATAAGAGTGCTTGACAGACAGAAAGGACACACAACTTACCTCTCTGCAATTTCTTGTGCTATGTTATCATTTTCCTTTACAAACTGCAACAGCTCCCTAAAATAACAACAACAAAAAATGCTATGAAACAACTAGTACAGTGGAGAACTATTGTTAAACTTAGCTAATATATTGTGGAGGATGAAATTAAAGATTTAGAGCTGAGCAAGGGATTGGTGCTCCTCATTTCAGTGCACAGAAGAAACCTGTCACTGCCAGTTGTTCCATGTAAGCCCTGGGCAGCATGCTTGAAATCCAGGAGCTGACACATTTTTAGCCCAGTAATATGGTCCTCTTCTCCTTATCTGTGCTGCAGTGGCCACTTGCAAAGATATTTAAGTATGTAGTGCCTGCTGATTTCAGTGAGGCCGCGAGACCTACATACCCCAGTGAAACTGTATTGTGTAAGTAATACAAGCAAAAGATTCTCTGGGTGTGGTAATAAAGAGAAAAAACATGACCTACAAGAGCATTTGACTGATGCCTAGGAGTGGAGGCTCTTCCTAGTGTAATACAAACCAAATAAATTGTAGCAGTGTTTTCCCATGGCATGCAATGCCCCACTAAGCACTCTTAGGGTCTCACACCTGACATCAGAGAGGTCTGATCTGACTGGGACATAGTGGACCCAAGGCTTCAGCTGAGGGTAGAAGAACTCCAACCACTCTTCTCCAACGTGAAAGACGAGCGAACCACACATGAAGAGGTGTTTCAACCGGAAACTGGCAGCCACTCCCCGGAAATTAAACAGATACCTGTAAAACAAGAAAAGAGAGGAGCTGATTACCCCTGTTATTTTATGGAGAAAGGCAGTAAGAAACTGGACTCTGAATAGTGATGAACCTTCTCTCACAGGTAACGTGTGAGGGGGTATGGGTCTCCCTCACGCTGAGCTAAGCACTTCTCACTAAAACAGAGGGAGGACATTTATTTGAAGCTCCTCGTTGCACAGGTGAGCTGAAGTTATGGAGGTGCTAGGAGAGTTTCCAGTGCCTGTCAAAACTTAGCACGTGAGGCTTTACCTCCAACAAAGACACCTGCTTATGACAAACCAACGAAGACTTGCCTCACAGACCACTGCCAGAAAGGCACGGAAGGTCACAACCTGGATGCTGCTCCTGGGACTCTACGCTGCTTCAGAGACTCTGTTCCCATGAGGAGACTTTTCCCAATTCCGTTGTCTTGCAACGAGCTTTTTCATTCATTGTTCTTCTTTGACATATCTATTCAGCCTTTTTTTCTTCTGGGATCCTGCTTTAATCTGAATCTAATTGTTTCACATTAACTTGGGAATGTAACCCTAGGAGGTTAAACAGGCTAGCACAAAACAGATAGACTTTGCAGACAACAAAGAATCAACAATTTTGTTTTCAGTATTTTCTGCCAAGTTAGTAAAATGGGCTTGACTGGGGGAGGGGGACAGATTTCTCTTAGCAAACTGTATCTCAGAGGCATGTTTGTTGGTTTGCTTTCTTGCTTTTTCAAACCCACGTTTCTCCAATTATATGGAAAGCTGTTTTTCCTGTGGGTAAAACCCCTCAGTACATGGAACTAATCTTTTAAGTCAAACATTTTGGGCTGGGGGAAGGGACTTCTCCCTTTAACACAGCTATTTTGGGTGAGATGGGGACCATAGCTAAACTTGGTTCAGCAGTAAGTGAAAGGAAGTAAATCTGAAATTATTTTGCATTCCTTGTATTACATAGGAGCTCGAGGCAGGGATGAGGAGCACACTGTATTAGTAACTGAACAACAAGAAGCAAGGGAATACCTCTGTCAAGTTCAAGCCATGGCTCCCATTCCCTGTGACCTCAGCCAAGTCACTAAAGGCTGCTCTCAGACTTCCGTATACACTTCTGTACAGCACTGAAGGAAACAGTGAGAAATTCCTGTTGACCCTACCAGACCCTGCCACTCACAGCCTATGGACAGATGGAGGTGCGGCTTCTAGGTTAGGTAGTCTCATTACAGCCCCTCTTTTTGCACCTGTGTTTTTCCAATGACAGTCTGAAGTCAATAATACACCACAGGACCACTGTAGGGGACAGTCGTCCATAAAAGACTCCACGGAGCCCATATGCCGCTGCTGACAACAACTATTGATGATTATTCCTAAATGGGGCTATGACAAAAGTGTGAGAGAATGTCTTGGCCCATACTGCATGGAGGGGCTGAGGAGGCATCAGGAGTTTGGGGAAGTCTATGCGTAACAGAAGGGAGAAATCTGGGCAACAGTCCAGTGAAATATAAAATGAGACAAGTCAATCACATTTGCACAAAAACACAGCTTCAGCCAAGTGACTGAGCTCTTGTAACACCAGATTCTAGCTGGTGGAATTGTAACTAAATGCAAACTTTTAAAGCAAAAGAAAAATCAAAACATCAGACATACAAGTACATGCAAGCCAAATCTGTATTTCTACAGAGAAAGCCACAAGAATATTACACCAACAAAGCCTCCCAAAAGTAGTTAAAAAATAAAATCCTTTGTAAATCAAAACCACATTATCCCAAGCAACATACAAAGTAAGAATCAGCACTATATCTGCTCAGTCATATTTCAGGTTTTCTCTTTTACTATATACATTCAACAGCAACCCTTGCACCAATATGCATAGGAAGACATGATTCCTTCCTTATGTCCTCGAAGACAATAATGCTATCACTGTAGCACCAAAATGAAACAATTTTGAACTCACAGCTTGATATAGGAACATAAAGAAAAATTTATAGAAAGTCTTTCTGATCCAAAAAAAAAGAAACAAAAAAACCACACACATAAAAATAAATGTATTTTCCATCTATATATTAATTAGTGATTTAAGATCTTTACTTTCCTCAAAGCACTTTATTTCTCCTGACCTGACAGGGGAAAGCTGACACTGACACAGGACGCAGTAAGCTCCCAAAGTTTCAGCTGCTGTATGTCTGTTCACAAACCTCCCTGTCTGCATGGAGCTGGTTGCTGGAATTAGATCTTAAAATAAAATGAGACGATACACCATGCAAGGAAAGAAATAACCCATAGCCCTTGAACAGCTTTACTTTTCAAAATCCTTACTTGTATTTGCAGTGATCAACCAGTGGAATTTCCTTTGCAGGAGGCTTCCCTAAGGTGTCCTTAAAGTAAAGAGAATTTTTTTAAAAATCGGTAAGTTTTATATGGTTATTTCAAACTCATTTTCCTTCTCAGTTACAAATAAATCTGAAGCCTCAAAATTCTCCATCTCACTTCTGAGAAAACCTTCCCTGGTGGGCTTTTAGAAGTATAATGAAGAATTTGGAGCCCTTCAATCAAGAAAAAAAAGTTCAGTAAATTACACATTGCCTGTAAGCAAATGCCAGTGCAAACACATTAAATGATAATGTTTAGCTGGCAGCTACAGAGCTGAAAACAGCTTGGGACAATGGACTCTGTGAAGCCAAGTGTAACTGGATTAGCCAAGACTGTCTGGAGAGAGCTGGACTGTGCACTAATATGGAGCAAAAAAGTTACCAGCAACAGTTATCAGAATGTTATCAGCAGCAAGACAAAGAGATGGAGATGACAGAAAAAGGTTTAGAAAGACTGACAGCAACATGCAAGCAGCTTGGGGCTAGAAGGGGAAGTTGCCTAATTTTTCAGTAGTGGAAGAGCAGGGGATTGGCATAGGTTCATTTTCTTATCTGTGCTGGCTTTCTTCAACAAAAAGCATAGATGGGAAGAGAAAAAAAAAAGGTGGTCCTGGCAGGCTCTAGAGACTCCTTTCTTTCATCCACCAGAGAGCCCTACCCTCAACAGAATTGCAAGCCTCCCCCACGCTACACCACTCACAGCTCTCCAACAAGATGCATCTCAATCATCAAAGCCATCTTGCAATGCTACCCTTTCTGGCCCTCATGCTCAGAAGACAGGCAACACCCACACACCTTCTCAGATTTCCAAGCCTGATTTTTAGTGTACTCAGCATCAACGAGTTCTGGGTCTTCTCGGGACAGCAGAATGAGGGGATCTCTCTCAGGGCTTGTTCTGCAAAAGAAATGACATCAGCCATTGCCAAACCATCTCACCCGACACAGCTACCCAACTACAGGACCCTGCCTCTTTATAGAACTGACCTCAGTGTGTCCCCAGAAAACATTACTGGGTGCCTGTGATACAGTATATATCTGTCCAAGGGTATATTAGCTGAAGAAAAATGATCTGAGGCCACATTTCTCTGTTTCACTTGTGAAAAAATAGTAAATGTTTAATAGTATTATTTAAGCAATTCCCAGGACATATCAGCAGAGATGCTGTTTCCTTTGGGCCGTAAACTGATGGGTGCCAAATACTTCAACTCCCTAAGTCAGAGAGAGCTAAGAGATGGTAAGCATCTTCAGATCTGATCCCTCTGACCCCTACTGATAAACAAGGTTATGACATCCCTGAGGCTCACTCCTCATCATCTCCTGAAACTACTTATTAATAGCAGGATGTCAAGTCCATCCCTGAAACTCAATGATGTTGAAGGAACAGAGAGGAGCAGGGGTTAATATGGTTCAAACTGTCACTGGGGAGAAAAACAATCTATCCTCTTAACCCCCATCACTCAGGTAAGTAACAGAAGAATACTTGTTGATTCACTGATAAGCACTTGCACAGAGAATAAAGTATTCACGTTGGCAAGAGGCATGCTCATCAGTATCAAATCTTTAGATTTACATTATGCACCTGTGGTTCCTTTCACAGAACAAAAGAAGCTGGTTCTAAGAAACTTTTACTCATTAAGAAATAAAGCAGCAAATCCATCATAACCTCTGTTTTAGTATTAAGCTTACTATAATAAACTAGTTGCGAACTGTAACTCTTACGGTGGTGAAATATAGCTATACAAGACGCCTCACTTTCCTTACTTTTAAAGAAGATATTCTAGGTTACACTTGCTCAGGAAGATATGCTCACCTGGATCCCCGGAAATATCCTTTAGAGATTTTTTTCATCCATGGCCATTTTTCTGCAGATCTGAAATATTGTTTATACGTGGCAATAAATGATTTAATAAAACCATGAAACAGTAATCTCATCAGTTTTCACAGCATGATCTCATTTTATAATTTTTCATTTTTGATGGAAATCATTTTCTTCACTATAGCAGAAAAAAACTCTGCCAGGTCCAATGAAACACGTTTTCCTGTGAATACTGTGGTCAAGACCACATGAATAGGCTACTTTTCATAACACTTTTCAGTGAAAACAATAAATTACACGCACACAGCCCTACCAAACCTTTGCCTTTAAGAGTATTAAAATTAACCTAAAATTTTAATCCACTTTTTACACTGTTGCTTTATTTTTCTCTACTTCACTGACTACGGATAGTGCAAAATGACTAGAGAATTTTTAGCTATTGTCATTTCCCACTTAGAAATAAAAAAGCCCCATGTTTTGAAAACACAAGGGCTCACCGTTTCCCCAAATAAATTTCATTTTGAATTTGAGCTCTTCAAAATAACTGTTCACACGCTTTATTTTTGTCAGTGCAGTTGCCTGCCTCCCTCTAGGGAGCTGTTTGTTGTCTGTTTCTGTTGCACCTGGCTTGACATGTACATCCTGATCTCCAGCCTGATCTGTGCAGGTTAAGCTTTGCATCTGCTTGTAACCCAGTGACATAAGTGGGGTTCCATGGTGAAGCAAGGATAAACAAATACTTTGAACCTTCACTGTGTTATATTATAGCACATCAGGTTTAGGATTTTGAAGAAGGAAACATTCAACCTCACATTCTCATGCTAACTGTTTGACATCAAGGTGTTGCGGTTTTGTTTTCTTGTTATGTTTCTATGTTCATTTACTGTTACATACTTTATTTGTTACTCTCCAGGGGAAACAGCCCCTTACTCTGCTAATAGTCAAAGATCTTGTGAAAAGAAAGACTCCCAATCAGAAACATATTCTGTCTTACTCTCAGCACAGTAATCATTCTTGCTTTGTGGGAATGATTCCAGATTCCTCTATTGTACAATACTCAAGTAAAAGCAGACCTAAAGCAGGCTTTCCTTTACCCTTTCAGAAGCTTACACAAACAGCCTGGATCATCTCTGCAGTAAAAAAAACACAGCTCCTAGAGAAGCAGGTGTAAACAAAGAAAAATATTTCTATGTGTCAGGGGAGATTTCTGCAGGCAAAAGATAACTCCTGCTTTATTGACAAACCCTGTTCCACTGAAAATGATAGTAATCTCGCCCTGACAGCATGTACAATACGCATACTTTGTCCTCTGCATTCCTTACCAAAGTGTTGGAAACAGGGAAGCTAATTATAACTTTTAGTTACATCATCCAAGGTTTCTATGGAGAATTCTTATACAGCAGATAGGCTGTACGTAGTTTATGAGGCAGCAGGACAGATGACTGGCCGACAGACCTGTGGTCTTAAGACTTCAACATTGCCCTAATCCTGCTCAGTAATAAGACGGCTTTCACTGTGATTTTTGTTTTCCATTCAGCCTCCCCCCAAAATATTCATTTTCAAAACATTACCTTCTGAGGTCCTCTCTCATGAGGTCCCAGCGCCCTAAACCTGTCGGGTAAATTGGCCAAACAGCCGGTCCTCCTTCCCAAAACGTCCAGGCAGGATACATGATATCATTGTATTCGTGTGTCTTAAGAAAAAGGAGAATAATATAAGAGTAGCATTTACTTCAGTCTACTGAGCCCACCAGCAGCGATGTCCTTTCAGGGCATCCTGCCTGGTTTCTCCCTCACTGCTCCCTCCATAAGCAGCCATGAGAGCTTCACGGTCACCACAGGGTTGCGAGGGGCCACATGAACACAACCCAACAGAAGAAAGCCAGTGTATTTCAGCAGGCATACCTGCTCTGAGTGGGCCACTGGACCAGCTGACTTCTGAAGGTCCTTTTTTCAATTCCTCATTCCTATCTGGATGCTTAAATTATCTGTTAATCAGGGGGAAAAACAGTACCTAAGACTAAATTCTTTCATAAAACCAGATTATAGGCCACTTCTCTGCACTAGTAATAAACTTACTATCCAACTTATCCATCTGTCTGACACCTGGAAATACTGGAGAGCCAAGTCCACCAAAGTAGTTAGGAGGCTGGTGCACAAGACATATGAAAAGAAACATGAGAAATGGGTTTGTTCATGCACAGGAAGGCTTGCAGGAGTCTAAATGCTGTCTTCTGCAACCTAATGGAAGAATTTAGAGAAGACAGAGGCAGACTCTTTTCAGAAGTGCACTAAGACAGAATGTGAGGCAATATACTCTGATTACAAAAAAACAAACAAACAAACAAAAACAATCAAATATTGGGAAACCTGTTTTCATTCTGAGGGAAGTGAAACACTAGGGCATGTGCCCAGGGGAACCATGGACACCCTGTTCTTGGAAATGCTCAGAACTGGGCAGGATGCAACCCCTGGCACCCCGATCTAGTTGGTTCTGCTATGAGGGAGGTGCTGGACTGGGTGACCTCCTGAGGTGCCTTCCAACTTAAATGAGCGTGTGTTTCAACAGTCTGCTCCTTCCCAGCCTTGCTACAAGCAGGCATTGGTAACAAACCATGACAACTCCAGTCACCACCCTTCCAAGATGCAGAATACGACAATCCTGCAATCCTTATGTTTCAAACACCATGGACCAGCATCCTGGACCCTCCTCATTCTGGCAGGGACTAACACGGTCTGTTCAAATAAAGGCTGTGCCTGGGTCGCTGGGTTTCAGTTAAGGATAGGGCTGAGATTACAGTTCAGATATTGGACAGCAGTGACTGGGAAACTCAAGTTTCTTGCAGAGTCCCGCAAGGGATCCAGGGGCAGGATGATGAATATGACTGCAGAGATTAAACTCCTGCAACCTGGTCTGCATTCATTTGGGTTCTGCTGGCTAGAGTTTAGGACATGCTATGGTTCAGGGGCAAGACAGCAACCTCTACTAATACATCTAGCAGTGAACAAAGTTCTTGAATGACAGCACTTGCAATTCTGTACTGAAATTCCAGAGATAGTTTTAGGACAGCTGGGGACTAGGCAATGGTGGATCACATTAGAGTTCAGACTGCATGAGCTGAAGACCTGAGTTTAGGGTAAGATACCATAATTTAGCAGAATCAGAATACAACCTGAGCTAGCAAGAACAAATGATTTACTGCTTCTATTTGCATCCTACAGTCTGCTGGGCTTCAGCCAAGGACAGGGTCATGATCAGGGTTAGGTGCCAAAGCTGTAGAATTTGGGCATGTTGAGCATACACTAAGGCACAGCAAGATTTCCTGAAGTTTGAGGTGTAAGGATATTTTATTGGAAATGGTGAGACATTGTCCTACAGTCAGGTTTAACAATGGAAAGGCAGGAAAAAATACAGGAGTTCTCTCCAGTCTGGAAATAGAGAAGCAGAGAGCAAATGTCTGTGTGTGTGTCTGCCTCTGTGTGTATGTGCATGTTTGGAGATGGAAAAAGAAATCCACAGGAAAAGAGTTCACAGGAGACAGCACTATTACAGAAACGAAGATAAGAAACACTTATCTGTGGTGCCAAAAAAAAAAGGACTGAAATATTCATATTAACTGAGATCAGCTATGACAGCTGACTGATGATGAAAAATCCTTAACAATGCCGATAAGCTATGGCTACAATTTTAATGGAGGCATTGTAGCAAATCACAGTGATGATGGCACATATCCCATCCAGCTGTGTATCATTCTGCTGTAGCAGAGGTACACATTTTGACCTGGAAGAGGAGCTAATGAGGGGAAAAACTGTTCTATTAAATAAATCTGTAAGTCTGTCTGCCAGAAAACTGGAAGCAAAAAGCAGCATAACGAATGAAAAAGAGCAAGCAATTTTGACACACGGGAAATCTAGGGGGAACCATCCTCAAAAATATGTGTTACCAAGAAAAAGGAGGACACGCATGTCCCAGAAATGCTCAGCTTTTAAAAGCGTGCGCACCTTACTGAAGGAGAAGACCGGGATAATGGGTTTCATCCACTTGGGGACCTGGGGGTAGTCTCGCACATTGATCACCATTTCCATGTCAGGGAGGCGGTTGATGATCCCCTGAAGGAAATGCTCGACTCCACTGCATCTGTGGAGAAATGACACATATGGCAAAGAACCATAAGGAGAAGCAGAATCCCGGAGCCTCTTGTAGGCCTCTCTCTCTGCACAGCAGCAGAAGAGATGGTGAGCCTGAGACACGCCATGGTGCAGGCTGGGGACTGCCGACAGCCGCCTCTAAGCCGCACTGCAGTACAGACACTAGTGAAGCAACCCATCCTCTTAAACCTGACTTGGTCTGCAGCTTTCTCTGGGACCCCAGAATCAACTAGCTCTTTCTACGCTGAAGTGTAACAACGACACTCACTTCCTGCTTACATTTAAGGCTCATACATAATTTTCTAGGCTCCTGCCCTGATAAGGAATTGGTAAGGAAACTAAATACCATTGTGCTCAGTGACTTTCAACGTGGCAGGGTTGGAAGTACTCCTGTGTCCCAGCTAGGGAGACAGGATCTTCTGCACGGCTCTTACCTTGCAGGGAACATGCAGTCGTGCTCACGGTACAGCTTGTTCTTAATGATTTGGTAGTGCGTCCCAAGCTTGCGGCTCACCACATCTGACATTATCTCCTTAGAAATGCCATCTCGAAAAGGCGCCAGGTCCTGCTTCCAGACACTGAAACAAAACAATCAGCCAAAATTAAGTACAGCAGGGAGGATACTGCACATAAATTACTGCAACATACAGGAGAGGCTTCTAGCTCTAACAATTTCCATATAGCTTCCAGCTCTGCTACACACGGCGTATCGGAGGATTCAATTTCAGTCACTTGAAACAGACACTACTCAGAGACTCAAAGGTCCAAGCTTTGCTCTTTGACGATCTATATCCTGTTTGCCTGAACAGAAAACCCAGCACAGGCTAAATCAACACAGTCAACAGTAGTCATTATCCCAGAAAACACCTTACACACCCTGGCAGGTTATGGATAAAGCCTTCGGTTCACTTAACCAGAGGTCTGAAGCTTGAAGATTTTCAAGAATGATGGGCCAAACCAAGACCAAATTCCTCAAAAAAATGCTACTTGGACATAGAAAAGAAGAGTCCACTTGTGAGGAGCACCATCACCCAGTAATGCTGTATACAATGAAAGCTAGTTCAGGAGAACAAGCATATTCAGTCTGTTCTGTGACAGCTGCACATCACTAGTGAGCTCCAGGAATGCAGTATGAAAATATAACCCTAACCTACACAAGAAAATACAGATGGAGGATACAGCTTATATTAATTCACTCTAATGGCCCCCAGATCTAACTGTTTGGAGCAGTTAGTAATTGCTGCTGGACTGTAAGAGCCATGAAGACCTCTCCACTACATTTTCGTAGACACTGCATCATTGCTTTAGCTTCATACAACACTGCACAGACACAAGGGGCGAACCCATGAGCATGATCAAACCCTGGCACAGGTTGCCCGGCGAGATTGTGGGGTTCACATCTTTGGAGATATTCATATCCTGGCTGAACATGGTCCTGGCAACTTGCTCTAGGTGGCCCTGCTCGAACAAGGAGGTTGGACTTGATGATCTCAGGAGGTTCCCCTCCTACCTCAATGATTCTCTTATTCTGTATCAGATACAAAATTGTAAACTACATAAAGAATTGTCCCAGTACAGATGGATTGATCACAGGATAAGCTGTGTGACAGGGATGCAAATCTAATGAGCTGGAGATCATGAAAAAAGTTGGAGAGTTTTATAGCACATCCATGTCATTCTAGCCTATATTGCTACCTTTCAGTAGTCACTGAAAGTGAAAGTTCTTTTCAGTTCTTGGCCACCAGAAAACCTGACACAAGTAGAATCTGTTATCTGGGAAAAAGTACTGGCTTTCAGTGTTCTGCTGCACACTTATATATCTCCAAATCAGCTATCAAAATGAAGAGTCTCTCAGTTGCACAGTGTATACATGCTGTATCATCTTTCCAGATTCTTTTGTAAAGCCTGTCACTACTGAATAAAACTGCTCTTTAAACAACCCTTAAATGAAATGCTGCTGTAATGAGAACTAGGTTTGGAGAATCACAGCAACTGTAACTTTCTGTTACTATCAATTATCATGTTCTGAAGCAGGTGTGGAAGTTATACCCAAAGGCGGGTAGGAGATGGTGGGGTGTATGTTTAAAGATTAGGAGATGTCTTTAGGCTGTGTTTGAATTGTAACTGAGGAAAAAGACTGGAAGACTAAACTAGAAGAGACTTCTCATATAAAGAGCAATGAAGATCAAAAACTCCAAACAGTATACAAATGGTTGACCCAGTATGACTCATCTGATATTAAAAGCCAGTCTGGTGCTCAATCTCACCTCCAAAATGAATGAGCACATCTATTTTTTAAACAGGAGTCTGAAAATGGGACATCTGCATTTCTGCATTTGGAAGCCTAATCCTAAAGACAGAGGAATACTTCCTGAATGAGCTTGTCTTGGATCATCTTAGGTCATGCAAAAGTCAGGCAGTTAAATATCCACTGCTACTCCAGTTCTTACAAGCAGTGAACTAAACTCCCTAGAAAGAGTGCTCTTCCAGTTCTCCCCTCCCTTCTTCCCCTGGAAGCCCTGTCGTCCAGGCGCAGGCAGTGCACAAGGTACGACACAGTATCACACCAAATTAATATGCTTTCTGTAATGATTCTTCTTAATCTACCTATTTTAAAATATTTTGCATGTATTTGATTTCTTCCACTTTTAAAAGCCCATCAGAAAAACTTGTTAGCAGCATCCCACTGAGGGAGAAGGCAGAAGGGGATTTTTAACACAGAAATATCACCAACTGTGTATGGGTTTATTGTGTACTCATGTATGAGATGCTGACACAGTTTATGTTGTTCAGTCGCAGACAACAAGGACAGCGATCAATTTACAGGCGGACACGCCTTCTACTGGAGCTATGGTGGCTGGCCTATTTCACACCATGCAATTAATAATCTCCTTTTTGCAAGTGCTGTGATCTATGATCGTTGCAGATACGACACTTTAGAGCCCAAATATTCTATAGCTAACTCTCATCCATCAGTGCTGCCAAAAGTATTCCCGATCATGGCCCGAATCCTGTCCAGTAACAAGGAAACCAGTGTCTCACCTTTGGTGGCAGCTGCAATTCTCCTTTACACATGGCTTATAGACTTCCACAGCTTTGTTAATTTGGTCAGTTCTTGTTTTCCATTTGGCATCTGAAACACACAGGAAGGAAAAGTCAAAGTTAATTCATTAAACCACCAGAGCGACCAGCGGGAGCCGAGCAGGACTTCTGGTCCAGCTGGCAATAGCTTCACAACACGACCCCACGACACACTCCAGTACCGCTGAACTGGAGCGCGCCTGGCAGCAAACCCAGCCAGGCCTCCCGAAACGATGGGAAGCAGCTGAGGACCACGCAGCCCAGTGACACGGTCCCCAGAGAGGCGGCCGTGGCCCTTTTGGCAGAGACTGGCTGATGGCAGCCTGCAAAACCAAACCCACATCCGACAACCACCGCTGTTAAACCGAGTTAGCCGCTTTCTGCTACGCGACTACAAGGAAGCAACAGACTCTCCCCGACACCTCGTGTTTTATTTTCTTTCCAGAACCTGGAAATGCGGGCACGGAGACGGGCCGAACGCCAATCTCCTCAGCCATCAGAGACCAGCATCATCCAGCCCGACCCCAGGGCGGCCGCCCGGCCGCCCGCCCCCCCGGAGCAGCGCTCACCTGCCGGGCCACCCGCCGCCACCCCCGGTGCCGGTGCCCGCAGCGCCCAGAGCGCCAGCAGCGCCCACAGGGGCAGCGCCACCCGCCCCATGCCGCCGCCGAGCCGCCGGGGGGCGGAGACGCCCCGGCTACAAATGGCGGCCGCGGCCGCCACTAGCCCCCCCCCAAAATGGCGGCGGGCGTTAGGTGCTATGGGAGTTGTAGTTTTTGCCGTGTCTCGGCGTGGCTGCGCTCTGTGGCGGCGCTGCTCACCCACCACCGCCAGCAGCCCGAGCCCCTGAGGGCTGCATGTGGCCGGGACCCGGTGGGCAGGGTCCTCCGTGCCTCCCTCTGCCATGCTGTTACTGGAGCGGGTTGTCCCCATGGGCCAGGTGTGGTGTTGAGCCATGGGGTAGCTACGTTGAGGTGACTGGGCCCAATCTGCCCTCGCTGCCCCGGGCACGGCCAGGGTTAGCGGGGAGTGGCGGCCACTGCCCCTGAAAGTAGCGGTGAAGGTGCTGGTTGTCACTGGAGGCTGCCCTCCAATGCGTGTGACCCTCTGTGGGGCTCTTGTGGGTCATGTTGCTGCTGCAGGCAGCAGCTTTAACCCACAGGAATAAGGGCACTGATGTGGCAGAGAGACCATTGTCAGGGCCCTGGTTTCTCCAGTGTGAGACCTGCCTGTTGCACGGCAGCCATCCTGGTGTCTGTTTCTCCTCACATGCAGGAACTTCAACTGCATTACTTAGAGTAAAACAGAGCCATCTACTGAAAAAATAATCAATGCCTAGGGAAGAGCTGTGTGTGTTTATGATACTTTCTCTGAATCTGTTAGCTTTACTCATTTGCAGCTCAGGAGTCTCATGAGCGTTATGCAGCTGTTGCGTATCTAGCAGACCTCAGTCAATCTGAGGGTTTTCTGGAACTTCTGGACACCTGAATTCATCAAACACTTCACCCAGACTGTAAGTAAGAGGCTCCTTCTCCTGTTACAACTTCAGGGGCGGATGGGGAGGGGGAAACGGTCTCAGATGAAGAGTGTGGAGGTGGGTTTTACCGCAGAGTATATTTGGAGATGGTGGTTTTATCAGCGGTCTTCACTAATGCTTATTGGTATCTCTAGGCTTGTTCTGGCCAAAGAGTAACAGTTGCTGCCTTTGTGCATGGTAGAATGCCTATAGGAGCCAACAAGAGCTGCAGGGAAGTACCCAAGAGGAAGAGGGGGGAAAAAAAAGCCCATGCTGTTGCCACTGCCTTATTCAATTTGATTGTTTAGAGTTAAGACAGTTGTTACTGTTTAGGAATAATATTTGAGATTGGTTTGTGTAAACTCTTCTGCAGCTTCGGGAATGTGAACTAAAAGAAAAGAGGGAAACAATAGGACTGAGTGCCATCAACGTAACGTGTAGGACCTGCTCTATTCAGAATGGTTTCTAAGAATACAGTCTTCGGAACCACCTCCCACTTAATGTTTCGGTCAGCTCTGTCATATTTATCCAGCCTTCAGGAGACAGGCTCATTAATCCACTGCTGGATGTAATAACCATGCTGATAAGCAGCCAAATTAATATAGGTTACAGTGCTTTGGGCTAAGCAGACGCTATCCTAACATGAATCCAGGCCATTTGATTAATGTGTCTTCCCAGGTTGAATGTGGGAAAGCCTGTCCCATCTTCATTTTGTCTCTGTGTATCAAAATGTGAATGCTAAACCTTCATCCTTCCTGGTCCAGTTTTATTTTGGTGTTCTTTGATTCCAGGAGGAGGTGCTGTAGCCCCTCATTAATACGGAGAAGATGCACTTACATTAAGCTGGTATCTATAGCGTGAAGGCTGAGTGACTATCCACACAAGCCACCAACTGGGCATGAAGGCCTTTTTTTTGAGAGACTGAAATGGTTATATAGGTAACTGTAGGTTTGGGTGGAGAAGTAGCTACCAGAAAGCAGACCCAAGAGAAAAAGCATGTGCTGAGGAAGAATATTGAAGGTTCCCCAAGGAACTAATGAATTCTGGAGACTAGTAGTTCTGCTGGATCCCCAAGAGCTGATAAACTTGGGCACCAAGCATTGGCTAAATCTGTGCAAGGCCAGTAGATGCTATTATCAACAGGCAGTTGCATGACTAGAGGACAGGGGTCCCTATTTGCGGGCAAAGACTAGTGGTTCGTATGTGTGTCCATTGAAATAAATGACTTTGAGGGACTTTCTGAACAGCTGCACGGACACCTGTGTGTCAGCACAACCTCTGAGTGTACAGCTGGGGTTGTCCTCCAAGCGTTGCTCCAGCTGGGTAACTGGGTGAGTGTATGAGTGAAGTATAAGGGAATAAGTGCATGTTGTATTATCTGCTATTGGTAGTAATAGCTTCTTAGAGTGAAAAGCTTGGGTACTTCTGGCTGTCTCATCCCAAACTTGTGCTGTGCAGCCAAAGAGCTTTTGAGCAAATGAGGGAATTAATTCTTCTTTCAGTTATCTGCTAAGGTCCCTCTGTTTTTCTTTCTGCATAGAATCTGCTTTCTTCCTTTTCCTCTACTGGCCCTTCTACAGCTACAGTAGTTGTAGATCCCAAATTGGAGGCTAGCCTTAAGCCTTGCCCAAAAGTATGAACCCTCAGTAAGTAGCACAAAGCAAAAAATGCTGAAATACGTATATTTGCCTCCGATGGTCTCACTCAGTTTTAGCTATTTATACAAAAACTAATCCAGACATTATTTCTAGCATCGTTTTCTGTCTCCCTCAAGTTCCAGACCTGACTTTCCTGCTTCTTCCCCGGCTCACTGATAGAGACATCAGCGTGCTGTTCCAACACTCTTTCTGGTTGTTTCTCACAGCTCCCCCCTGCTAGTCTGTTACACAGCCAGTAGGACTGTTGTAGTTTGCTCTGTAGCAAAGGTTATTTCGGGTGCTTTCTCTGAGGCAAAGAGTAGGAGTGGTAGTCAGCATAAATGTTTAATAGGCCCTGAGAGCTAAGACTTTAAGATGAAGCTCCTTTTGAAGCTACATTTACAGTCTCTGCTCTCCCAGGCTTTGTATAATGAAAGCACCCCAGGCTACTGTGGTGTGGTTTTGGCATGTGCTGCAGTTTCCCCCAAGCACGTTGGATGGTTGTAGGCTTCAGAACCCCTTGACTCTCACTTCAAACACACCTTTTGCCTCACCTTCTCTACCTTCTTAATTTCCTGCAAATCCAGAGCTCTGTGAAGGAGCATCTGGCTCTGATCTTTGATACCTTCCCTCAATCACAGTCCCTCCCTCATTTTTTTTCCCTGCCAAATCAAGCACAAACACCCACAAATTTACTTTCATCGTGTTCCATGTGCCTGGAGTGGAAAATCACTTGGCTGTAAGTCTGGTGTCCTTGCTTTACATATTCAACATAGGTTAGAAGAAGGGTGCTTGGGAAAGAGTTTGGTTCTCTAAGCTGGTTATGAGACTGAACTAAAGAAAACGCTCTTTCTCGATCTCGAGTTTCTCTCAAAGCTATAGTCTGGCTTTTCTACTTGCTACTCTGTGTGTGCAGGGGTGTTGATGGAGGATTTTCTCTCTTAGTTCATCCCTTTGTGCTAAATGGAAGTCCTAGATTTTCTAAACTCCTTGAAAAACAGTGAGTTTTTTTATCGGTCCTATTCCAGTTGCTGTCAAAGTGCTTTTGAGGTGGCAGAGCGTTACCAGCTTCCAAAGCTCATTAGCTGAGACAAGTTCTGTCACTACCACCTCTTGTGACTCAGAGTGTGAGCTTTTTAATCTACCCTCCCCTCTCCTCCTGTGTTGTCAAGATGGTGTGCTCTAAGAGGATGTTTGAGCCCCAGCATCTGGGCCAGGTACCTTTACAAGATTTTCTGCAGCTGACTGGAACTGGTTGTGCTACGCGCTAGTTTATGCTGTGCCATAAAAACAACTTTGCTGTGAGCGAAGTTTTTTTAAGTGGAAGGGCTCAGAAGACCAGGACAACACTGTGAGTGAAGGCTGGCCATCCTACCTGCATTGAAGTTCTCCAGAAGTATGGAGAACTAAAGGAGGTTCATGTGCAGATAGCAAAGGTGATGCTAGTTAAAGGGGAAATATCCAGACATTATAAATGAAGCTTCCAGTAGATGTGAAGTAGCTAATGTATGGTTCTTCCTATAGCTTTTACCTGTGATCATCAGTGGGACTAGCCAGGCAGAAGTGTTATGTGGGCTCAGTGGAGGAGGGAGGCTGACGAGGTTCAGAAGTTGAGATTGGCATTACTAGGGCCTCTGGGGCTGAGCTCAGCCGTTCCCATAAGAAGCCACATAGCTTCTAGAGAGTTAAGACTGCTTCCTGTTTGAGAACTGCTCGTGAAGCTTGTTTCCCTTTGGCTCTACGCTGTGTCCTGTAACACTCCACCCTGTGGCTGGTAGGGTTCAGGAAATCTGGTCACATCTGCAGTACCTGGCTTGGGGATGTTTGCTACTGAATATTCAATTATTTTAAGCAAAGGAGGCTAATTATGAAAGCGTTAGAGCAACTGGAGCATGCTGCATGAGAAATGTAGTAGTGGAGTGAGACCCAGTAAAGGCTGGGCTCTTAAACTGGGATTCAAAAGTTCTGCAGGGGCTGTGGAGCTACTGAACTGCATTGGGCAAAACAAGTGCAGGAGAACCCAGAGTTCAGTCTTGGTGAAACCCTGTCTGAATCTGCCAGCAAAGGGAGTCATTAACTCAGCCCTCAGCTAGCCCAAGGGTCTGTGAAGAGAGGCCAGGCTTTAGGAATGGAAATGATGCAGGATCCAAGAAAAAGCAAGGCATCTGCAGCTCAAGCCTGGGGTCAATCTAAGGGCTTGTGTATGCACTGGGAACAGTAAACCAACTACAGCTCTTGCTTGAGAGCAGATGCAAGAGCTGCAGTGGTTTCACCCCTTGAATTTGTATGTGCCAGGGGGTGCCTGTGCTTGTGACAGTGATGACAGTATTATAAAGAATATTTCACAATGGCAACAGATTACAGCAGCCCCCAAAAGGAAGGGAGGCACCTGGTTAGTGTGATCTGTATGTGTAAGTGCACTTATAAATGTGGGGTCAGGCATATATTTGAGCCTTTTTATTCGTACACCTAAAAAGGTAACAAGGAAATCCACCTTACTTTGAGTAGAAAGAATTTAGGACTTCATTATTATTATTATTATTTTTCACAAGGGATGGATGAGGGATTAAATCATTCTTGAATGAAAAACAAACTGGAAAAGGTACATGTTTGTAATGGTGGGGCATGGGGGGAGATGTGGTAGATTCAGAAGGTATTGGGTTCTTCCCCTCATCAAAAGGATGCATTCAATATTGAACCCATTTGCCTTTGCAGTTGCATCGCATGGCACCAACACAAACTAAAATTGACTATATTCCTATAGAAAAGGCCTTGGCGTTAGGCCATGGCTGTAAAGACTTTTTAAGATCTGTTTGAGAGGCCATGTTAACTAAAGCTGATCATAAATCACTTTTTGCCATTGCCAGTGGGGATCTGGCAAACACCTTCCTGCAAACAGAACGTCTCTTTCTTTAGCTAGAGTTGTATAACTTGCAAATTGAATGCGAACCTGAGAAAGATTTAGTAGTTGCAGGCACACTCTCCAGTGCCTTTGACAAAAATGCTGTGGAACAAAGTCCCAGGCTAGATTATGTATATGTCAATTGGGGAAAACAAAACAAAAAAACCCAGCCCTGTCGGTTCTCAAATGAAATGCAGACTTTTATTGCTAGTGGTTTGCTGAGGACGAGACACTGCAGGATGTAATTAAGGTTCTACTAGAAAATGATTTGCACAGCTTATTCTGTCCCTGTTTCAGTTTAAAACGATTTAGATACCACTTCTTTGAGGCATGAAGAAAACTGATCCCGCTGCAGGAAAATAGCTTAAAGACACAGAAAGCCATTTAGAGCCTGAAGGCAATGTGAGCCATCTCTGCCTCCCTCCGTGGTCAGAAATACAGGTGAGGGTAGATGGAGGAGCGTATGCTGGTGGAAAACTCTCATCCTCCAGAAGGAAGGTAACTTCATCTCATGTCAGCTTGATGTGAAAGTCCTCTGCAGCCATCTTCATATCGCTGGGAAGTCTTTACTGGAAGACATTATAGCATTATAAGGGAGCAGGACTATGTATCTGCTAACAATGGACTTTATATATGTGTGGGTGTGCAAATAAATATGTAGATATATTAGTGGACCACAGTTTAGTACAAGCTGATGTTCATGGCAGCTAGTCCCAGTGCCTTTACCTACCACGCTGGTGGAAAGCCACGTCAAAATACCACCAGAAAGGGGGCAGTGTCCATCTATCTGTTGCACTTTCATCACTGCTCAGTTGTAATGGGTTGTCACACCTGTGTTAGCAGAAACTGATCTCATCTGTGTGGGTTTGTTGAGATAAGTAAACAGAAAGTTGAGCAAAAAAACTTCATGGGGTTTTGTAGCTTGGGACTGCCTCTGTTTCACAAATGGTTTATGTGACAGCAAGAGACAGCAATCACAGACAAGGTGTGCTCTGTGGAGGCTTCTTGCTCATGTGAGGCGGTCGTTGCAGACACCCTGTGCTGTGGAGAAGTAGATTCACATTTCCCAAATTCCAGAGGGCAGCGGGAGGGTGTAAATTGCTGCCTTTCATGGTGGTGGTCTCGGGTGATAGATGGATCAGGTTAGAGTGGCTGTAGTCCAGAAAGGCAAACAACTAGAAATAGTGCGCTTTCTGCTAACTGACCGTGCAGTGGGTTTTCCAGAGGACACAGGAGGCGGCACTGGATGTCTGAGACAGCACTGTTTATGAGGGAGTAGACAGCTTGTATGTACTTGGCATTGCCCATTAGGTGAGTGCAGCTGAATGTGTGTTCAAGCCCGGGGAGCTGTAATATTCAGAAGCTCTCCCAGGAGGTGCCGTTGTGCAGACCAGCACCGATAGCTCGAGATCAGACAGTGATTAATGCAAAGCTCTTCAGGGTTCTGGCTTGGGGTCAATCCTTAACAGTGTGGACTGTGGGACTTCTTGCCTGCTAGCTCACCGACAGCAAACAGCATGTTCCTGCACAGAGCGGTGTGTTCAGAGGGCTCCCCTTCCTCCTAAGGTCCCAGCACTTGCCGCTCTCACTGCCATTGCTTCTTCTACTCCTTTCCTTCCTGAAAACCACTGTCACTGGAGAATTCCTAGATGTTTGTGACTCCATAGATGTTAATTCATTCAAGTTGTTAAATCATTGAAGCATTGAACTGTTACTGAGTAGCTTTGTTTCAACCAGTTTTTTTTTTTGCAGCTCTGCAAAAAATAGTGCATTTCTCTATCTTAACATTGCTTGAATGTAATAGAATTTCCTTCTGCTAATAAAATGAGGCATTAAGTTCCTAATTTAGGGATGGGATAAAATGAGTTGTGCTGTGATTTCTAATCATGGGAGAACTCTTCTAATGTGCACACATTCGGTGTTTGTCTTATAAAAACAGTTCCTTAACAATGCCCATTGCAGCTAATTTGTAACTACATAGTGTAAACATTGATTTCCGAAGTTTTTTTAATAGATCCCCATGCTACTTAATTATCACTAACTGACCCTTGTTTTCTAATGGTGATTAGTTTAGTTTCCTCGAACTTTGTAAGAGATGAGTCTCAAATGGCAGTAAGATGGACAACTTATTTTGTATCTAACAGGATAGGAAGGTCTCCGAGGTGTTACTATGTCTTCCCAGGGGTAGGATCTCCCGTTCACAGTGATACCCCTCATAGCTGGACATCTGGAATGTTCTTTCTGGTTCATACAAAGCTGGATTAAAGTCAGGGAGAAGCAGGTTGAAGTCAGAATTTCTTTGGGGTTTAAAAAATGTCATCTCACTAAGTCCCTTAGTGGTAGGTTTCTTTTGGGTCTGGCACACCTTTTTGTCTATGAACCAGCTGGATTCTTCCGTACCTGTCTACATGAGTAGAGGGGAAAGAACAACTTGCTTTCTGAGAACAACTTGCCGTGAGAAAACTCTAGGCTAACTTAATCCCTGTTGCAGTTCCATTGCATTAAACAGTTATCAGAGAGGAATTTCTCTTTTAGAGATCAAGTCTTCCACTGCAGCTTTGCATCCTGGTTGTGAAATCAGAGCATCACATCTTACTCTGATGTTCTTATAGAGCAGATGGTTAGAGAGCAGTTCAGGGACTTGACCACTTTGGATGAGCTGTCCCCAACAGGAAGGGGGGTGGATTTAGAAAAAGTTGTATCTGCATGTGGAAAAATAAAACGTGAGACGTGGAGGGGAGATTGGGAAAGGGATACAAATTTTTAGAAGGTCTTCAGACACCAGAGATTCCAGAAGCTTTTAAGGCTGTTGCAGACCATAAGCTATGCTTGTTTATTGTTTTTGTTCTGCTGTAGATTAATCACCAATTTGTAGTGGGCAATAAGCTAGTCCCTTGAACGCACATCCTCAGAGTACCCCTACACTGCCTGTACTACAAAAATAATAATTGTACTTCCCCTGTCAGGAAAACCCTACAGTTTATAAAGGATAAAAAATTACTGGCTATTGAAAATCTGAGGAACAAGAGATATATGCATCCAGAAGAGATATGAAACAGTTGGCACAGAGTTTGCCAGATGGCCTGTGCTCCTCTGCAGAAGCTGGGATGACATCTTGTAACAGGACCAGGTGGAATCTCCTTGGGCTGGGCTGGGAATCCAGGCCGTTGGACGATGTGCTGCAAGCAGCTGTGTTGTGCAGAGCAGCCACAAGACTATAAAAGCACTTGTCTCATTCAGTTCTCCCGCAAGATGAATCCTGAGCCTGATAGCATTGTTGCGTGCTGAAATATTTTGAGACTGGGGAAGTTGGAAGTGTGAGGGAGAAGTGCTAATTAAAGTAAAAGGCATAAAACAGAAAAGTTAAAAGCTGATCTTGAGTATAATTAGGTGGAAAATTTGAGAGAGGCTTTTAGTGATCAGAGATTCTGGAAGAGACTTCCAATAGCAATAGTTCTTGGTTATCTTCTTACCTCCTATCAACACAGGGCTAGATCTTAAAAGGGATGTGGAGACAATCTGTCAGTGATGGTAGGACATGGCTTGGATGCCCTTCAGTCCAAAACCAGCAGTGAAACTTCTCTTCTTGTCAAATACAGTGTCACTGAAAGCTCAGAAAATAGGGCTGTAGGATCCATTGGGATGCTTTCTTGTCCATCCCCGTATCCAACAGCACGGTTAGCTGTATTTGTCATTCCTGACCGACATTTGCCCTGTTCTTGAAGGCATGCGGTGGTAGTAGAGGCTGCTTAGCTAGTAGAAGTCTGTCTTATTTTGGGTTGCTTCCATGGTAAGCACAAATCCTTTATTCCAATGCTGGCACCGTAGCTCCTGTGTAGCTAGTCTTACCCCAACTACATTTGAATAGCTGATATTTCCTAAGCAACTGTAGAATTTTGCTTGTCTTTTTTTGAATAACATTTTTTTCCCCAGACTTTCTCAGATAATCAAAGCTGTTTTGAATACTAATTCTGTTTTCCAGCATATTTGCAGCCCCTCCCAGCAAGGTGCCATCTAAAAGTTTAATAAGCTCGGTCTCTGTTCCTTCATTCTTGTCATTAATGAAAATATTCAATAATACAATTTCTGGGAGAGCTCTCTACAAAAATCTAGCTCGATGCACCTCTGCAGCCTGTTGGAGAACTATCAGTAACTACTGATTGGGTATGAAATTTTCCCCTTCCCTAACTAACTTCATCAAGAACGATTTGCCTTCACAGGTTGAAATATTCTAAGTTTAAAGCCTGTTATCAAGAAAAGTTTCCAAAGACTGGGGAAGCATAGAGTAGTCCTAACAGCAAAACTTCTTCCTAGATTGTAGAAGATCCAAGTTCTAGCTGTAAAACTCATAACCATTTAGAGGAAGATGATCTGCTCGGTAAAATTCTATATTTTTGTCACTCTGCTGGAAAGCTACCAGGCAAAGACATCTTCTGGCCTTGAAGCTGAAGTATTACAAAAATAGTCTTGGTTGTTGAAAACACCCTGTCAATTCCTGCCTTTTCAAACAGGTATAAACTGTGTAGAAAGCTTGGCAATTCTGTAAAGGTTTTATTTGTTTAAAAAACAAACAGAACAACCCTAAACTCTCATGATTAATCCTTTTTCCTCTCGAGTCAAATAGTGATCTCATACTGATCAAGTAGCTAAGTGCTTCTCAGACATACTTCTAAGGCTGGTTAGACCTTCAAATGACCAAGAGGAGTACTTGAAGTTTTCAAGGTAATGATGCCTTGTACCTTCAAGATTTAAGCCAACCTCTGACTTCTTGGCATCAGGAAGAGCTGCCTGCAGAAGGCAGATTATTTGAAATGGTTGTGCTGCCATTCAAAGGGACCAAAGCTGGCTGGAGAAATGGGCCAACAGGAGTCTTGTGAAGTTCAACAAAGGGAAACGTCAGGCTCTCTCCCTGCACAGGGATAACCCCAAGCCACCAGTATGGGCAGGGGGCCAAAAGGCTGGAAAGCAGCTTTGCAGTGAAGGATCTGAAGGTCTTTTTGGACACCACATTAAACATGAGCCAGCTATCACACAGCCATAGAATGGTTTGGGTTGGAAGGGACCTTAAAGATCACCTAGTGTTGTCCTATTTTTCTGGCAGCAAAGAAGGCCAAC
The DNA here is from genome assembly GCF_040182565.1 of Anser cygnoides. Taxonomy (NCBI): domain Eukaryota; kingdom Metazoa; phylum Chordata; class Aves; order Anseriformes; family Anatidae; genus Anser; species Anser cygnoides. The sequence continues at coordinate 87,349,564 of NC_089873.1, read as the reverse complement.
AGCTCCTGGGCTGCATTAGGAAGAGCATCACCAGCAGGTCAAGGGAGGTGATCCTTCCTATCTAGTCAGTGCTGGTGAGAAATCTGGAGTGGTGTGTCTAGCTCTGGGCTCCCCAGTACAAGGCGGACATGGGCATGCTGGAAAGAGCCCAGCAAAGGGCCACAAAGCTGGTCAAGGAGTTGAAGTGCTTATAAGAGGAAAGGCTGAGAGAGCTGAGACTGTGCAGCCTGGAGAAGAGGAGGCTCGGAGATCTCATGAATGTGTGTAAATACCTGGTGAAGGGAGTACAGGCAGGCAGACACTTCCATGTGGCGTGCAGTTAAAGGCACCAGGAGACTCCATATGAACATAAGAAAATGCTTTTTATACTGTGTGTTGAACACTGGAACAGGGATGGAGTCTCCATCCACAAAGATTCAAAATCTGGCTGGGTACAGCCTGGTGAGACCTGCTCCAGTTGACCCTTCTTTGAGCAGGGTTGGACTACACAGTTTTGAGATGTCACTCCCCACCTCAATGGTTTTGTGATTCTTGGAGAATTTGTACGCATTTCTCTGAAGCATCCATGTGTGGCACTATTAGAAGCAGGGCACTGACTTGATTCCCAATTTGTACAAAGTACAGAGGAAGAATTTGTTTTGATGTAAGTGAATGAGAGGAAGGTGTCTGTTCCCTGTGTCCCTGTCACTTAGAAGAGGCACCTCTACATGTGCCTGCTGACAACAAATTAGCATTTTATGCATAACTGACTCTGGAAAGCCAAAGGCAAGAGGTAAAGAAAGCCCCGTGGGCTGTAAGTGTAGACCTATGTGTACAGGTCTAGATTCATTATTAAGAATGCTCTCGCTCAGATGTGGACTTTATCCTGTCTATGCTATTATTGTTAATGTTTTCCTATTATCATCATTATCTCTTTTTAATTACAGGCATAGATGGAAATGTAAATCATCTCTACTCTGACCTAATGAAGGAGCAATTGCATTTTCTTTCCTGTACTGGGAGAGGATACAGATGAAGCAGACGCCCCAAGCTGCAGGCCTGAGCATAAGGTAAGCCATTTGTTTCAAATGACCTGTTTGAAAAACAGTGGACAGGGAGCTGGTGAGCTGCAGCCAGCAAGGGCAGTGGGAAAAGGTTGGGAGCGTGGCACTGGGAGAGAGAAGAGGGCTTGCTCCAAAGGCAGACTCCAGTGTCTGTACCGGGAAACCACCTGCCTGTGCGTTTCCACAGTGTGTAGTGAAACAGGACTTAAAACTAAAGACTATGTCAAGAAACACTTTGCTGATACTGATTTTCTTCTCCACATAAAAATAAGCCAGTGGAGTCTCAACAGCTAGACAATGAGCAAACAGCATATTGGATTTTTCTGTATAGTTATATTAACAGCATGTATTTTTCTCAGCTTCTCAGGTAGACCTTTTCCCATTCTATTTCAACATCCTTTTTTCTAAGTTATAGGATCTTTGTATGTACTGCAGAGATGTTTGTGAATATAGTATGTCCTATAGGCCCCTGTTACATAGTTAAATGCTGCTTTCTGAAGGCATCTATAGGATCCCTAGGAAAAAAATAATTCTGTAGTGTATGAGTAGGTCAGAGAACATTATCTATTGCTCAAGCATAGGATTCCTCTTCCACTGCATGATCTGAAGCTCTGCTTGTGCTCGGACTTTAGATTGTTTTGTGACAGCTGCTTGGGTTATGATAAAACAAATTTCATGTAGAAGGCAAGCATTCTAAGTGATACTGTTTTGTGTACATGAAGTGTAATCAGTGTTTCTGTAATGCTCCTCTACATCCTGAAGCAGTGGTGGTCCAGTCTTTCTCTATCAATGGCCAATAATTCTGGACTAAATTTGAGGGCTGGCCTGTTGTTTGGTTGTAATGGATGCTGTGTTGGGGAGAAAGGCTGAAGATGGCACTATGTTACTGCATCTGGATCCCATATAAAGCCTCTGAGCGACCTGTGGTCAGCAGCTGGCATGTGTAACCAGATGGTTTGAACTGGAATTGCAAAGTTTTGTCATGGTGCTGGTATCAGCAAGTTGTGACCGGGGTGGTGTCAGTCTCAAGTGCCATTGTTTGTGGAGATTAACTGGTTGGTCACGAGGGCTTTTTCAACAGAATCCAAGATGCTGTGACAAGTTGTCTGGCACCATGGCACCCAGACAATGTGGCATACTCTCTGGTAGAGTTAGCTCCTGAACTTGCTGAAACCCAGCTCTGCCATCCTCGTAGGACCTCTGTGGTAAAACAAAATGGCCTGCAGGTCTGGGGTGAGGCTTCTGGAGCTGCTTCTGTTATCCCAGATCTGAGACTCCAGGAAGAAGGAAGAAATTCTCCCGAGAATAGTGTTTCTCATTAGCACTAGTTTCAGGCAAACAATTTTCAGATGAGCTGGTATCCTTCAGCAAGGCGCTATTGTAAATGTGCTCCTTCGGTGACCGTGGGCCTCTTACCGTAGTCCCTCCTGCCTTGACAGGCGAGGCGTGTATATTTAGAGGTTTATCTAGACAGTGGTATCGTATCCATGTGGAGTAGCATACACTGAAACTTTAAAATGTGCCAGACTCCCTGCCTTTTTTCTTCAGGCCTTAGGGTGTTTCTGATTTGCTCTTTGCTGCACCCTCCTTGAACGGAGGAGTATTGTGTTGCTTAAGTGGCAGCCTTGGGCGAGATGTGGTATACGATTTCTCACCAGCTCTGGGGTTAAGTGCCAGCATCAGGGTACTTTGCCTTCCTCTCCTCTCCTGTCTTGCTTTTCCTCTTCAGAAGCAGGAAGAAAACACTGCCCCTGTTGTTAACCCACATCCATTCAGGACAATTGGGGCTTTTGCCTCTGTCTCCGGGAGAAGTGGAAGCAATCCCTGCTGCTGGAGTGTCTTCATCTGCAGCCCCGCTGAGGTGCCCCTCCTGCTGCTGAAGTGTAAATCCCCAGTAGCTCTTTTAACCACCCTTCTCATACTACTTGAAAAATAACTTTCTGTTGTCATTAACGCTGATCTATAGCCGCATTAATGTGTGAAATCACTGGGTGTGAAAATAGTGTACTAACCGCTACTTAATGTAATATTACCACAGTAATGTCTCTAAAAATATCTTGTCCACTTGATTGCTTTCATTGTGAACTAGAGATAATGTACCACTTACAGCTGATGATTAAAATTCATAAAGCTTTGGTTCTTAATTACAGCAACTTGCAATCAAAGTGAAATGTCAGATCCTGAATGTTGTTTATCTGTATACAAATTCACAAAAACAAGAAAATATAGGGACTGTCTACACAACAAAGCTGAGCTGCTTTGGTTTAAGGTTAAGTAAAATAAATACTCATGCGGGTATTTATTGAGACAGGTTGGTGAGCGTGAGATCTTTGACATGGCAGAGCCCGTCTCTTGTGAAGCGTACATCTTTGGAATATTGAAATGTTGAATTAAGGGAAGAAATTTGGAAAACATTCATAAAGATGGAAATGTAGACTTGATAGAAAACTGTTGTGGATGGATGGAAGTAACTAATTTTTGTGCTAAGAATGGAAATTTTGCAATTCAGGCTCAAGGTTAAACCGAAGAGGCATCCAAAGATGGAGATATCTGAAATTGCAGAGGTGGATTCCCACTGCCTTGGGGAATTACCATGGTCACTGGCAGGAGAGGGTAGAATCCTTGCCTTAAACGTTAACTGTAATCACGTGCTTGGTCACGAGTTACATGGTAGAACAAAATTACATTCTTCTATGTGCCCTTAGCTGTACATTTCCAGAGCTGTTGTATTTCAGATTTTTTTTCAACTTAATGCTAAGCTCTGAGGGTTTACAGTGCTCTGGGATGTGTCTTACCCTAGATTTACTAACATACTCTCAGCTCTAACTCCTTGTTAACACAGCTTTCTCCCCCCCCTTCCTTTTTTTTTGTTCTGGTATGTAAGAATGTAAGATACATGCATAACTAAGTGTGGAAACTACAGTTCTATTCCATTTATAGTCCTACTGGCTTTCTTTATTTGTCATATCTACCCTGTGCCAGTCTTTAAAAATCCAAACCCGAGGGAGCCAATTTCTCATAACATCAGTGAAACAAAATAACATCAGAACAATAGGATCCCTTCCTTACTAAATCTGAGTAGCTCCATTTATTTCTTCTGATTAAATGTCACTTTGAACGAGATCTGGCCCATAGTTTGGAAACTTCTTTTGAAAAGTGCTTTTTTTTTTCCACAGGGTGTTCCCAGTGTCTGCAAACTGATTATTTTTTCTTGTCCTTTTTTGCCAGCAGATTAAAAAAAAATAATCATTGCATGGATGGGAATTCAAACCTTGACAATGGCATTCACTTTCCTAAGCTTTTCATGCCACCTGTCCTTCCATGTTACTCTTCTTGGTGTTTTCCTCATCAGTGTCCCTGCAAAGATGACCGAAGGTGCTCAATTTTAGAACTGATCCAGTGCACCAAGTATTATTCCCTTGGCAGTTTGTCTCGTAGACATTTGCTATTTGTCTACCTCTGTTCCATCTACACTGGTGAACTTTTTCAAAACAGGAAAACCATTTCCTCCGCTGGATGCATCATGCAGCTCTGTTTCACCGAGTTATCCTGGCATGGAGTCTGTCCTGCTGGCTGTCAAGGCTTATGCTGATTTTGTAGCTCTCTGCTGGTGTTTACACTACTTATGCATCATGAACAACAGGATGGCTAGTTTGCAGTGGAAACAATTTCTATGGCTGTTTGGTGTGGTGAATTCCTTGGTACGTGCTCTCCTCATGTAAGCCTTAGCCATCAGCAATTTCAAACGGCTCAGCACTTCTGGGATGTCCCATGGCTACTGAAGCTCTCCTGCTTGGATTGCTGCTGCAATCCAGAAGCTGCTCTTCATGTGGAGCGTGCTTCGATTGGACTGAGCCTATTCCTTATGGGCTTCTCTACCTGCTTTATGGGTGAGATTCAGAAGATAAGCTCAGCTACAAGTAGAACAGAAACCTCTGAGCAACACATTGGCAAACTAATTCACCCTTCCTCCTCGCTTCTGCCCCTTTGTGACTTTTGGTTAAGCCCTTGCCTGAGGCATGGTGTGAGCTTGCTGGGATGTTAGCTTTGTAGCAGCTTGTTCTCAAAAGGTCCCTCATGGAGGTGTGCTCCTACCTTACCTGTGTTTCAGCATATAGGGTATATGTGGCACAGTCCAGGCCACAAAGGAATATTCTCACACTAAAAAATACTGTCATGTTCTTCCCCCTGACATCCCAACCAGAAAACTAGTAGGAAACTTGGTGCAAAGGTCCCATTCATCTTTGTGTTGCAGGTAAGTTGGCCCCTTGCATCTGAAGCGATGTTTCTGCCATATTTTACTTCCTGCAGAATCTGTAAGACCCATTCTTTTCAGTGTCTAATGCATCAAGTTTTATGTGAAGTAGCTTGCAGCTGTCTTGCTGCGTTTGTGTGTGCCTCCTAGCCTGCTTCCAGAACATGTACATCTTCATTGACAGGTAACCCAGGTATCCCTCCCCTCCACGCAGTGTGCACTGTGGACATACCCCTCTCTGCTTACTTCCCAGTCCCTCTCTAGGGGCTGTTTGCAGTCTTTGAGAGGTTTAAGTGTTTCTCTTGGGAGTGTGCGGCTGCGGTGAGGGTGTGAAGAGATGCATTTAGCTAAGCTGTGTCTACGCTGAGCGCAGAGGTACGGATAAATGCCCACATTTTCACGGTGCAGTTGCAGCAGGCAGCATCTGGCTCCGTGGTGCAGAGAGAAGCAACTGGGAGCTGCCTGGCTTGGGAGAGACATCCAGGATTTTCTGAGCAGCATGAGCCCACTGAGGAACGTGTCCTCAGAGGCAATGTCTGACAGCTATCCCACTCGCATGAGGCGCCACATGTCGAGGAATTTAATGTGAGTACAGTGGGCCAGGTTTGCATTTCGCCTGTTGCCTCTTCACACTTCCAGAATGCTGCAAAAAGGCCCAAGTGTAAAAGGGAAGGCAGCCCCTTGCAGTCGTGCTTTGTGCCACTGGAAATCCTGCAGGCTCTTGCTGCCATATGCTGCAGGTTGTTTGGGGAGGGAAGGCGCTCTCGTGCCTCTCCTGTTAGCCTTTTATTCTGCGTAACGGGTTCGGGGATGGTGATGACAGCTTTGCACCTAGGGGTAAGATGGTTCATTCGGATTGGGCACCTGTTGTTCCCTCGTCCTCTCTGGCTGAGGATACAGCTCCTTTGAATGCTGTATTTATTACCTACTCCCTGAGCAAGAAATCAGACTGCAAAGGAGGTGAGGAGGTACAACATGTAAAAAACATGTCCTCCCACTCTCCCTCTTCTGCAGGATAGGCTATGTTTGACTTCACACTTGAGGAAGCAGCTGAGAAATTCTTCAGATGTTTAAACATTTCAAACAGTTTGGATGTGTAAATGTCCTAGATTTTAAAAAAAATTTTTGCAGAAGTGCTTGAGTTACAAAGTGGACCACAAAATGTTTGTGGAAATGTTCCTACCCTTCTGTTACCCTGTTATTCATTCTGATGTCACTGAGGGAGGTGGGGTGGCAATTTTAGGGCAACAGGGAGGGAAATGGGTGTTTCAAAGCAAATTTCTTATCTGTAGAAAGGACGTAGTACACTTGCTGTTTTTGGTTTCCCTTGTTTCAGAGAGAATACTTCATTTCTGTGAAAATTTGCCATCTCGGATTAATTGCATTTATGTCTCAAGTGATGCTTTCTGTCTGAGGGCTGCATTTCTGGTGACCCTACGCTGAGGCTTGGGCTAATCAAAGGTCACTGGCAAATCCAAAAGGGAGAGTTTCCAACGCTGGTAAATCGTGATTTAGTAATCCAGAATGCATAATGCTGCTTCTCAGTGATTCTCAGCTTCAGTTTCACATTCAGCAGCGTGGATGCGAGCGATTTTTTCCTTCGCTGTGTAGTAAATATGGTGTTTGTGAGAGGTCCTGGTCTGACAGCCCTGGAAAATGAGCCCTGTGTAAGCCCTCAGCAGAGAGGCAAAAGATGCAAGCTACAGGCTGTTCTTCTCATCCGGTTTCAATGATGGAAGAGGAAATAGAGTTTATACAAAACCTAGCCCAACCCCCAGAAACATCTTGCTTTGTTTATGTTCTGAGCTGTTTGGAAGAGCTATTCAGGCATTTCTCCATCTGACTGACTTTACATCTATTCCTTGATCTCATCAAGAAATCTGGCTTTTAGCTCCTGCTCGCGACGCTCCGATTTTCTCTCTCTCTCTCTCTCTCGCTCTGCTCTCCTGTGTTTGAAAGATCCATGTATAACATGATTATGCAACCATGCAAATGGACACAGCTCTTTCCATTTACTGCAAACCGCCCTTCAGGTCTCCCTTTATGAAAATAAAATTGTCAGTGAGAGACGCTGTAGAGTGTAGCAGGAAGGGAGTTTCGTGTGGCTGGGCTCGAACGTCTGAAGGCGACATTAGGGATGGGAGCAGACGATTCGCAGTAAACCAGCGCGCCAGTATCTATCCACAGGAACCAGCATCAGTTAATAGGCTCAGACAGTTCAACTCTGAATCCTTTCCCCTTAGGAAATGGCAGATACTCGCCTTCCTGGCTGCTTCCCCAGCTGGAGGTCTTATCCCCCAGCCCAGAGCCGCAGGGAAATCAGCAGAGCAGCTCTCCCAGCAGGGTAACTCGCACCCTCCCGCTGTAAACACGCCGTCCTTTCTCCACTTTGCACCCAGGCGGGAAGGCCCTGGGATGCAGATAGCTTCTGCGCCTGGGTTTGGCACGAGCGCTCCCAGCCCTGGGCCCAGGGTGATTTTTTGCCCTGTGGGGATGAACCCGCCTCTCAAATTGCTCCTGTTGCCTGGAGGAGGAGTTAGGAAGTCCCTCATGGACAGGCGATCTTTTGGGGGCTGGCTTTGCCCAAACTAATCTTCCTGCTTTATCGCAGGGATAATATGTCTTATGCTAATGTACTGTAATAGCCCTAAGTTGGGGGATGATGGTGGGATATAACTGTTAGCCATGTTTTTGCTTCTCTTCTATTCCATCCAGTTTCCCCTACCTTCAGGTTTCAAAAAAATTTGGCGTAAAGCTCGCGCTGCTCGGCTGATGGTTGAGGATGCCGTGGCCGCCTCTCGTCCTCCCTGTGAGGGAAGATGCCCCTCTCTGCTGCGGTAAGAGCCAGACCTGTTCGGTTCCTGTGGCCTTTCCCACCGCAGTGCCCGAGTCCCTCATCCCAGGGGCTGATCCCGTGGATTGTCCTCGTCTTACCCACGCCGAGAGCGGAGGCACAGGGCGGGCGGGGTCCGCAACCCTGTGCCTGCCTTACGTGGGCACCCCCTTCTTCGCTGCCGGCGGCGGTGCCGCGTTACCGCCTGCGCGGTGACAGGGATGTGGCACCTCTCCTCCTTCGGGAGAGCTCGGCTTCCACTTCCCTCGCCTCCAGGTCCCGCCTGGCCGGCGGGGCGCCCCGTGGCAGTGCCGGGGCCGCCAGGGGGCAGGCGCGGCTCGGCCCCGCTCTCAGCGGGGGCAGCCCGGGGGTGCCCGGCCCGGGGCTTGTGCCCGCCGCGGGGCAGCGATCCGGGGCTGGAGGGAGGGCACCTGCCGTTCTCCTGCCTTTTTCCCTTCCTAATTTCTTTATTTTGCTCTTAGGAGGGGGGTCGTCGTTGCACCCCCTCCTCCCGGGGCGCCCCCGAGGCTCGCATTTCGCCTGCGCCCCCTGCTCGCTGCCCTCCCCGGCCGCCTCTGCGGTTCCTCCCGCTCCCCCCGTCAGATATGTGTAGCCTGGCGTGTTGCTCTGTTTCTCTCCCTGCCACGCAGCCCTCCCTCTGTGCAGCTCTCTCCATGAAATGGAGCTGAACAATTGCACCGGAGAAGCTTTTTCTGTTGCTGCCATATGTCCGTGCGCCGAGACACCATTTCTCTTGCGGTGTTTGGAACGCGTTCGTGCTGGAAATGCTAGGACGATAACAAAACTGGGAATTTCTGCCTCTGCCTTTTTGGGTTGTGATGAGATTTGAAGGCGAATGTGAATGAGACTTGATGGATGGTTGTACTGATGTTTTGATCTGATTTAATTCAGAATTATCTCAGATACCCGGCCTGCCGCTGACAGGAGGACCTCTCAGGAGGAAAGGAGAGCACCCCCCAAATGTTACCCATCATCTGAGCGCCAAGGCAACATACCAAGTCACTGAAGTGGTATCATCCTTCTTCCCCCCTTCCCCCTCGCCCCCTTTTTCTTTTCTTTTGGAAATAAATAGGGTTCTTCAATCAAAGAACCTCTAATAACACCCAGTTCCTTAAACACGAGAAGTTGCTGTCTGCAGGGCAGCTGAAACGGCGGTGGCCGTGATCAGAGTAAGCTGTCCTGTTCATCTAAATATGGTGTTAACCGAGGCTGCCTCTGCAGCACAGGACTCCGCTTTGCCCCCCTGAAATCCCTCTTGGAGTGCCCGGTAGGTCCGTCCCCCCTCACGCACGGGGGATGCACAGCCCTGCGTCCTCCTCATAAAAAGCAGCTTTGAGGCTGGGAGCTGTGCTGCCCTGTAATTAATGTGCGCTTAGCCTCAAATACTCAGTGACAACAACTTAAATGTCAACATTCCTAGTTAATCCCTTGCTAACAAAATATGCCTGGAAAGAGAAGGCTCTGCATAATCTCCAGTGAACAAGATCTTATTTTAGCAGCGCTAGTACTTGGGATATTTCTCCTGCCTGACCAATGAAACCGAAAGATTGGCTTTGTTAATCAGGGCTGTAAATGATGCGTTTGATCCCCTTAGCGAAGAAACCCACTGCATGTGGCAGAGCATGCAAACTCTCCTCTCCGTCCAAGCCCTCCTCCAGAGCAGCAGTAGGCTGGTCTTCCTGGGTGTTGGCTGCGTGACAAGGGAAGTGATTTCTATCCTCTGATGTTTGCTGCTCTCCTCTCTGTTCAGCAAGATGTCCGCAGATTCTTCCCAAGTCACATTTTCCAGCCAAAACAGCTCGCAGCATTAAAAAGAAAATCTTATGGGGAAATTGTTTGCAGCGTCTTCTCAGGCATATAGGAGCAGGGACCTCGGACATGTTTAGATTTCTCTCTCTATCTGGCTGAACCAACCTCGTGTTTATCCTGAGGACTCCAGGAAGCTGTTTCGAGCACTCAGGTGAAAGGCCGAGCAGCTGAGGTGAGGAGATGGTCCTCACTGTCCAAAGCAGCCTGATGTTTTCAGTGCCCTGGCTCTTTGGTGGCAGGACACCTGCGTGTCCAAGGCTCAGGGTCCACAAAGACAGGGCAGCAGCATCCCCCCAGCAGGTGCAAACACAGGACTTCTTGCCTGGGGTGGATGAGTGCCGTCCCCACGTCCCCTGGTTACTTGTCTGTTATGCACTAGCACGTGTTGGGGAATTTCTCCATTCTGCCTGTGTCTTGCTGTCCCTGGGTTGCTGTATGTCAATGTCACCTTGTACTTGATGGTAAAACTATATCCACTTCTTTCCCTTGTAATTTGTGACTTTTTTTTCCTGTTCCTCACCTCCTTTCTGAGAGGTATGTGGTGGGCATTCTCCTCCCCAACATTTTAGTCTTTCATATCACTCTGGCTTCCATTCACCTTCGTTCCCATTCCACCTCTTTTATTCTGCTTTGTTCTTCTCTCTCCACCTTTCATGAAAGCCTCTTCCTTCCCTTCTGTATTTTCTTTTAGAAACCTATCGATCTCCTTTTTTCCAGTCCTTCCTGTCTCTCCTCACCTCTCAGGTGAGAACCCCTGCTCTGCTGGGCCTCTGAGCCTGGCTGGGATGGAAGCGACGAGGGCCTTCTTCAGCTCAAGTAACACGGAAAGACGTGACTTCTGGGGTAGGACGGGCTCCTAATTATTGGGGAATGAGTCTAAGATGCTTGAATCCAAATAACTGCTAGAGCTGTCTTTGTGTAGCCCTGAGCCACCCTCTTATCGTCTTGCTGTGCCAAAACAAGTGCAGTATACGCAGGCTCTGGAGATAATTAGGTATTTTTTAAACATCCATTCTTTAGCAGAGCCATCTTTCCCTGCCCTTGCTCTATTCCTGACTCTCTTCCCATTTACTGCGACTGTTTTCTATTTTTGCTCTCGACAAAGGGTTGTGGGCTTAGAGGCTGCTCTTGTAGCTGTGGATGTAAAATGCCTGCTGCATGGTGCTTGTAATGGAAGAACTGTTCCTGGAAATTAACTAATTCTCAGACCTAACTAATTAACTTTGCAGCCGCACAGAGCGGCGGAGGGTGTCAGGCTGGTTTTATTGCTGAGGGCACTGGGAGAGGGAGAAGGGAGGTGGGCAGACCTGTGCTGGCATCCCAGCTCTTTCTCTGGACCGTGTGACCATAAGCAAGTCACATCCCTGCTCCTCTTCCCCGTGTCCTCACTCCTTTCTTTAGTTGAGTTGCTCAGGGCAGGAACTGCTTCTCGCTATTTAGTGTCTTGTACAGGGAGTCCTTGACCTTGGCGGGGGCACTGATTGTTGCAGTTACACAAACAGATATTAGACAAAATTATTGAGCCACGTAGCTACAGATGTATGTTTGTTCCTTTCTGGTTTTTTTTTCCTTTATCTCTGCCTCCAGAAGAACGGATTTGATGCAGGAAAGTTGATTCCTCCGTAGCAGCACCACATCTCTGCTGTTCCCCTCATCCCAGTCCACCCTGAATCCAGAGAAAAGATTCCTACTGGAATGCACTGGAAATGGACCGGGCTCTTCCAAGGCGAGATGCGCAGTTTTGACGACATGACTGTTGGTGTTTAGAGTACAGTGAGAGCCAAGCAAGGTTGCCCACGCTATTTCAAGGCTAGATGTTTGGTAGGAAAGGTTTCCTGCAGCGTGTGTTCCCATGGAGGCCCAGTATGTCCACGCTGACCACTCTGTTTTGTGCGGGCTTGTTTTTCTCCTCGCATGCTTGCAGCTGGGGCTCCCCAGGGAGCTCTGCTGGGCACCTGTGGCACGGCTGCTGGCAGAGCGTGGAAGGGTTGAGCCTGCTCCCCAGAGGCCTGCAGGGAGGCTGCCAGGAGCTCCCCTGGCCCTCAGGAGGGTTGCTGCTTCCTTCCACCCAGCGTCCGCCGCCGAGCAGTGCCTGCAGCTTGTCCTCGCTGGGATGCCAATCAGCACTGGGGCTGGCTGAGCAAACATGACCCGGACGGCTTTCCGAGTCTCAGGGCTGACTGTAAGCACTCCAGTGGGGAAGGGGCAGCCAGAATACGCACACCAGAAAAACTCCATTTTGCTGTGTCCCAGTGGATCGAGGTGGTGACAGCTGGTGCTGTTTGGGATCAGGGATCGTGCCTGATGTCACGGCTGCACGTGCTCCCAGCTGACATGCGGAGCTGAGCGTTGCTGGGACCATATCCAGTGTGTGGAGAGGCAGTCAGGCTGGAGACCTAGAAGGAGAAGAGGAAGCAGAATAATTGCTGGGTGAGGAGGAAATATATTCAGCTCCTTTATTGAGGCTTGCCTTCCTGCAGGACTGCTAGGCTGTGATTGCTGAATGCGAGTTCTGGCCACCAGGGACAACAGCGTGGGAGCTTTTCTGACAGCTGGCGGAAACGCGAGGAGAAGGCTTGGAGTCAGTCAGCGCTCATGGAAGGGATGCACCACGATGACTGCCAGCCTGGGAGCGTGTCAGTGTGTGTGCTGAGGCATGCCCTGCTCTGGGACAGGTGACAAAATGTACCTGAGACCATTCCAGGGTGAGCCCTCTGGAGTCCTCCATCAGAAACAAAAATCCTGATGGCACTCATTCCTCCTCCTGCTCTCTCTGCATATTGGAGGCATCCTGACACTGTGACACAAAGGGTGAATGGACGTGCCAGTGAAGACCCAAACCGCTTTCCCCAGCACCACCATGAAGTCCTGAGGAACCCCTAGCTCAGGTCTTGATCCCGTGGGATTGATTCATGCTTGCTTTTTGAAGCTGTGCACGAAGCACTAAGGATAAGGCACGCTGCTTGACTGAGGAAGCAGGACTAGTACCGGACCCAAGACGGCTCACGTCCCACCAGCCCTGCTATGCCTTGTGCTCTGGTACAGAGTTAGCAGCAGCAGAGCTAACTGCTACATAGGTGTCAGCGTCACTGGCGTAGCAAACCCTGCAGGGCCATGCAGATGGGCTCCTCAGGGAGGAGGGTGGAGGTAACTGCAGTGTTGAGAGTCTTGACTTCGTAGCTTTGTCCCACAGGACGAAGCAGAGCAGGTGGTCAGAGGTCAACCGTGAGGGCAGAGCCAAAGCGGAAGCAATGTAGGAATTAGCCTGGCAAACGACTGCTTGTGGTTCGAGACCAAGGAGCCGCCCTTGTACCTTCAAGTTCTGCCAGGCTACCAAGGCTGGTGGTGATGGCAGCCTCACCTACACGGCTTGTACAGAACCTGCTCATGATGAATTTGGAGCGGGTAGCTCAGGCAAACTATAGCAGAGAGCCGTTACTGTTGCAGAGCTTTTTCTGCCACAAAAGTAATGATTTTTTTGTTAAATTGCCTGACAATAGCAACAGAGATTTGAGCAGGAGAAAAAAAAAAAACGATGAGGCCCTGGCACAGGCTGCCCAGAGAAGCTGTGGATGCCCCATCCCTGGAGGTGCTCAAGGCCAGGCTGGATGGGGCCTTGGGCAGCCTGGTCTGGTGGGAGGTGTCCCTGCCCATGGCGGGGGGGGGGGGAACTGGGTGGGCTTTAAGGTCCCTTCCAACCCAAACCGTTCTGTGGCTCTGTGATTATTGGAGCTGCTTTTGCAAGGAGTGGTGTGCAGGCAGTGGTGCTGGTGCTGGTGACCTGCTGCGAGTGCTGGCTGCTCCCTGGGGAAGGCGGCTGCTGTCCTGGCTGAGGACTGTCAGCTCCAGTCCCTGCCCCAGGGAGGAGAGAGCTGTGTGTGCAGCTGCAGCGTTGGGCAAGGGATGTTAATAGAAAACAGAAACAGTTCAAGCCCAATGTGGTGGGGGTAACGCTAACAATGTTACGAGCTGGGAGCTTGTAACAGTCTTGCTAGTGAAATAACTGGTAGTGAAATCACTTTGAGGTTTTTTTTCTCTTCTTGGTTTGGACACAGAAGTTCTCCAGCTTGTTCTACTGGGGCCAACAATATTCTTCAGTGTCAACAGGGTCTGGGTTGAGCCAACATTTTTTCTGCTAAGCACTACCAGGGAAAGGGAAGCAGCAGCACGTTACATCCCCTTCCCACGCGGCACGGCAGCAGTGGCAGTCACCAGGAGCAGCTCCTGACAGCCTCCCTGGTCAGTGGGTGGGCAGAGGGTGTGTGGGTGTCCCAGGCAGGGCAGCAGTGGCACTCAGGGATGTGCCGTCCCCCTTTCTCAGCAGAAGTCCTTAGGACGAGCGCACTGTTAAATGGCACCCTTCGGAGAGGGAGGCAGGGAGGGCTGGAACAAGTCTTTTTTCCCCTGGGAGGTGGCAGAGCACATTCTGGATAATTATTTCACGCTGCTTGGGAGCCATGCATAGTTTGGTTTCTCTTTGGTAGCCTTAATTGTGTATTAAGGTGCCGAGAGCCTTATATTGGCATCTTTATTTATTTAAATACAAATGAAGGCATTAAATCAATTGTTCCTTTTTCTTTGCTCTCTCTTATCATTCTTTCTATCAACTACTCTTAAGTGTACCAGGCTTTTGCTTTTTCAGCTGAATCAGGTACACCAAGCAAGAGTCCTACGCTGAATTTCCTGCAGACTAAGGAAGGCTGCAGTGAGGGAGCGCACACAGAAAGCCTTGCTGTTCTTCTCCTATTGCTATTTCACTTGTATTTTGGGGCATTTCCTAACCTTTGCTGAGCAAGACTTCCTTCTGTGACCCCCACACACCTAACCCTCCTGCAGTACAAAAATAAAGAAAAAAGCTGTGGTGTATCACATTAGTTGAGATCGGAATAGACAGTGTAGCTGAAGGGATAAGAAAACTTTCGTCTGGGTGTGCCAAATCTGTGACTTGGTTATTTTAAGCTCTAGGTCCTGAAGTTAGAAGCGGCGATCCCTGTGTTTTATCATTTTCCTGTAGCAGATACTTTGCCATTTGGTTACAAACTGTGAGTCGAGGCCCTCTCTCCTCGCCAAACTCCATAAAAGATAATTACTCATGGAGTTCAAGTGGTGGCATGTTTTGCAAGAGATCTGGAAGCCTAGTATGCAACCTCTCAGATAGACTTTGTAATTGTGCCTCTGATTACCCTCCTCCTTTTTTGTTCCCAACAATTTAAGACGTTCATGCATTGAAAACTTGCTGGAAAAATAAAATCTCTTTCAAAAATGTGCTCATTGAGACCACACTACTTGTGCTTTGATTTTGGGTCATTACTTAAGCGTGTGGGCTAGTGAAATCACGGACGTGCGGTAGTGAACACGGAGAAGTCTGCTTATATCGTGATGGTAGCTTGATGAGGGCAAACATGCTGTTTTCCAGAGGTGTGGCTGTATGTCTGCACCACACAGAGGTCGGAACAATGGACGCTTCTCATTATGAATTGGGTTTCCCCTGCTTAGAGTCCATACGTTTTCTTTTAAACGTTGATTCTTCTTTGTCTCTGGTGATATCTACCACAGATGGATGCTGGCCTCTCTGCTTGGCCTACATTCTATTGTACTTACCTCATTACTCTCCTAATGACGAGCTGACAAATGCTCTTGCTTGATTTACTGGCGATGTTACAGGTGTTTGGAACACTTGTCAGTGCTGTGCTACTACATGCCTAATTTTTCAAACGGTGAGGTGTGCTGGCTTCCTTTGCAGTGTCCATGTGCATTTAACTGCCATAGGCTTTATCACATGCTTGCACCCCAAAAGTTCAGAGCTCTGCCTTCGGATCCCCCCTCCAAAAAAAAAAAATCATACCGTATGTGCAGGTGTTGATGTAACTGGCCTTTGGAGAAGTGGGTAGAGAAATGACTTGGTGGAGCAGCCCTCCAACTGCTCGTGGACTAAGGATGGTCCAGCACCACCCCTGAGGCAGACAGCAGAGCAGTGGGCAGCCCCCATCCTACTGCCCCTTGCATCTTGTTCCCGGCTGTTAACAGCCCCGTGGCACAGGTTTACCCTCCGCCTTCTACTTCTAATTGCCTTCTTAAAGCTGACAAGGATGTTGGCTAATCAACCCCCAGAAAACAGTTTTTGCCAAGACCTGCGTAAGCCCGTGGCTGAGATCAAACAGCTTTTTGACAGGGCGAGTGAGGCAGGCGAGGTCTCCAGGCATCTCACAGCAAGGGAAGGGGAACTGCTCGGAAGGGGAGGAATATCAACATTTCGTGCACATTTCTTCACCAGTTGGGCAGAGCTCTTCTCTTCTTCTGGTTGTGTTGCTAGGAGAGGAGTGCTCTGCCCTCCTTATGGCTATGAATAGCTCGCTCTTGTTTATTCAGCTCAGCTCCGCCTGCTGGTTACAACCACAACCGGCACCGTCTCATTGCATGACACCACCATAAAACAATGCAACTGCAACAGGAACAATCCCCCCCTCCAGCTGTGAAGACTTCAGGGTACCTTTATCATGCACCGCTTCAGAGCTGTCCTCCTCCTCTCACCGCACTTCACAGCGCAGCCCCTCTGCTTCCAGCCAAAGGTCTCTAAATCCAGCCGAACGGAGCACTGTCACCCCCAGAGCGCAAAGTCGAGAGGCAGGACCTGCAAATCAAGGCATTATCTCAGAAATCTGGCTCGAAAATAAGTGCATGATCACTTCAGAGCCCTCCTCTGGAATTCTAGTGTTGGAGTTTTTCAGGAACAAGAAAAGTTACTTTTCCTTTTTTAGTGAAAGCTGAGATTCTTGCATAAGCCCATGAATCCAACATCAGGGACTTTAAGAAAAGGAACAGATGGCTTGAAAATTGGCAATAATGGGATTTCTGAGATTTTCTTAAGAATATTTTATCTGAGGTCTGACCGGGAACAAAGCAGCTATGGCAATGGAATTAAGTTGCAATGACAGTGGGAAAAACTAATTGGGCTCAGCATAGAGACCAAAAATGCTGCAAAATGGGATGGGGCACAGCATTTCAAAACATCCACCGTGAGGAACAGAGGGACAGAGAGCCATCACAACCAGTGTTATGTGGAGGGATGTGTACGTATGGGCAGACAGAGAGCCATGCCAGTTTGGAGGAGCATATTTTACTCAAACCTCCCAGCTTTCTGGACTGAGAAGAACAGCATAAGGCAAGGAAAAGCAGCATAGATCGGAAGAGATGTGAACGGCTGCTGCACAGGTACAGACGAACCACCCATTGTGAGCTTCTGTGTGTGCATGTTCCCCTGGACATCTCGTCTTTCTCCACCTGGGAGTTTTCTGGGGATGAAATCTGACCACCACGTGCATTTATCCAGAGTTTCCACGTGCCCACCAGGCCTTTCAGATAGCTGGGCTGCTGAACATCCAGAAATTCAGGATAGGTCAACTGCACGCTGGGGAGGTGAACTGTATAGCATGCATGCACTATATCTAATGAGTCCAGGAATTGTCACACCTGCTGTGCAGATGATCTGCTTGTGTACAGTGTGCCCAGCATGTTTTAGAGGTGTCTGGTCTGCCTGGCATGCACGGAAGGTCTAAACGGTGCAGGTGTGTGTATTCCTGACTGGAAACGGGACGAGGACCGGGTTGTGGGTTTTTACACATTCTTGTAGAGGAGGTGACAGCTGAATGCTTCAGTGGACAAAAGAAACTTAGGTATATTCATTCATACATATGGAAGCGAGCCTATCCTGCTGCACACTACTTGTTTTACAGGAGCCACCTAATCTCTTGAACTGGAACTGGGGTCCAGGTGGAGGACAGTGTACAGGCACACAGTGGAAAGGTGTCATTTCTCCCTGCCCCCTCCCAAATCCCAAACATCACATAATCTGAATTAATGGGAGTGCAGGAAAGGAGCATTGCAATTCCTACTTGACAGAAGACAGGGAAATGAGTCCCAGCAATGAGTCAAATAAAGCTTTTAGTGTCCTAAAGCAGGACTTGGGTGAGTTTTAGACATCTGAGTGCAAACTGTGACTCTGTGAGCCCTTGCTCAGCTGATGTCTAGTGCTGGGGACGCCCATCAGATTTGACAGCGAGGCCCCTGGCTTCAGCAGCTCCGCTCTGCACCTGTCTGGGAAAGCCTCCTGCTTGACAGGGCTCAGCACGACAGCAGCAGCAGGAGGATCCAGAAACAAAATGCTGCTTTGCCTGCAGGAGCGTGCCTGCAGGATGGGCGCTGTGCAGAACCCCAAGGAGGCTGATGCTTCCTTTTAAGCTGCAGCATCCAGAGGGTTTAAAGCACTTGTGGAGGTACAGAAGACCCAGCCTGTGCTGCCTCCTCTGCCCCAGGGATTTCCTGTCTGCATCTCCCATGGAAGCGCTCCAGCTCCTGAGCTGCGGCTGTTTCAGGAGAGAGGGCATGCTCACCTCTTCTGCCAGGGGCGTTATGCTTTTCTTAAAAGAGTTGTGGCTTCCCTGGGCACACATACATGCTGGAGAGGAAGCATCTGCAGGAATCACCAGCCTGGCTGTTCCGGATTTAACCCGAGGAGAGGGGGAAGCCCATGTTGCAGTCCACTCTCAAGTGACCACTTCTGAATTCTACCTGATGCCTCCTTAATGTAAAATTCGGAGAGAGGCGCTGGGCAGAGGGACCCGTGTTTTCCTTCGTACATGGAGTGCCATGAGATCAATGAGATTAAACATGTGCTTACATGCTGTCCTGAATTGGGGCCATGAGGAGAGCAATGGGAAAGTAAACAGAAGAGAAACGTTATGGAAATGAAGGAAGAGGGAAAATCCGCCCTGCTGAGTGCAGCAGCTCTCATCAGTTGGAAGAAGACATGGCCTCACCCAGAGCTGGTTAGGCACTAGAAAGTCCAGGGACAGGGAGAGAAGACTGTCATCTTCATCGGGGTACAAAGACAACCTGAAAAGCTGAGACTTGGAGCAGTAGAGAAAGGCTCTTGTAAAGTCTGTTGGGTACCACAGGCTCAGGAAAGTCTGTTGGGTGCAGCCTTTCCCAGACAAGGTAAGTTTAGCCGTGGGTTGTTTTTCACCTTTAGCAGAATGTGGATACTGGAAATGATCAGGCTTCAACCTGTGTCAGCCCGGAGAGGTTTTGTTCTTCCTTAAAAGACTATCAAGAGACTCAGAAATCCTGAGCTTTTCAGGGGGAGCTTGGACTGATCCCGGCCTTTATGGCACCCTGACGAGTGCCAAAATGAGCTTACCCAGGTCTCTTCTTAAGAGACAAATTCTAGGCTTTGGCTTCTGTCGGACATAAATCCAGGACTCCAGAGCGGCTTTGGTGTACGGAGGCTCAGTGCCCTCATGCACACCGGTAGGCACGTCTGCTGCTGCACATCCCCTTGCAGAGGCTGCAGGAGGTGGCGCTGGGCGTGATGACCGCTCTGCATGTAATCTGGCTTTGCTTTCAGCAGGTTAAGTTGGGGCACTCATCCTCTTCTGAGGACCTGCAGCGCCATGCTCCCAGCGTTTGCCAGCGCTGAGGAGAGCACTTGGGCAGCAGGCACCTCTGGGCCTGCCCTCACTGCGTCCCGCAGCCACTCAGAGGGTCTGACCGGTGTCTGTGCCCAAGGCTTTGGTGAAACCATGCTCTACCACCTCCCAGACTGCAAACGGTGTGATTTTGTTTTCCTGCCATTCTAATTCTAGACCGTACATTCTTTTTGTGTGTTCCATGTCACCTCAAGTCCTTTCACCCAGATTCCTTGGCACTGCCGTGCTCCTCCAGCTGGGATGTTTGCAAGATTGACTCGGATTTTCCAGCCTGGTTGTGCTTGCCCCCAGCCCGTCTCTCCTTCTGTGTCTCCAGTCATTCTGGGTTGCAGTCGTTCTCCCCTGCCTGACCTCTGTTTCTCTTTCCTGGGAAGCACCTCCTTTGTGTCTGTCCCAGTCTCCAAACTGCAAATTAGACCTGTTTAAAATTCTTCACAGTGAGTGACACATGGGCTCGTATGAACTTTTTGAGTTTTGGGGGACTGTAGGAGCTCTATTTTTGGGAGGCAGCTTCTCTGTTGAGCCCTTGGGTTCAGAAATCTGCATTCGCCCTTCTGTTGCAGATTCGGAAGATGACCTTGGGTAGGTCACTTCATCTGCCTCAATCTGTTTTACTGCTCGTTAAATTTAGATAAAAATACTTGCCCGGGTTAGTGAAATGTCTTTGAGATCATTGGACAAAACCGCTATCCAAGTGGCAATTATTATAATTATTTCTATTAAATGAAACCAGCTGATGCTTGTGCAATGCTCTTCAGGGCTCCGCGGCCCTTTTCCACGGAGGCTCGCAGAAAACCCTTTTGTCGTCCCTGGGCAGGGGTGTGTCTCTTGAGATGGGGTTTCGTGGTTTCCTTACGCAACGCGTGACAGCGGTTCGCTCGCTGGGCCCAACGAGGGACTTCTCGTGAGCCTGTCTGCGAGGAGGGCAGCTTGGGGACGCGCGCCAGCCACGTGTTGGGTTGGCTTTCGCCAACAGATCCGTGTGGCGAGGGAGCCCCGCGGGACCGAAGCCACCCAAAACACGAGGCGCCACGGGCGCAGCGTGGCCATTTTGGGTCTGTCGGGCGGTCGTACGCCGGCCGTGCTCGGCGACGCCGGGGCTTTAATCGCCTTTTAACGGGGCTGGCGCCCGCAGAGCCTTTGCGAAGCCCCCCGGGCCTCCTGGTCGGGGGCTCTGGGGACGGGGCGCCGCCCCCCCCGCCTCCACGGCGCTCCCCGAGGGGCTGCGGAGCGGCCGAGGGAGCCCGGCGGGGCCGGGGCGGGGCCGGGGCGGGGCGGGGGGGGGCCGCCCGCCTTGCGGCTCGCCAGCAGTGGCGGGAGGCGAGGCGCCGTGCGCCACAGCCGCTTGGCATGAATGCCTGGGCCGTACCAAGCGCCGCGGCGCCCGCGGGGGGAGGCCGCCCCGCCGCCCCGCCGCCCCGCGCAGACAATAGGCCCCGCCGGCCGGCCCCGTAAGTTGCCTTCGTGCCGCCACCGCGCCCGGGGCCAGCGCAGGCCGGGCCGCCTCCCGCTCCCGCCGCCCGCCCGCCCGCCCGCCCGCCCGCCATGCCGCGCCGCGCGCCCGCCGCCTGAGGCAGGTAAGCAACGGCCGCAACGGCCGCGCCAACGGCCGCAGCGCCCGGCGGTGGGGACGGCCCGGCACGGCTCGGCTCGGCTCGGCTCGGCTCGGCTCGGTTCTCCTCGGCCCGGCGGGGGGCGGAAAGTTTTTCGGCGGGCGCCCTGCCTCAGTTTCCCCCGGCGTCCCACCTGTTGGCCGCCCCCCTGCCGCCGCTGAGGGGGGAGGCGGCACCCCCGGGGCTGCTCGCCGGGAGGGGTGCTCCCGCGGCTGGGTTGCGCTTGTCTGTATTTTTTAATGTTTATTTATTTTATTTTATATATTTTTAATGCTCTGGGGTTTGGGGAGATGGAGGCGGTTTTACTGTTGGTGTTTATCAGCCGGTAAATACCTGGCTCGGCGGGAGAGTAACAATGTGAAGCCTCGCTTCGCTTGCTCGCCGGAGGTCTTGTGGCTGAGGTGGCGATGTGAGAGAGCTCAAAAAATAAAGGCAGAGGGGGATAAAAAGCAGAGAAACCCCCGTCCTCATGCCCAGCTCTGCACTAGATTTTGTTAAAAATGTGGAGGATTATATATATATACATTTTCCTCGGAAAGCCTTCCAGTACGTTAGGTGCGTCCTCGCGAGGTCTTTTAAGTTCGTCATCTGCCGCCGTTCGGGTTTCATTGATTCGAGTTGTTTTGCTAAAAAAAATAACCTACAAGCATCCGAGCCGCACAAATGTTCATCATCCTAACGTCCTGACACAGCCTGAGTGAGGCAGGAGCTGGAGGAGGGGGAGAGAGCGGGGATTTGTGCTTTCCCAGGCGGGGCTGGGAGGAGAGCATCGTGTGCTGAGGAATATGAGCAGGAACGGGAGATGGGGGAGGGAGTCTAAATTGTCCTGAGACCCTATTCAATCCAGCAAGGAAGATGGAGGATCTTGCTGCTGCAAAAAAAATGTATACGGCAGAAATCTCAGCCGGCTTCTCCCTGACTTGTTACCTCCCTCTCCAAAATAAATAAATAAGCAGCAGAAGAATCAAAGCAGCAAACGATTACTGGGTGGAACGTTTTCCGTAATACCTTCATCCCGCGCGCTTTGCAGTCGGAGAGTCCAGTGATGGAGGCATGCAAGAAGCAGGGAGAAAGACTCGGAGGTTTTCAGTCACAGGAGGGGGAGAAGTCTCAGCTCGTGTTTGAAATGAGACTTGTCAGGCACCGAGGTGGGGATTAAAAATGCCTGTGCCAGGCAGCCGGACCTGTGGAGGAGGCAGCTCCGGCTCCTACAGTTTCGATGTTGGGTGGAAAACCAGCGGATAGAGGATGTAGACAGGTGGGGGAGCAGGGAGGAAGGAGGTCCGAAGAAGATCTTGGACAGGCTCCTTGGAGGACTCTGAAAAGAGGGGGGATTCTGAACTCAGCCAGGACACGAGCAAAAATAGAGTGTAGATGAGCTGGATGTGGCGTAGTAGGACTTTGGGCATGGAAGAAAGCAGAGGTCTGGTGTTCTGACTGCAGAGTTTGGGGCAGGCAGCAGGGAAAGGAGAGATCTGTGTAGCCAGCTTGAGGGCTGATAGCACGTAGGGCCAGGATCGCAGCCAAGGGGATGGGGAAGAGAGCGTGTGGCTTGCCTTTTCCGTAGGTGGTCTGTCTGGTGGGGGATCTTCTGTTGAAATGACTTTGTGAATTCCTGTTAATTTTGTTGGAACCCAACAACAGCAAGGACAAAATACCAGACTTTTCCCCAGCCTTTGTGAATATAGGTGTAGGGGTGAAATCAAACCTCTTGATGACTGCTACCATGCACCCTACCCCTCTGCGTGCATGGAAGCAGCAAATTTGTGCAAACACACCTGTGCGTGTGGCACGTTCTTCCTCCCGAGGGGCAAGGTGCACATGTTGTAAGCATGGTTCCTGCGTGGATGCAGCCCAGTTCTCTTGTTTTCCTCAGTTTACATAATAGCTTATTCTGTCAGCATGGCACCGGTAGTATTTCGCAGCCAACTTTGCATGAATTGTGATGCGAGGTGCAGGGCAGCCGAGACTTGAAACCAATACATGCAACGCTTTAGCTTTTCTGTTCACGACGGCATTCCTGTGACAGAGCGGAAGACATCACGCACGCAAACAATGCCATAAAAATTTTATGCACATTTACATGCAGAGAGCTGATCTCGGGTCAAACGTACTCCAAGTTGCTCTCTCTGAAGAAGAGGAGAGAAGAAAGGCAGTGCCTGCATGTTGCAGACGGGGCTGGCACGCTGCTCCCACACATGCGGATGGATCGCACGCGTGCATGTTCGACCTTCCCTCGCCAGGATCACCTGCCTGAAGTCCAGCCGGGCTGGCGGCGTGGGGAAGTTTTGCCCCTCGGATGGTGATTTGATGCCCTTTCTGCTCCCGCTTTGTGCCGGACGGGCTGGAGCCACAAAAGCTTAACAAGGGAAACCACTAATGAGCCCCTGCTTGGCATGCTGAGAAGAGAGGCCGAGGGCTGAGCGGGCATGAAAACAGCGTTGAGGAGCCCCCGGGCAGAGCCTGAGCCTCGGCAGGGATGCCGGAGAGGCAGAGCCCCTGGAGCCAGCAGCAAGCAGCGGCACTGCAGCGAAGGCACGCGAGGAGACCATGTTGGGGGGAGGAGAGCAGGCTGCTGTTTCCACATCATCTGAAAACTCAACCTGCTGTCAGGACAGAAGGAAGGCTTGTGCATATTTTATGTCACTTTTCTCCTTCTAGGACAAGCTGCTGATCTGATCAGCGATGCACTTTAAAATCCTAGATGCGCCGAGCAGCGAGGATGACTCGAGGCCAGTAACGAGCCTTGGCCTCCTGCCTCGGCTCCTTTGTGGACAGTCGGCTCCATCCCATGCTGCCCTTCCCCGGAGAGCGCCCACACAATTAAACCGCGCACGCCGCTCCTCAACTACAGCATGGGATGTGCCTGGCTGCGTGGAGACGGGGACAGAAAATGGCAATGTGTCAGGGCTGGGGGGGCGGGGAGGGGAGCTGGCCGTTTCTTGTGCTGCCTGCTGATGGCTAAAAGGAGGCTAAACGGGTAAAGTACTTTTCCTAAGAACTGGTTGCGCGTAGCTCCAGTCAGCTGCTTTTGCCTCTGAGATCTTCAGTGGTAGCTCAGGAGTCGGTGGGGTTGGCAGTAAACAAAACATATTTCACTCCTTCAGCCTGGGTTTTGCGCTGTTTGGGGCTGTCAGGCACGAAGATTTTTCCTCATCGGTTCTTGGGTGCTGCTCCAACGTGGTGGAGCTGCTTGAGTCTCAGATGCTGCTCCTACCCACTGAAGGTGTGAGCATCACAAACGCTCCCTGCCCGGCACCCGAGGGTGCAGGCATCTCGGGCACGGTATTTTTGGTGATAGCCTCGCACACGTAACCACACGCATTATTTCCGTGTCCTGGAAGCAAGCCCATTGCCCTAAACGCCGTTTGGGGACCCTTGGGAGAACGAATGCTTTTGCTCTGTGGTGTAGACTCGTGTATGGTGGTATTGGAGTCACTGTTGTCCCTGCTTTATCCTTCGCTTGTCCCGTTGGAGAAGGAACGGTCTCAGATGAGGAGGTCTCACAGAACTTGAGGTCTTGACGTTGACTTGATGGGCAGCCTTCGGCAAATTGCTCAGAACCTCGGGTTGATCCTCTGGGATCGGGGCTGCAGGCTGTAAAATGGGAGCAGTGCTCACCTGCCTCCCGAGGCGCGGTGTGCCCGGTTCCCGGCCTGCGCTTCTTTGCGGACAGCGTGGCGGGATCACACAGCATCGCACGAACAAAGCATGCATTTTTGCACCGAGCGTGACTCATGCTACGATAAATTTTGCTCGAGCTCTGCCTAGGCTCGGTGCTCTGTTGGACAATGAATTCCGTTTTGTCCTTCCAGCACAAAACAGCACAACTTGCCAGTGACATGGACTGTACATGTATTCCCATAACAACAATATTATAAACATATGGGGAACCTGGTAGAACAACTGCTGTCCATGTCTCCGCACAAAACAAGGAGCCGATTAACAAAAACTTGAGTGTCTGAGGCTCTATCTCCCCAGACTGTGATCTCATCAGATTTCCCAAGCTAACCACAACCTGGTCACCGCTTGGATTGCAAACTTGGGGGCGGGGGAGAGAGCAGTTTGCAGGAATTGCTGTTTGTGATTCAGTCCGCTTCCCTCTGACTCAGTCCTGAACCATTCCTCGGTAGGGTATTTGGGGATAGTATGCTTAGGACATTGCGCATCAGTTTAGTTCTTGGAATAAATTCTGCAGTGCCCGGGCTCGCTTACAACTGAGTTTGCCCCAGCATCTTTCAGGAGAAACGTAAAAAACAAAACTCTGAAAACTGCTTTTGACTGCCGAGGGCCGCATGGTAATTTTTGTAAACGAAGGGGGTGGGGGTGGTCGTAGCCCTGGGCACTTTGCCAGGTTCGAGCTCAGGAAATTGCAGTCTATCTAGGTAAAACTTCCCCTATAGTTTCAATGAAAAAAAGTATTCTTCTCTTACTGTCTTAAACTGTGTGCACTGTGTTTCTCTGGAGCCTTAAACAGATAGTACATTCTAACTAGAGAGCTGGTTACAGTTGCTTGCCGGGAGAATAATTTTTTATGCAAAACCCAGGGCTTTTTTGCATTTTTGGGACGCTTCTCATTGCAAAATGCTGTGTATATTTTAGGTTATTAGAAGGCTTGACTGGCTATGCAGATCAACGTGCAAGTGCAAGGAAATACACCGGTGTGCTGCTTGCACAAGGGGCAGGCAGTTGGCAAAGGCATGCCTTTTCCTACAGCAGAAAAATAAGGACCAGTTTTTTAGTCTGCATCTGCGAGCTGGATTTTGTATGTTTAGCAGCAATTGCTTTTGTAAGCTGCTGCTAAGGCACGTAACTGGCCGTGTGCAATTGCAGTAATGGAATGTGAAAATGCAACTACACACAGACCTGTAATCTTGCATGCAAAATACGGCTGCTCTAGTTCTCCAGGTACAAAAAATGGCCCAAGATTGTGCTCGCCTTTCCGTTTAGCTGCATTCACCTGCGTTTTTTTAGGTGGCAGCTGCGTGTACGGAGTGCTGAATGATTATCCCTGCTATTTTCGCTCCAAGAAGGAGGAGGAAATTAAATCATTACTAGTGGTCTGGGTAGTACGCCTGTCATGGTAAGGAGAGGGCAAAGCTCTGGGGGGTGACAATGATAATTTCATAACTCTGAAATCCTGAGGAAATGCTTGGAAGCGGGTGAAGAAGAATAGCGAAGCGGTGACCTCCCCTTCCCGCTTCAGCCCCAGTGTATTTAACCACCCAGTCGGTTAATGATGCCAGGAGCTGGCCTCACCTTCTGCCAAGCCCAGAGCTCTCAGGGCTGGCTAAAAGAGACGTGTGCTCCAGCACAGATGGGTGCAGGGCCGAATATCGACAGCGGCAGGGCGCCTCCAGCCCAGGGCAGCGACGAGGCGCTGGTGGCTGGTGGGGACGTGCGGCAGTAGCTCACTTGCTCTGCCACTTGGCTCTGGGGCTTCTCTGGTGACACTGGTAACAAAGGGCTGCTCGGCAGAGGTGATACGGAGCCCGCTAAACCCGAGTCACCCGCACTTCTTGCCAGCCCTGGAGCTTGGGTGTCACTGTCCGTTCACTGGTTGGGGTGGCTTTGGACAGTCCACTCCCCAAAAAAGGAGGTTGCACCTTTTCTACGAGGCTGGGAAGCAGGGGTTCCTTCCTACTGAAAAACGTGCTTATATTTCGGGGTTATTTCTTGCCATCCTGGGTCCTTGACTGCAGTCATTTCCATTGTGCACAGTGCTCGTTGTAATTGAATCTATCAATGTATATTTAATACAGTTGGCACCGCAGCCCGTAACTAGGCGCTGCTTCCCAGCCTTCTGTCGCTTGTTTTCACCATTACCGTCTCGAAGTTGCAGCGGGTGCTCGCCGCCGCGCGGCTCTTTGTCCCGTGGCCGTGCCGTCCCGCAGGACCCGCGCAGCCCCGGTCCCCGGGTCTGGATGTCAGCCAGGTGCTTGGGGCTCGGGCCAGAGGAGCGATGCCTGCCGGGTTTTATTCTTCCTCTCTGCCACGGATTTGCTATGTGTGATCACGGGCGAGTCCTTTAACCTCAGCTGGCCTCGGCTGACTTATCTACTCCAGAAAGGTGTTGTAAGGCTTAATTATTGCCAGCTCTTCAGAGACCCTGGGGGGAAAAAAGTGCGTTTTATTCAGAAATCTCTCTGACCTGGCTGGCCTCTCTAAGCCGGCTCGGTGGTGCTAGGAGATATTCTCTGTGCTCCCTTAATAATGTTTCTTCAATTTTTCATCTGTACATTCACCCACTCTCTCAGCTGCATGTAAAATGCCAAGCTGTCTGAAGTCATGGAAATATTTTTATACTCTTGACAGCCATGACAAACATTCCTCCTCGGCAATAAACAAACAAGGTACACAACCTGCCATTAACATCAGTTTATAGCTGAGAGACCTTCGTCACTCATCGAGGAGGGAATCCAGACAGCTCCCGTGCTCGCAAGCCAGGCAGGAGCACTGGCTGAGGTTAGGAGAGTACCGGATCCTGCGGGCTCGTGTTTGTGTGCAGCGAGTGACTGGGAAGCTCTGTTTGCCCGTGTGCGTACGGGAGTGCAAACAGGCACCAGGTATCTGGTTTATTCAGGGTTCTTGCAAACTATATTTGGCTCAGGCGTACGTGGCTTTAGGGGTTTGATGTTTGTTTGCGTGCACAAAAAGCCTGTTTTCTGCAGTGGCAGCTGAAACATAAAGGCGGTGCAAATTAAGCTGGATAAATATTAGACATCTAAAAAAAAAAAAAGCTCTGCAAATGGAAGGTGTCAGTGAGCACTGCAGGAGCAGAGCCCCTGTCACACACCGCTCCTCTCCGTTTCCCTCGGGGCAGCGGGCTGTAAGCTGCTGGGGTAGGCGAGTACCCAAACCCACACCACGATGTCTTCTTCCCGCAGGTGATTCTCCATGTAAGCAGTCAGCTGTCGCTTGTTTCACTGCATCCTAGGTTAATTTGCTCTGAATGCCTCTAAATCAGGGTCTCCAGAGATGGGGTGTTGGTGAAAAGGAGCAGCAGGTGCGAGTCTTTTAGCTACGTTACTTTGGTTTCTCTCTCATTTTTCTTGGAGGTCCTCTTCCTGCTGTCTTTGGGCAGTGCTCTCTGGCGTGCTCAGGGGGAGAAAGTCAAGACTGTTCTTCACCTGTGTCTTTGATGGGAGGCTTTAAGTAGGGAGCTAAGCTCTTCTCTGCCATCTCATTCATTCACTGTATCCCTCAGTATCAGTACCTTAGTTCCTCCATTCTTAAAATGAGGGTGGCAAGTCTTCACTCTTTCACAAGACCTTTGAAAGCTAGGGAGAAAAAAGTGCAGGGCTTTCTCCTTCCTTCTCAGGGAGACCATAAATATTCCTTTTCCCCTTCGTGTTCCTCTTCTCTCTCTCCCATTTTCCTCTCATTTTGAGAGTTCTTATTATATTCTGTCCCTTTAGGTCTCCTCTACTTCCACCGCGCTGGCAATCTGTTTCTCTCTGCTGTTTCCACATCCCCTTCTATTTGCAGCTCCCTTCCTTCTGTTCATGTCATTTTCTTCTCTCACCCTGTATCTCTTACCCTCCCCCATTATTCATGTGCCGCACACTCTTCATCTCTCCTCTCCCTGGTTTATTCCCCCAGATCCCTCCCTCGCGTCTCTCTCCACCCTGGACCCCATTTTGTCTTCCTCTGCTGCCCGTCCCACGCAGCCACCAGCTGTGCCCGTGGGCCAGGCGGCTGAGGGCCAAGGGAGAAGGGCAGTGTGTGGGGTCAGCCCAGCAGCCCGTGCTGTGGGTGCGAGGTGCCTGCTGTGCCTGCGAGGTGAGGCTTCCTCTGCTTGCCCTCACTGGTGTTGGGTCGGGCTCCGTCGGCTCTCGGTCTGAGCGACAGTGTGGTCGGCGCTTTGGTGCCAGCACGCTTGATTTCTTTCTCCCCAGAGGTCTGGGAAGGTCTCTGCTTCTTGTTGGAGAGCTGCATTGAGCCAGCAAGGTGGGTCAGGACGTCTGCGCTCTGTTCCTGGGAGACCTGTGCATAGCAGGGAAGAGAGCTGCTCTTTGGGTGTCCCTTCTCAGAGCCCTTTTTCCCTCCCCAGGACATGTTTCCTCCCGCAGCAGGGATGCACAGCCTGGGGGAGCTCTTTCCCAGGGCAGGCAGAGGTGGTGCAGGTGGCCGGTGGGAGTGCTGGCCAGATGCGGGCTCATCAGGCGCTCCTGACAGCGAAGCACGAAGAGGTCATGCAGATGGCCACGTGTTCAAGTCCAGCCCGCGTCCTGCAGGACAGGGCACGGTGACTTTCTGGCCTCCCGTGGAGTTCAGCTCCGTTTTTGGGTAACACCACACTTGCCCCTGCCAGGCATGACTCAGTCCTAGGCTCGTAAAAGTCACGAGCTTGAGCTCTCCTATCCAAACAGCTCCTGGTTTCCCCCTTCTGTCTCTCCATCAGACTGACCTCGTATCCCTCATGCTCCATGCAAGGTGCCGTACACCTTTTTCCATTTTTCCCACAGCTGTTTCTCCCCTTCTCTGTACCTGCTTCACCAGTTTTACCTGCTCCTTCCCTCCTGCTCTGGCGCTGGGCTGGGTCTCTCCCCAGACTTGCCATCGTGTTCCTCTACCTCGTTTGTCTTCCCGTCTGGCTTCCTTGTCTCCCTGGTCGTGCCACAAAGCAGAGCTGGGGGAGAGGTGGTGCTGAGATAGCAGGGCTGGAAGGCAGTGTTACCGGGTGAGGGTCCATCGCTTGCTGATGGCTTTGGCCTCTCCCCGGTACGTGCCATTAGCAACATGGCAGAAGTCCCCTTCCCCCAGAACTGTGATTTTTCCCATTGCTTCTACCTCTCTATTGGCAAGCTCCCGAAAGGTTAATGAAGTCATTCGCTGCAAAGAGAAAAGGCGTGTCTTCCCATGTTCTGCATAAATTAATCCTGGAGGTGATGGAGCAGCCCCTGTACAGGGCAGGGAACGTGCAGCCGTGTCCTTGAGTCTCGTCACCCCAAATGCAGCCCCGGGAGTACCACGTAGGTGACCTGCCCACCCCAGTCCTTGCCATCAGCTTCAGTTAAACTTAGGGTAAAAAGCCGTGGCCTCTCTACCCATCCCTGTGCTTGTTCCGTTGTGTCCTGCAGGACTGGGGAGGAGAACCCAGGAACGCCCCCAGGCCTCTCCTTGACCCATTGCGGTGGATCCTCGTTGCCCACAGCTCCTCGTTAGAAAATGCCCCATATCAGGTTTCATTCCCAATGGAATTTTTCTGTCTGAGAAACAGGAAAAAAAATCACTCAACTGGTTTTGAATCACAAGAGTGGGAGAGGGAACCAATCCCAGAAGATAAGTGTTCTGACCTTTACTGCACTCAGATAACTGAAAATAATAAGAAATAAATACATCTTGTTTCAAAACCTCGGGCTCGGGGATGTGTTCCTGCCCGATGCTGCAAGAGCCTGAGCCAGGGCTCCTGTGAGGGCTGAGGACACAAAGCTGGCAACTGCCTGGTTCGGTAAGCAGCAGCCCCTTTGGTTTCTGTGTGGAGATGCTGCCGGTACCAACCAGGTGTTTGGGATGGCAGGGGACAGGGCCAGTGGCCCCTCTCTCCTGCCATCCTGCTGCTGGACCCTGGATGTTTTGCTGGGGCTAGCACTCCGGGAAAACAAGGGTTTACTACTTCTGACCTGTCTCAGCTTTCTTGTACTTTCTGCCTGCTCTTTTCAGGCACAGGGTAAGCCAGATAGAGCCACGTGGGGCTGGCCACCAACAGGACCTCTGCACGTAGTAAGACCCTAAATGAGAGTATGGATTTTCTCTGAAAACAATGCCTTACAACGTTCCTCCATGGGGTGTTCCTTCTCTTCCTTCCTCTGTTACATGGGGAGGTTGTTTGCTTGGTTTCTGCCATCCAAGCCACCAGTGACTGAGAAGAGTCCTGTATGTGGAGTTTGGGGGGGGTGTTAGGAGGTTTCTGGCACTCTGTCAGTGTAAAGCGTCATATTTATTCGAGTCTCGTGCCCGGTTGGGATGCACTTCTGATCTCAAGCTCCCGAGTTCCTCGCCTTAATGCCAAAGATGTTGTTCAGAGAGGTCCCCCAGGCCCAACTTGTGCTTCTGCTGAGCACTGCCTTGCTCAGACTTTGGGGTCGATGCCTGTGCTTCCACTAGAAGGTCTCCAACCCACCCCTTCCTACAAGGGTTCCAGCAGACACCCAAACAAGCGTGGGTCAGCGGGCCGTGGGCTGCTGCTGTGTTGCAGCGTGTGGAAGCATTCGCTTTTGCAGCGCGCAATCTGATATGTGTATGGATGCTTGCGTTGTGTCTGCTGGCCTATTTGGGCCTGAGGAGGGAGCAGTGAGGGCCTGGGCAGCTGGGAAGCAAGGAATGACAGGCTTGTCAGGGGAGGGAGGAGAGAGTTTGGTAGCTGAGATGGGGATTGGGTAACAGCTGGAGGGGGAGATCAGATTTAGGAGTCACGTTGCTCGCTAAAGAAAATGGCAGAAGTAGCAGTGCGTTGCCAGCTGGCGGTTGTGTTAGTCCCGTGTGTTACTTACTAATCTGCTAATGGTGCTGCACAAAGAAGTGGCACTTCTGCAGAAACGCCTGGGACAGCTGGAGGATCAGCTCCAGGAGGTGCTGTCACCAGGTGGGGCCGGGGTAGGGAATCCTGCTGGGCTCCCTTCTGACAGACTTTGGAAAAGAGAAGATTGCTCAGGAGGCCTTTGGAGGGGAAGGAGGGGGAGTCTGTGACTCACCGGGAAACAATGATCTGCGAGGACAAAGGGGCGGGCTGGAAGAAGACCTGACAACAATGGTGCATTCCTGGTTCCAGCCAGAAGCAGAAGAAAGCCTGAAAGGATGAAGTGTTTAGGAGGAAGCTTTAGGAGTTATAAAGGGAGCTGGTAAGGGAAAGCCAAAAGTAAAGAGAAGGCAGGTTTTACTACGCGCAGAGTTGTTTTGTGCCTTGAATTGCTTCAAGAGGTGGGACTGGCGTTTTGGTAGATGGTGTTCCAGTAAGTGGTGTTCTTTCAGTCAGTCTGGAAGTGAAATCAGCAAATACATAGGAGAAAATCAAGCTGCTGGTGCAAACCACCTTTTGGGTGAGAAGCAACAGTTGAAGTCCCAGCCAACTTACATTCTCCCAAACTACCCAGGCAAAAATCAAAGGTTTTGTTTTTAAGCTTTGTTTTACCCACAACCCTTGTCAGTGCTAGGCAGGGAACACCCCGCCGCTGCCTGCCTGCTGCTGTTTCCATCAGCCAAAGGCAGGTCTAAATGCTAGTTTGATAGCATCTGCTTTGACTTGGTGTCTCGTTTACCTGCGAGTCTCAGTGCTGAGCCGGTGCAGAAATTTGGAGGCACGGGGAGAGGAGGAGAAGCTGCAATATAAACACAGCCTCGTGGGCTGTCCTTTATTTTCCTGACTGCAGTGGAAAGCCAGCTCTAGCTCTGTTGAATGCCGGCAGGCTGCAAGCACGGTGAGTCCGGGAGCACCAGTGCTGCGAGGAGCTCAGTTAGCCAGAGCCGGCCTCCGCCCTCAGCTGTGGCATGTGGTGCATCTGAGCCGCTGTCACTGAATGCTGTTGGGTTGTCATTTCTAACTGTACGCAGCACTCATGCAAATCATGCAACAGTACATACAGAGCGTGTTTAAGAAGTGTGTTTGTTGTGGTTTGTTTAGTTACTCTGAGTCTTAGTGCTGCGCTGGGCCCTGCAGCAAACCTCCTTACCCTACGCAGTAGAGGTGTGCTGAGAAGGCGGCCAGGACACGGGGAGAGCAGTCTGTAGGTTTTGAATGAACTGGACCACAGTGACACACGGCTCTGTTCATTCTCAGTGTCTGTTAGAGCACAAGGTGACTCGGGCCTGTCAACAGAAACGCCTTCAGAGAGCATTTCTCCACCGTGGGAAGGGTCCGAGGTCACCAGAGCTCTGCGACTTGCATTTCGGCAGGGCTTTCTGCTGGGGAGGGACAGTCCGTCTCAAAGGCAAAGGTGTTGGTGAGTCCGGGAATGATAAAATCACCCTTGGATTTTGTGTGTGTGTGTGAACTCCTCGAAGTCATCTATGTTGGTATAAATGAGATCATTTGGCCTAATTAGTTCCAAGCTTAATTAGCAGTAATTATCCCAACATGGGAGTAATACCCGAGTAGGAAATACTGAGTCCTCGATTAGATAGATCTCTAATTGGTGTTACAATATTGTAATTAAAGCATGCTCATACGCCTCTGCCTCTACAAGTGATTTGTTTTATGTCTGATTAAACAGGGAGTCCAGCAGCCTCAAGGAGGCCAGGACATCACCGCTGATTGAAGCAGTGTATTATTCTTTGTTATAGGAAAGAAATGATGAATCACATATACTAGAAAACACTGTGGGCCAAATTAATCCTTTGAGTAATTGCTGCCGGAGTTGGGGAAATTACAACAGGGGTGAATTTGGCCTCCAGTGCATACGCTCTATCTGTATATCACACAGTAAAACAAATACTCATTTGAATGTGCAGCCCGGCAATTACACAATCAGACAAATGCAAGGAACTTAATCTGCAGTTGTGATCGCTGGCTCGCGCGGGTGAGTTTATTCGGCTGCTGCACCGTGCCGACGAGGCCGCGCGCTCTGCTCGGGTGCTCGGCCCAGAGCAGAAGGGCACCAGGAGGGAGCACCTTGTTGATGAGGGGGCAGGAGGCAAGGCGCCCCCTTTTCTCCAGCAGGAGTGCTTTCAGTCCAGCCAGCCTGGCCCTCCCTCTCGGGAAGCGCTTCAGAGGAGCAGATCCGCGCACTTCTGCAAGAAGTTGAAGAAAAAGAGAGCGAAACGGGAACTTTCTGAAATTAGTCAGCTTCGAGGCATGAAAGCTTCCCGTGTCTTTTTAAGAAACCACCTCCTTAGAACTTGGCAAGTGCACCGCTTTATTACTTATCTCCTCGCTGCCTGAGTGGGCGACTGTACTTCCTGAGTCGGTTCTTCACTACCGAGAGATCAGCGGCACAGGTCTGCAGAGGACAGTGGCTCCTCGCCTACGGAAAGTAACAAGCAAGAATCGCGTTGCGTGCATCTTCTGGCTGTCACAAAGGAGCTCGAAGCATATTAGAGTCGTAGCCAAAAGCAGACCGACGAGCAGCTCTTTGCCAGTGACTTCCATCTCCCAGCTGCAGAAACTGAGGCACAAATCGGTTCCTTGGCTGGTTGGGGCTTGCTGAGCTGGTGCGTGCGGCAGAGCCAGGAACGTGGTGAGGGCATCATCCCCTTCTGCTTCACCTGCAGAGACGTCCCCCTTCCCGAAGGGGGGAGGTGACTAGGGCGAGGAAATCAAATACACCAAATTCCATTAAGGCGATATTAGGGATACGAATCGAGACACCCCATATACAGGAATTCAAAAGCCAGGGTTTCCATAGCAGCATTGCTTGGCCACGTTGTATATGTGCTGTTTTGCATTGCTCTCATGATGTCAAAGGCATAGCCTAATATCTGCGTGAGCAATATGTCTGAATCAGAGTTGCTATGAAACTTCAGGCTGAATTACACCGTGGAGGCATATTCTTGCGCAGTGCTGGGAGGAAATAACAGGACTAGGTTTTGTTAAGATTTTTCTCCAGTGATACATTTTTCTTAGAAAATTGCTGATTTGCCAAAACTGTTGCTATTTTCGGGAAAAGTTGATTCCAGTCTAGTGTCCCATCTTGGGGGGGTGGGAAAAAGGGAGGGGGGAGAAGTTGTGAAATGGTCAAAATGCCCTGATGTTTGAAAAGTCTAAATGCTACCCTTTTGTCCTGACCAGTGATCATTTGTTTCTATCTAAGTAAATTACTACAAAAAGTGCCAAAATTTGAAGTACGGTGTTTCAAGATGATGAAGTAAAATCTTGCCTTCATTCATTTGGTCATAGGTTCTGGGTATAGGCTGGGAAACTATTTTTCCCCTCCCTGATTAGGTATGGAACAATGATTTGAAGTTTCCTCGCTGCCAGCTTTGCCAAATGTTGGTGTAGCCTGCGTGCCAGTGTCTCCTCTCCCCTGACTCCCTCATGTTGGAATTGGTGAGCTTTGCACTTGTGCCTGAAGAGCTGAAGGTTTAGATTTGCTTTGCCAAGCATCGAAGCCATTCTTGTTTCAGAAGGAGACTGCAGAAGGGGTTTGGGACAGAGGGAAAAAAGATGAGAGCTTCTTTTTCCTATGTGGCAGTGACAGATGCTGGGTATTAGGCAGAGGCAAGCTGACAAACATCTGAATGAGTGGAGGAGACTCCTAACCCAAAGGGAGGAGTTGTGGTTTAGGTTAAAGCCACAAAGGAAGTGAAGGAGGTTACCACTTTCCTGTCTGTGGGCAGGAGGTTCTCCTTGTGCTCATTTGAAGGCTTCACTCTAGCTCGTCCTTCCCTAGGAACACGCGCATCTGTGTACTTCTTGAAAAGCATTCGATCCGGCCTCTGATCTTGGGAGTGCCAAACATCTCCTTCATCCACAGAAATCAGCGGGAGCCGAGGGTTAAAGAGCTGGGAATCGCAGGCTAATTTATGGAGCCAGATATTTTCAAGCGCATTGTAAAGCCACATGTTTTGCTCGGCGCTGGAGCGTTCGCTGTGTTTCTCCTTGCCTCTTCCCCTGGCCGATTCCACTCGGGTTTTGTTGTTGCACGTATCGGTACCTCTGAGGCTTCAGCTCTCTCTCGTCCCCGAGTGACTGGCAAATTGTGCAGCATGGATCTAGCAGTCTTGCCTGCTGATGCAGGGCAGGCTCTGAATGCCACCGAGTACCTACCAGCGTGGCCTGTGATCAGCATTTTCCTTGATTTTCACGGCATGCTTTTCTTTTAATGGCTCGGAGGCTCTGGCTGTACGTGGCTGAGAAGTTTGTTGTCTCAGTTCAATGGCTTCGCTCCTCGCCTGTGAGGCGAGAGCGGCTGGTTAACCCTGGCATGCTGCAGGAGGCATGCCAGGAGGGAGATGAAAGAATCTGGGACTGCTCTTACAAGAGAGCAGACTTACCCGAGCCCGAGTGCTGGCGTGTAAGCCGGCTGTCTTAAGCCAAGCTATCAGCTGGCTACTGCACAGCGAGAACCACTGTCAGTGACAATGACTTCAGTGTGTGCCGGCAGTGCCTTCTGATCACTGTGCGCTGCCGTACATGAAAAGAGCATCTGAAAGGTGCTCCCTGAAGAGCCATTATGTGTTATGTGGGCTCTAACCTTCCATTAACAGCTCACCTTAGCCCCTAACCCTGGCCTTGGGACGCAGCGGAGTCATTTCATTTACCAGGTGTGAAAATCATATTTTGCCATGTGAGGATGATTGCTCTATCAGGTGCATTACAGTCCCTGTTTTTTTTTTCTTATTTGCTTTTTTTTTCTTTTAAGGCTTTGTTAGAAGTACAAGATAGCATTAAAGATTTATATGTGGCAAATGCGTCCTTTTTTTTTTTTTTTCCCAGTGTTTCCTTTTAGAGACCTTCACAGTATTGATTTCAAGTAGATTTTCCTCCTCTGTTTTAAAACATTTCCTTTGCCGATGGGTTTTCAACATTACCCACTGGATCTGTGTGCAGTGC
Organism: Anser cygnoides; assembly: GCF_040182565.1. Lineage (NCBI taxonomy): Eukaryota > Metazoa > Chordata > Aves > Anseriformes > Anatidae > Anser > Anser cygnoides. The sequence continues at coordinate 87,313,015 of NC_089873.1, read as the reverse complement.
TTTCCCCAGACTATACTACTGAGCTGAGGCTCCTTGCTGCCAGCCTCAAGGGACCACTTCTGAAGCTGAAGGACCATTTGCTGCTCTCCTCTCCTCAGTCCTGAGCTACCAGCCGGCACTGCATCCTTCTCAATCCAGGAGGTACTCCAAGCTGTGGGGCTGCTTTCGGGGTGTGCCGAGGGATCCCCCAACAGGTCCAGCAATCGCCTCAAGCTCGGAGTGAGCAGTGCTTGTCAGGGCATTTCAGATAGACAGGGAAAACAAGCCGTGCGCCGGGATAGCGAAGAAACCGGAGTGGCAAGCAGCTGGAGCTGTAGGGTCGTTAGGCTCTGGTACCTGCGTTTTATTGCCGCAGCTCGTCCTTGCGGCCCTGAGAGCGGGGTGTGGGGCTGGAGAGGGCAGGGGGCTCCACAGGAAGGAGATCTATTGTAGGCAGCCTGCGACGCGGGTTCAGCCATCTTCTGGTGGATTGGCCGTCTTATCACAACGGTATTTGGCTTCGTTACTGTGGTGCTAGAGCCTTAGGGCCGCAGAAAGGGCAGCTTTATTGCAGTTGTTGGAGTTACGCTTGCTTACGGCAGTAGGCAACTGGGGATGTGTTTTTTTTGGAGCATGTTGCCACGAATATAAACGTTTTTCTTTGGGAGATGCTTTGCAAGGGTGGCTCAGGCGAGTGGCTGGGAAGCATTGTCCTAATGGAAACAAGATGCAGAAATGATCGGGTCTCAGAACAGCTCTTATTTCTTCCCACATCTGTGACTTGCAGAGCCCACCTTCCAAAGACTCTGTCTTTCTCTCCTTCCTCATCACCATCAATTCTTAGTTTTGAGCATTGAGTACATCACCAAGAGCTTGGACGCCGTGGAGGGTGCTGCAGTCTGCACGTGGGGGAAACGGTGACCTGGACTTGCACAGACTAGTTGGCTTGCATGGGACCTGGGCAGGCTGTGTTTGTGCTAACTGCACAAAGCAGCAGCAGTCTTTGTTGTCTCTTTCTTAAGCTGAAAGTACCTCTGCTTCAGCATTTAAATGTTCACAAGAGATTCATGCTGGATACTCAAGAACAGCAATTGCCAAAAATGCAAGGGGTTCTTTATGACAGCGTAGCCAGAGTATCACGATACCGCGCTGCCTGTTGCTGGCTGGACTTCTGGTGTTCGTTTTGCTGTTGCCTGACAGAAAGGACAGGCAGGAGGTATGGGCTGTGTGTAGGTACAGCCCGTGCTGCAAGCACGCTTAGGCACAGCGGGTCCCGTAAGAGCTGCGTTACCTAGGCAGGTCCCCCGTGCAGCACCAGCTCACATGCTAAATGGACGCTCAGAGACGTCAGGATATAGATGGAAAAGAAACACCATGTGCTAGGTGTCTCTCAGGATCTGCAAGGCAGGTATTGTAAGCAGATGTATTCTTACCAGCAAATAAACAGATAAAATTTAAAATAAGCTGGCAGATTTTGTGCTCAGATGGACTAGGAACATTCACACAGCCTGTTCTTGCAGTTCAGCTGTGAGAGGCCAACACCTTCTGCAGAGAGGGACTAGCAAAATGTTTGGACAGAAGTATGTCCAGTCATGACATCTGCTGCTAAAGCAGTCCGGAGTTTGCACCGTAAATGTGCACAAGTAAAAATGCAGAGCAAGAATGAGGCATGTATGTAGCTGAGCCAAAACTCTCGAGTGCCCCCTCGTAAAGACGGCACCTGTGTGTGTCGGTGTAGTCCTCTGTCGTCTAGGGTCTTGCAGGTCTGAAAAGCCTCCGGTGATTGCTGCAGAGGAAAGTCAGCACCACGCTCTGATAATAAACCAATGTCTAAAGAGCAAGGGGGAAATCTGATTGTTTTCTTTGGAGGGATCTCACTGTTTTATGTAATCTTTGTACAGCACCTGTAAATCAGTGACTAGCGCTTTTGAAATGTATTTCCTTCATCACAAGCTATTTGAAACAACAGGTAGCACCTATCCATTCAGTCGGAGCTCCCTTGACATTTTTAAATGACAGATAATGAAAACTGTCTTCATTATAACTCGAGCTATTTCATCAGACTGTCACCAGCAAACAATGGCAAATTAGAGACTGAACAACCCTCAACTCCGCTCTCCTAGGTACCTCTGCAAACTTACGCGTCTCCGGGGTGCTAGGATGGGATGCAAAAGGGTGGTCAAACACCTGGGGAGGTGATTCCTGAAACTCTAGGCAGAATAGCCAGTGCCTTTTCTGCTGCTTCTAAGAAATGCGAGAGGTGATTTCTCAGGTGGTAAGGCTCCTGGTTCGCAAGGCACTAGAGGTCATCAGGAACATGTTAAAATCTCTCTGGAAAGCAGCGGTCAGCTGGCGTAAAAATGGAGCACAAATGTGAGAAGGACCGTGGGTGAGAGACACGGCTTATCTCCCAGTGCTGAATTCTGCGTTGCCTTCAGTTTATGAATGGGTTTAAAGCATGGTGCCAAGTAGAGCATATTGCAGTTGTCTAATCCTTAGGTGACAGAGGCAGGCATGATAGTAGACAGAGCTGCATCCAAGAGGACTCGTCGGAACAGCCCAGGCAGCCTGGCAGTATTGCTACCTGGTCTGCGGGAACCAGTCCCGGCCCCAGAATCTGAAGAGCCGAAGGGAAACCTGCTCGAGGAGCAGCTGCTCCTGCGTGGCGCCGCTTATCTCACCCGGGGGGGTCTCTGCCCAGCCAGTGTTTCTTCAGGTGTGCTTGGGCTGTACTTGGCTCGCTCAGGTCCTTCTCACCTCGCTCCCCCCTTTACCAAGCTGCCCCCCACGGTTAGCCTAGAGGCGGGCAGGGAGCAGAAGGAGCATTTCACAATAAAACAAGGTTTGTGTGAGAGGCCCGTGGCGTGGAAGAGGCTAGCGCCAGGGGGTGAATTATAGGGGCCCAGGGAAGAAAGAGGCGGCGGCAGAGAGAGGGTTGTTATTGGAGCACGCAGGGAGCAAAATAACTGAGATAGAGGGTGTAGATAAACAGTTAGAAATAGCCGCCATGGTGTGATTTGGAAGGAAAATCAGTCGCTACTTCAGGCCCTGGTGGCGTTCAGTTTAGGGAGTTGAGTGGTAAATTACAGGTAGGTTAGGATGCCAACAACATCGGTGACCCCGTGAAGTGCTGGGGAGAGAAAAGTTGCAGTAACGGGGAGTAAGATTCAGATCTCATCTACCCGACTGTGAGTATCTCAAGGTGAAATAACAGAAGGAGAGGAGGCGGGAATATTGATTTCTGCCTCACAAAACAGACAACAACGCCTACTTTTTCAGAGCAGGAATTTAACCATTCGCTCTAATGGGCCAGTCTGCAGTACAGTGGGGGCTTGGTTTCTTCTTCATGTGCAATCTAGAGGGGAAATCATGCTGAAGTTATTTTTATCTTCTTGTAGCCTTGCAGGAGAGTCGTGAGCCGAATGTTACCCCCAAACATCTGTGCGCTGCCGCCCTGTGGTACAGCAGGCGGGCACCCCGAGCAGCGCCGGATGCACGGGGAGGCACGAGGAGCCTCTCATGCCAAAAGGGCCGGTGTTGTGCCTGCTGGTCACAGGTGGTTTCTGTCTGCCTGCGGGCAGGCTCAGCTTTCTTCCATTCCTCCTGTGAGAAGGATGCCTCTGAGAGGTGCTTTCTTCAGCTGCTCATGGCTTTCTCAGAAATACTCCTCTGGGGATAACGTTTTGTTTGGTGGGGTTTACACCACGGAAGCGCAGCGTGTGTCCCCGTGCAGCAGAGCTGTGGCTTGCTGTCTTGGACTAGGCTCGCCAGGTGGCTGAATGGGAGCAGGAGGCTGTGGTGCCTTTTCTCATTGCAGTCAAAGACAGTCGTACACATACACACACGTGTACACGTACACATACAAAGGGAGTGTAAAGTTTCTGCTGAGAGTCTTGAAATGCTCAGGGGTCAGGCACTTCCACAGCCAAATTCTCCTGGCTGCGCCACAGCACTTGGTGTGTATTAGCAGCTCCGTGTAAAACAGAGGAGCAGTGTACTAGGACCGGTGTTCCTGGGCGAACATTGGTTTTGGGATCTCCTGTACGCCAAAATTTGCCACCTCTGTTTTGTATGAATTTGTATTTTTCATGTGTTTTATGAGCATATGTTTCCCCAGATTCTGTTTACCTGATTCCCCTTCTGATTCAATCTCCTCTCTCCTTTTTTTTTAATTCTTTTTTTTTTTATCACAGGAGACAAAACTGAGCATTTATCCGTATTGCTGCCTAGCATTTGCCTCACACCTGCTTATTGACTTTGGAGATGACTCTAAATAGGGCAAGAGCTTCCTGCAGTTGGACTGTTATAATGCATGGGATTTGTTCATCGCATTACGGTTCTGATGTGGGATAATGTCTCGAAGGGGGGCAGATCCGCTAGAAGTCTGGAGATCCCGAGGTTCTTCTGGCACGTATTTTAACCACAGGCCCATTTCCACGCTCCATCCCAAACCTGATTAAGGCTCAGGTTGTTTGGAGATCGATGAGTGAATAGGAAAACCTGAGATTAAATGTTTCTCTCTTTGCAGTGTAGCTAGGAGAAGCGAGGGCAAGGTCCTGATTGCCACGCTGCATTTGCCTGTTGCTGTAGGGTGATGCTGTGCAGCCAGCTTCCCTCGCAGCAATGCTCTGTGCCCTCTGTGGCCATCGAGGCTGTGGTGATCCGCGACGGGGAGCTACAGGTGGCCTTATGCCAGCACTGGGGTGTGCGTGTGTGTACGCATATATATGGAGATCATTACGGGTATGTACTCCTTTCCCTTCTCTGTGAGCTTGTGCAGTCCCACGCAAGTCCGGGAGCAGAGGGACCGCTTGCCCGAACCCAGCAGAGCTGCTGCTTTGGCGTTTGCAGGTCTGAGGTTCAGCAAAAGTGGCTAGGCTCGCGGCTAGCCAAACTAGGTTCTAGTCTGATGCCAAAAGAAACGGAACTAGAAACAAAGCCACAACAATCTCTCCCCCTCCTCCTAATCCTGATTTCCTCATCTTTTAGGAATGATTTATAATAGATAAATGCTTTCAGAAAGAAGAGGTTTTTCCAAGTAACAGCGGACGTTAAGCTGCCCTTCCCTGTGGTCCGTTGCCATCTCTTTCACGCCGTCCAGACTCAGGCTTTGTCCTGCAGCAGGATTCATGAAGGCAGCTCCCCTGAGCCCATGCAGAGAGATTGTGGCAGGAGGAGAACTGCCGTCACCTGGGTTCCTCGCAGAGCGGGTTGTTTCCTTTCGAGAAGGCTCATTAGAGCACGCAGCCATGTAAAACTCAAAGCTCATAAGAAAAAGATTTCACAGAGCCTGATCTTCCTGTGGTCCTGTGGCTCCTCTGATCATTTACACCAGAGCAAAAGGAGGGGAAAAAAGAAAAAAAAAAAACCTAAAGCAAACAAACAAAGCAACACATCCTCCTAATGATGTGTGTTCTTCACTTCCAGCAGTGCGAGCGTTTTACACCCACTTTGCACAGGTGTACGTGGACACAGAAGTCGAGGGCGGAATAGAGAGCAAAGCTCTGAAGGAGTTGGTGGAGCTTCCCTGCTGGAAGGTTATGATCACGCTGAAAGAGGGAAATCTTGCCTCAGAAGACAGGAAATATGTGATGCAATTTCAGCCCGGAGTTGCTGGAGATAAAATAGCCCATAAACTGAAAAAAATGTAGGGAATACTTTGCTTGGCCCAAATGTGCCGTGTCAAAGCTAATAGCGAGGGATCCTTTGACTGCAGAAGCAGCAGCGTGCTGGCTACGGATGCACATGGAAACCGCGTTCCTTATTTGTAAGCAGGAGTGTGTGTTCCTGGTCCTGGAAGCAATAACTGTTGGCAGATCCTTCGTAATGGTGGCAGACTTTCTTGAGGGAATGTTTTTAAGCACCAGTGACTGAAAAGGTGCGATCTGGTGTTTCACTGGAGGTGAAACTTCTTTCACGTGGAACAACTGTGCAGTTAAGAGAACAGGCTCAGCTGCAGAGCGCGGGTGGTCAGGGGCAGGGTCTAACTTCAGAAGAGTCATGCCTGCAGCCTTCACACGCTAAGGCTCCGTGTCGCCATTTCGCCTGCCTTCAGTCCCGTCTTCAAAAGTTCCTCTTCCTCAGATGTTTCCACCTCCTCCAGTTGTGCCTGTTCAGCCACTTGTGGGGATGAGATCTGCATCAGAGCTGGTCTGGTGTTCAGGGGTTGTTCTCATTAGTATGCATGGCTTTTAAAGGAAAGTTGGGTTTTTTAAACAGCTCACCTGTGGCTGTGGCTCCATAAATAGTTTAACCGGCACAAGTGAGAGGTGGTAACTGTGAGAGAGAGCAGCAGGATCCTCCAAGTCTGCTGCAGATGGAGTGGTGAAATGGAGCCACAGCCCTACACTCGTAATGTTATTTGCATGAGTAGCTCCATTGTGTTTCAGTGGGACTCTACTTACACATGTAAAAATCGGTGTTTGCAGGGCCCGGCCCTTACAGAGCATAAAAGCAGCGACTGGGGTGTGCCGTGCTCTGAACCATCTACAGCAAGTGTAATGCAAATGCATTTTGCTGGCTGGCCTATCTCGTCTGATCGGTTCTGCACAAGTGGAGCTCCCGTAGCCGCTTTCCTTAGGCTTGCTTCGCCCCGGCGGAAGAGGACCCCGCTTCTGAATCAAAAGGCTGCTCTTCTGTCCCTGCTGCAGCCAGGGAGCTGCGAGGAGAGCGCACGCAGCGCGGTGAGAGCCGTAATGTTTCCAAGATGTTCTTGGAGCGCTGCGGAGAGCCAGGCCAGCTGCCTTGCCAGGGCTGCTCTTACAAGTGTGGCCAAGGGAGGGCAAGGCCCTGTGGCGGGGGGATGCTCTCCCGCTAGGCCGGAGCTCGACCTACCTGCCTTACAGCCTGTCACCGCGGCTCGGATCACTGGGGAGCCTCTTGTTGTCAGTTCCCGTGGTAAAGCCCTTGGAGGACAGCGCCAGGGATTTCTGGGCTGAGAAGCCTCGCCTTGGGAATTCGCTGCTCGTGGCAGTTTGCTGTGGCAAATCCCCAAAGGCGGCGTGCGAAGCGGCAGCTGAAGTCCTGCGAGAGCAGCACGGCACCTTGCCGGTCGCTACCCGGAGCCCTGAAGAGAGGAAGGAAGAGACATAAAGCCGTTGGAGGGGAGAGGCTCGGCGTGGTTATTTGAGACCGCTGCCTGCCGAGTTGCACAGTCATTTATAACTGCTTGAAGTGCAGGGGGATGGGGCTGGGGGATGGGAGGGGAGCTGGAGGAACCGCAGCGTGTGGGAGCTGGGGGCCGCTTGGGCTCCCTTGTCTTCGTCGGGGACGAGACGGCGAAGTGCGGGGCCAGAGGAGGGAGGAGGGCAAGGGCGGCAGCCGCTAACACCTCGTAGCTAACACCTCCTATGGACGTGTGCGTTGGGGCTGGAGCGCGGGCCGGGGTTTACAAAGGCGCCTCCAGGAGAGGGGAGATGGGCGCCCGGCTTCTTCGGGCTCCTCAGAGAAATCCCAGCCTCTGCTGGGGAGACAGATTTCCCCTCCAGCAGGCACCAGGGGGCTGGGGCGGCGTGAGGGGGCGCAGCGAGGCTGGGCCGGGCGGCTGAGGGGAGCCCCGCGGAGCGGCGCCCTGTCAGGGGGCTCGCGCCCGGGCCGTTGGGGCCGTTACGGGGCGGGCCCCGCGCGGCGCCTCAGGGGAGCGCGAGGTGCACGCGCGCGGCCGGCGGGGGCGTGGCCTCCCCGTAGGGGGCGTGGTCATAAGGGAGGGGGCGTGGCCTACCGAATGGGCGTGGCTTGTCGAGCGCCTCCCCTGCGGCTGCGGGGGGCGCCGGCGGAGGCGGGCCTGTCTCTTTAAGAGCCCGGCCGCTACCACTGCGTAGGCGGCGGGGGGGGCAGGTTGGGGGGGGGGGGTGTACGGCAGCGCCCGCCCTCTGTGTGGGGAGGGGCGGGGCGCGGGGCCGGGCGAGCCCACTGCCCGGCGCGGGGAGCGAGAGGCGGTCCCGCCGGCGGAGCGAGCCGGGGCCGGTACCACTGCCGGGGCGGGGCGCGGCGGGAGCGGGCCGGGAGCTGGGGGGGGAGGGCGGGAGCGAGGGGGGGGAGAACGGGGAGGGAGGGGGGAGCGGGGGGGGGCTGCGGTGGGCGGTACCACGCGCGCGGCGGGCAGGGGGGGAGGCGCCGGCGGACAATGGAGCCTGTGTGCGTCTGCGGGCGGGGGAAGGACCCGGCGGCGGCGGGGGGACACGGCGCGCCGCCCCCTCCCGCCCGCCGCTGAGCCCGCCCGCGGCCCCCGGTGAGTGAGGGGAGGCGGCGCGCGGCGGCACCCCCCCACCCCCCAACCGACCGCCCAACGGTCGCCCCCCCCCCCACCGTCCCCTCCTCAACCGCCGCCCGCCGAAAGTTTGAGCCGGGGCTGAGGGGGGCAGGGGGCTTTGTTGCGGCACGGGCACGGGGGGCGGCTCGGGGGGGCACGGGGAGCCCCTGTCCTCGGCTGCCCCGAGGGGCTGCGGGACGGGGGGGCGGCGCCGCTGAGCACGGCCCCTCGGGGTGCGCCGGGACAGGTGGGCGCACGGAAGCTGCGAGGCTCGGCTTCCGCACGGGGAGGGGAGAGAGCCCCGCTTCTCCGGCTGCCCGTCCCCAGAGCCGCCGCGATGGAGGGGACGGGGCGACGAGGCCTCTGGCGACCAGAAATTGGGGTACGGGAGGTCCCCTGGGAGGGCGGACAAAGCCCGACACGGGACACGGCGGGCTCAGATGCAGTCGTGGGTTGTTATTTGGGCATAAAGCACTGAGGTGGGATGGTTACGCGGTTAGAGGTTTAATAGTAAACAGAATGAGGAATCAGTCGGGAAACTGGCAGGCAGCGAGGTAACAAAGTATGAAATAATGAGCAACAGTGGGGAGCTGGTTGTGGAGCGTCTCAAAGCCTGCTGTTGTGAGAGGGAAGGTGCTAGACCTCGCTTGGGGTCTGAGATTGGCCTAGAGGTGACCGAGACCCTTGTCCTCGAGAGGAGCATCAGCTCCTGCAGCACTTGCCGTGGAAAGCAGCAGCTTCCCCTTGGCTGGGGCAGTTTCTCACCTCACCGGCTCGGGGCAGAGAAGAACAGAAGGCTGTGCCGAGCCAGGCTTGTCTCGCTCAGCCTTGCTGCGGGTGACTGTCGCTCTCCTGTCAAAACAGAGTTGGAGGAGGCGGGGGAGACAGCTCTTCCAGTTTTGAGGGGTTCCAGTAACGTTTTTGTTTTCCTCGTAAGTATTCCGTCCTGGATTTCTCCATGAAAAGCCCACACAGGCATCATAGGAGCCGTGAAGCATCCTTAAATGTATCGAGCTTTAAAAAGGGGGGGGAAAAAAAAAGCGAAGCATTTTTTTTTCCTGTTTTGTTGGAGGTTAATATTCAGTCAGCGATTGCTCAACGTATTACAAAAACAAGTATTGGGAAGCTAGGCAATGCACTACACGAAATCAAATAAAAAAATCCCAGGGAACAGAGGGAGAGAATTAACATACCTAAAGAGCTGTAGTCCTGTCTTTCTGTTTACCTCCCTCCCACTTCCCACTAGGGCCGTAACGCCTGATGCTGCTCGTGGGGCTGTCACGGTGTGGGACTGGTGAAGCTGAGCTGGGGCTGAGGGGCAGCAAGGGCTGGCAGGCGGTTGTGCCTTCACCCTGCGTGTGCCCGTATCCCACTGCAGGCCCATCGGCCGGCTGCTGGAAAGCGTGGGGGTAGCTTTGGTGAGGTACTGTGGCCATTTGGGACCGGTTGGGTGCTGGCTCTAGGGTTGGGTTGGGTTTGGTTTGGTTTTTAACAGCGATCTCCAAGCAGATTATTTTCAATGAATGTGTCCTTTTTTTTCTTACTCGGAGCACAAAAATGGCTCAGGGGCTCGTATTCTTTCCTTGTCTCCCTTGCTGGCTCCTCCTCAAACAACAAAAGAAAGGCAGCTTTCTTTTTTAAGTTGGAGTTAGCAGCGATGACAGTTTTGGGATTTGGGAATTTTCCCAGTAAGGTGGGTTTTTTGGTGGTTTTTTTTTTTTTTTCGGCGGGGGGCAGATTTTGTGGAGGAGGGGGTCTTGGGGTCTTCATCTCACTGCACTGTTGTGAACTCTTAACACCTTAATTGAAGGGGTGGAGATGCTGAACCACTAACAAAGACCTCCTTTATCCAAAATGTTAATCAATCATTGACGTTAAATAAGTGTGAACAAAACCAACTAAAAAAAAAACAACAACGAAACAAGTTTTTGTCTAAGTCCCCCTCCCATTCAGTTGCTCGTCTTTGGTCAGGTTAGCATTAGAAATTCTTCTGGGGATGTATTTTGTGTGTACATAGACGTATTTGGTTTTGGCAGCGTTTGGTAAAAGTTCTGCTGCTGACTTCCCAGGATACGTTTTTTTTTCCCAAGGCAGATTGTTCAGTTCATAGATGCAATAAAGATGTTTTGAGAGAAACTGTGATCCGCTGCGGAGCGAGGGAAGTAGTGAGAATATGACAATACTGTTGTAACCATCTCCTTGTGGGGTAGGGCTGTGCGTAAAGGGTGGGTTTTTTTTTGTTGTTTGTTTTTTTAGGTTTTTGTGGTTTCTGGGGAGGCGTGTTGCTTTCGGCTCTTGTGATCAGTTAATTTGTTTATCGGTCAACACAGTCTTCTAAGCGAGGCAAGACCCGAATTTCAATGTGGAAGAAAATAAATAGGTGTCTGTTCATACAACCAGAAACTTTGTAGATGTCTTCTGTATGTTATGGATACAAAGAGCACGGACTCTTTCTTCCCCACTCTTCCCTCTCTCTCTCCCTGCCTCCCCATCTTGCGTTTTCATCTTTGCAGTTCGTGCACTTGGATTGTTTTCAGTTAGGGTTAGCCCACAGCCAAAGAAACTACATTTGTCACTGAATATCCAAATATAGAAACTAAGGCAACTATAAGCCACACGGCTAAAATATTCATATGCGATGGCTTTTGTGAACAGTTTGTGTTCGAGGGGGATAAGGATGGACTAACCTTTGATCCACATTTCCTGGCGATTCAAAGACTTGCTGCTCTGTAATATGTTGAATTTACATCCCTATTTCTATAGGATTTTTTCTAGAGTTTTTTTTTTTTCCCCTCTCGAGTTCCTGACACACCATGTTGCCTTGCTAGCTGTGCGTGTGTCTTAGGAGTTCTGTTGGTCTTTAAAAATTCAGTGGAAGAAAAACAAAACCTGACCCCCTTATCTCTATCCCTAGGAGCAATTGACACTCAAGTGAGTATTGAAACTAATTCACATCCTAAATGTCAGCTGTGTTACCCAGCAGGGCTTGATCTCTCCTGCTTTCCAGAAGTTTACCAGCATTTCTTCAGAGCAAGGCAGGCAGCCTTCATAAAATCTTCCTATCTGGTTTGCATGGCCTTGGACTTCACAGAAATCTCCGTGCCTCAGTGAGGTCTGTGGTCTGTTTACATAGATATCAAGTCCTTTAACCCAGCGAGATTTGCTATGGGCTAGGATTTCCTGCTTACAAGCTCTGCTGGAGTCCCTCTGGTCTTCCTGCTGGCAAAACGAAGGTGTTAACTCAGGTTTTGAGAGCGTTTTGTGAATGGAAGGAGATCTCACTGCTGACGTTGTCTGAGCACTGCTGCGCCTACCGCATGTGAAATGGCTTTCCCCATACCTTTACTCCTCTGTCAGGTTTTTATGTCCCTGCTTTAATTGTCTTGGGGCTGGATCTCCGCTGTGGTAGGGACTGTGCGAGCACCGAACAGAGGGACCCTGCCCGTGATTAGGGCTTGCAGGTGGTCTTGACAAACTTGGGCAAAAAAGCCCGTCTGCAGGGAGATTTTGGAAGAGTTGCCCCTCAGACCACGCCATCTTACGAGCACCAGTTAACTCTGTAACAACAGCAAAACAGAAGGTGATGTTTTACTGCTTGCTCGATCCCAGTCTACTGGTCCGATGGTGACTTTAAAATGAGTGTTGCTGGTATTTTTGAAGAAACGGGGTTGCATCTTGTGGCTGTATCCTCAGCTGTAGGAGCTGCGATGCCTGCAAGTGTGCCTTTCTCTGGTGGAGCTGGCTTTCAGGCAGTCCTCAGCACATCCCCTTTTGGGCTCTGCACCAGCCCTCCCTTTGTGCTGGTGCTGCTGCCTGTGCAGCTGCATGCTGCAGTGGATCAAGGGACTGAGCTGGGTTATAAGTAGCCTGGCAAAAGAAAAGGTTATATTTAGCCTGGGTGGGTTTGCCAAACTCGTTCGCTGTTTGGCCACGCACGCGGTTGTACCGGCACATCAGACAGCGTGGTGCAGGGGTGGAAGTAAATATTGGTAGCAGCAGTCTTTTCAGCTGGCGTTGCTGCCAAAGGGAGTGCTCATCTAGCTGTACCTCTAAGAGTCTGCTAAAGTTGCTAAATGTTTTTTACACCTATTTGTTACAGCTTCCCTTGCCTGGGAACAGCTCCTTCGGTTTACCTTCTCCTTTTTGCCAACAGTGTTTCTCATCCCCGAACATGCGTGCGATGCACAAAAAGAGGAGCCCTCTTTAAGCAGCTTTAGCGGCGGCAAAAAGAGGAGCGTGCTTGTTGAGCTGTGGAAAAGTTTCTGCTTCTTCAGGACCGTCTGGTGATACAGAACATGCAGTGTCAACTGATGGCAGAATATTTAGCGTGGTTGCAATTAAGCAGTGAAACTCACGCTGTGAGAATCATCAGGAGCAAGGATTCAACAAGAGTTAAAAAGGATCAGATGTCTGCAGGAATATGAAGAATATCCAATTATCGTAATCAGCGATAGTAGAAATTTTGGAAGGAGTATTAAGCCCGTGGTCTAAACCTTGATTTTATTGTGCTCTAACAGATGTGCTTCTATGTTGGGGAAAGAGAGGGAGGGCGTAACTTGTGTCCGCGTCTTCTGCAAGGGTCTCGCGTGAACTTGCCTGGGACTGGAGTTTGGGATGTGCCATTAAACTGCCTGGGCTTCTGCCTCGATCCTGGTGACCTGTCCTGAAATCCGGTCTGAGATACTGAACCGTGGCTGTGGTGCAAAGCGAGCTGCTGCTGCCCGGGTCTGTTGGTGGGTTTTACTCCTGCTTCTGTGCGTTGTTACCTGCACCTCGGTGGTTGGATCTCAGCGATCTGGTTTTGATCTACTCTGACAACACTCGCTGAATTTATTTTAAAGGCTGTTACGAAATTGCAGTTTACTGTGTCTGAAGAATGAGCGTTATCTCTTTGGGGTAGCTGAACACGCTCCAAGATCCCTTTTTTTCAGGGAGACTTAAAAGCAGAGGTGAGCTTTTCCTTGTTTGCCCTCAGAGAAGGAGCTGGTGGAACAGGGAAGGGAGATGAAAAGTGGCACTGTACGGTGGGTTGTTTGTTTGTTTGCTTGTTTCTAAAGGCTTGGCAGAATCAATGAAATGCTTTTGAAGCAGGAGAATGGCAAGTATGCTTTACATGTGACATAATTTCTTTCAACAAAGCAGGGCTGAGAGGTGCCGGAGCGATGTCCTCTGAGAGTTCACTGAAAATTGGGTGCTGTAGCCTTGAAAACAATGCTGATTTTAAGTGCTCCTTAGTGGTACAGTCTGTGGCAAAAAGAGCGCGTGACATATGCAGTGGTCTAACTGCATCCAGGATCGGGGGAGAGCTTGCCTCTCTCAGTATTCAGGTCAGCGTGCTTGTGATTTGGGCACTGAGAGCACTTGAGCAGTTCCTCTGGGCTGGTCATCTCCGTGTGCACCTTCTGAACGGAGGGAGAGTGTGGGAACCTGCTCAGCCCGGGCAGCTGGGGCCCACGGGCTCTTCTCAAACCAGGTTAGGTTGGATCTGGCGGCGAATTTGGAAAGAGAACCTGGCTCTTAATGTGCCTGGGATCTATTGGCCAGGTCATGTTACTTATGCTCTACAAATCGCTTTAAATCCGCATGTCTACTTGCGTATGGTGCGTGAAGCAGTTTTTGCCACCTTTGTGGTATGTTTGGAGTAGAGCAAGACCCGAAGGACAATTCTGTTTTAGCGGCTCACTGCTATAGCAGTGGGTCTACGAGCAGCGGGCCCTTTTCCAGCTTGCTCAGCTGTGCTCTCTGTGTTTTTGCTAAACCGCCTTCCTCAGGTGCCTCGATAGCGCTGCTCCTGCGCCTATGAAACGGCAGTGGTTTATCTCCGTACCGATCTGGCACGCTGTTTGAGGATTGATTAGAAGCGGCGTATTTGCAGTGTAATTTAAGCCGTAGCTGTCAAAGTGGAGCGGCCACGGCTTCTGCAACTGGAGCTGTTGCAGCGGGGAGTTGAGGCCATCATCGTAGGTGCGTGCAGAGGAGCTCTTCTCCCAACTCGCGCTGGTGGGATTGAATTTTTCTGCAGCGTTTTATGTGTATGGATGAGAAGGGAGTAAAGAACTTCAGGCCGAAATGGCTTGACAGCTTGTTAGTGAGAAGACACTCGCTCCTGTCTCAGAAAAACCACCCTTAACCTTCTTGTAGTCGGGGATGGAAAGTTGAAACTGTCAGGCAAATAGCCACCATCCAGAAGAAACGCTTCTGAATGTTCCCGCGAAAGGTAGCTTTGATTTGACAGTTACGAGGCTTTGAAAACAGCGCTCTGTTTATACAGAGCGGTAAATAACTTGAAGTACTTTAGGCTTTGCTGTGCATGCCTGGCTAATGAGAAAAATATTAAACATGTACGTCTTGTGTAGAATGAGGGAGGATCCTGCAGCAGTTGGGGTTGCAGGCACTCGATGCTTTTATAAGATCACGTCAAAGCAGTAGAGGAGATAATAGGCCTGATTATGGAATTGCATAATTTCTTGTCAAAATAAGAATTTCCCATGCCATGTTGTGAGATCTTTTAGGTGACCTCACGTTATTTATCAAATGTCAGTTTTTCATCCCAGTGGCTTTGATATGATCATGTAGCATCCTGGAGCGCCGTGTACGCACAGTCTTTGCTTGCTAGAGGTCTTTGAAGTGATTTCCTCCTCAGAAGAGTCATTGCTCTGCTGACGATCCGACGTTTAGCAGCTAGGAAACCAGCTCGCAGACGCACAGCGCCAGGTCACCAAAGGCTGTGCTACCTGTAATGCGCCTATTGTGGGCACAGCGGCACAGAAGCAAGAGGCCGAGCACAGCCAGCAGTAAGCAACACGCAGGGGCTGTAGCATTTCTTCACTCTGCTGCCACAGGGACTCATGTTTTGTCCTGCCGACCTCCCAGGGTGGAGAGCCTGGTGTTAGAGAGCTGCGGGAGGGAGCAGGGCAGGGGGCAGCTGGTGGCGACGATCCTGGGTGAGAAGTGGCGCCGGCGGGCAGTGCCACGGGTGCTGACGCTTAGGGGAGCCGTGACAAGCTGCTCGTTTGGCTGAGAGAGAGGCGGGGTGCCTGTTCAGCGAGGGCTGGGCCGAGGAAGGTGTGGGGTTGCCTGCAGCAATTCTGACGGACACGGTGTGTGGTGCCCCCTTGCAGCGTGCTGCGGGGTTAGGGCTCGCCGTAGCACCGGGCTTTCCGTGGAGGAGGTCTGTCTGGTGCTGACCCGTCCTGGCCCTGTTGAGCTCACGAAAACTGACAAGATTGCAGCCTGGGGTGTTTTGCCTGAGGACTGTTTGATATCTTTCATTCTGGAAGCCTAGCGAGGGGATGCTGAAAGGAAAAGAGAAAGTGCTTCCTCCTTTTTTTCAGTTTTCCTCATGCTAAACTGATGGGTACCTTATTCCTCCCAAGTCTTCTACTTAAACAACATGGCGTTACTATATAGTGAAGAACAAACTGGTGTCTCTTCAGCCTTGTCTTCCTATCCATTGCATCCTGTTTGTTCCCCCCACCACCTCCACAGGTTAGTTTGTGAAGAATGAGCTACCGTGACAAGCTTTGTACAGGCTTCTTTTACCTATGGTGGTTGTTCATGCTGACGTCACTGTTTAAATTTTCAAAAAAATAAGCCCAGAGGAGTAAGAGAAAGGAGATTGCCTCTGGCCCTGAACGTGCTACCTGCTTCCCTAAAAAACAGATGAAATTCTGACAGGAGGCAAAGCTATGAAGGCAGCTGGTCGGAAGCTCTAGCGTTCTCCGCTGGACTCCTGCACGTAATGTTGACTGATGCTAGGTCTGTTAACTGCTAACACGATGTAGAAAGCCGCAGAAGCCTGTCATATATTAGGGAAATAATGTTAAAACATTCCTTGAGAAATCCCTGATTGCTAAAAGCTTTTGATCTTTGCCGGTGCTTACAGTAGTGGGAACTCTAGAGCAGACAGGCTGCTGCTAAGGTAAGTGACGCTCCGCAGAAAGTGCTAAAAACTCCGGCCGTGAAGTACACCGGCTGCTCCCGGTGTCCCTAACGTAGGGGGAGCCGAGCTGGCTCAGGGAGCTGTGCTGGAGGATGCTGAGGCCGAGCTGATGTTAGCGGGATGTCACAACACGGCGACGTGACAGCAGCCTGGCTGACCTGCAGCTGCAAATGCCCCTCGTGTTGGCGAAGCTGAATTGGTGTTAGCAACAGCAGGAATCGGTCAGCCTGTACAGAAGCAGGTAGTTGTAGCTTAGACGTTGGTATGTGTTTTTTTGCTGTGTTTTATTTCCCCAAAAACTGGCTTCTGGAACTGTGTCAGAATATGCCAGGCGACTGTTCTAGTCCCAGGTGTATCACGTAGTTCAGTTTTATACACAGTAGACGAGAAGTTGAAAGGGTCTCCAGGTGTCTGTGGACAACTTGAATCTGTTCATCAGTGTCCACAAGTGTCTGTCTCCTCCACTAATTTGTGCAAGGAGTTGTGGAAAGAGTTGTATGAAATCAGTAACTGTCTAGGAAAGGCGATCATCCTCTTTGTATTAATGACACACTGAAGCATTGTTAGGGCACCAAAAATAAAGTTTAATGGAAGCACAGTAGTCTTCCTGACATAAAGTGTTTGAAGTGTTACTAACAACTTTTAAAATTATGGTTACAAGTATAGTGGGCAACATGTCTATTGCAACAGATTATTTCAGAATTATTGTTGTAATACTCCAGCCAAGAAACTACTTAAACAGCCTTTACATCGTGGCTGCTGTTGGTTATCCTTGTGCTTGTCAGAAGGAGGAGGGAAGAGAACAGTCAGTAGAGATCACACTGCGTGAGGGCACGGGGCGGTTGTGTTGGGAATGTCATAAACTACTTTATTCTCTGAGCCCTTGGGTCTGCGTTGTCCTTTGTCAGTGATTGTTTTGACTGCGCTTTTTTAAGAGTGGAGAAGGAAAGGTAGGACTTGCCCAGAGAAGCTGTGGATGCCCCATCCCTGGAGGTGCTCAAGGCCAGGCTGGATGGGGCCTTGGGCAACCTGGTCTGGTGGGAGGTGTCCCTGCCCATGGCGGGGGGGGGGAACTGGGTGGGCTTTAAGGTCCCTTCCAACCCAAACCATCCTATGGTTCTGTGACTTCCTGTGGCTGTCCCTGTTTTGAATGGAGTTCAGGAGAGACTGGTTCTTGGAAAACGTCCATGTGTGCGGTGGTCAGAGTTAGGGGGGAAAAGTGTGGGAGGGAGAGTATCGGCGTTGTCTTACCCGAAGGATGTGGACACAGACACAGGCCCAGTGGAGTTGGGTTTGTGTGACCACAGACACCACGTTTGCATGGAGGTGGTTAGGTATGTTCTTGTAATTTCAAGGATGTTCCTCCCGTGGTCCTAAATTCTTGCATTAATCTGAGCTACTCAAAGGAACCTCTTTTCCTTGTAATGGCATAGTCTCTTGGTTGCATTTTCCATGTCAGTGCCGTAAATTTTCCATGTACATTAAGCGTGCTTATCTTTGCTCAGCCCCTTTCTCCGTGCATGGCGCTAGTTCTGGGCAGTAACCTGCCTGTGTTTCAGAGGTTAGTGGAGCGGTGGATGCACACCATGTGCACGAGGAAAGTTATTTCATCAGGCTCTTAGGGAAGTTGCAGTGAGCCTGGTGAAGAACATGTGTGTCCCACATTCATGTAGTGAAAGGAATTTAGGTGGCAAGTTTTGGATTCTTTTGACTGAGAGTTGCTTCCAGTAGAAGATTACCAGCAAAGTAGTAATGCTGTGGAGGCTTCTCTGACTTATGCATAAGGTGGAGTTTCTTGGCTTTGTGAAAGCGTGAGAACCTAGTGTACGCCATCTTTTTTATAGCCAAGACGTAAACATGTCAAAGTCTGTGCTGTTTCAGGGTAAGTGAGGGCCATCTAGAAATTGGTGGCTGGCTGTGAGTTGCTATCCGGTCAGCTTAGTATTAGCAAGCTGGCTCAGTGATTCTGAACTTCCTGAGTTAGAAGGGAGCCACAAGGACCATCGAGTCCAACTCCTGGCTCCACACAGAACCACCCCAAAATCAAACCCTGTGCCTGAGAGCACTGTCCAAACCCTTCTTGCACTCTGTCAGGCTTGGTGCTGTGACCAGTTCCCTGGGGAGCCTGTCCCAGTGCCCGACCACCCTCTGGGTGCAGAACCTTTCCCTAACACCCAGCCTGACCCTCCCCTGTCACAGCCCCATGCCAAGAAATTGATTTGTTGAGTCAGTGGGATTTGCAGCGTACCAGGGAATGACAGATCTTGCTAGTTTCCCCAAATCAGCAGCTGCTTTGGGGCAGAGTACAGTCCATGTGCCGTCAGAGGTGCCCAGGAGCAAGTAGCCACTGCCTTTCTGGCAGAAGGAGCACATGAGCACGGCAGCTGGAAGTCTTTGGAGCAATGATGGTGTAGTTTGATTAGAGGATGAGGTTTGCAAACACTGCTATGGAAAGAGCCAGGACAGTAGCTAGTCTGGCTACCTCCTGATTACTCGCTTGAACAGGCGGCGTTGTGCTGGGTCCGCATGATGTGTATTGATACTGTGCCTTCAGCCCTGGTGGCTCTTCGGGTGCCCAGTGTGTTTTCTGCCCGTGTTAAAGAAAAAGCACAGGGGGAGCAGGCAGGGGAACAACAGAAGTGTATTTGAACAACCAGCTAAAGCCTGTCCATGTCTGTACCATCAGGCACTGCTGCCTCCTTTGTGGCAGCACCAGTGAGCATGTGGCCACCTGGGTGGCTGAAGAATAATCCTATCTTTTCTAGAATTAGTTTTCAGCCTGGTCACGAGTGCTAATGGTGGCTGGAAGGGAAAGGCTTGGATGGCCTTAGGCTGATGGCTGTTGCTTTCCTGGGTCCAGCACGTGCTTGGCCTGCGGAAGGTAAGGCAGCATTTTGACAAACCCCTCTGAATGCCGGTGGGTTCACCACGAGCTGTGTTACAGGCACATGCTTTACGCTTTCCTGGGGAAGGATGAGAACAGCCTTTGCTAGGAGGTAGGGGGCAGATGTAAGGGTGTAGTTACAAGCCCCGAGTGGGGGCCGTAGCTAGAAACTGGGACTGGTTCAGGGGAATGAAGGTTGCCCCGTGTCCCCATCTCCTCCAGCGTCACGGGGAGATGTGCGTGGTGTTGGAATACTCACGTCAACGTACACAGTCGCTTACACATGATCTTAAAGGCCTCTGACTGCTCAATAAAAGCATTGAATAACACTTCCTGCGTCCTCCTTGTTTCCTGGTTGCACTCTTATCGATGAGGTGTGTGACCAAGCACCTTGTTAAACAGCCGCTTATTAAAAAGTAACGCGTGCTGCTCAGCCACAGGTGTGCAGCAAGGCAAAACTGGTCAGTTCTGCACAGGGCGAGCACCCGCGGTCGCTCCGCGGGTGCCACGGGTGCAGTGGGGTCACCCCCTGCCAGTGCAGCCGTTCTCCCTCATAAGTGGTCAAAGGAGGGTCGGGGGAATGGGACGGGCCCTTCCCAGCACAGTCGCATGGAGGGAGCGCGTTGGCTGATTCACCGCCTCCCCCCACCTCCCTGCTCACGCGGGGAGCCCACTGGTGCCCATGTGCTTCCTGCTGCAGGCGGCTCGCGCAGCTCCTGCTGCCGGCACCATCGGGCTCCGACCCTCCTGCAGCTGCTGCTCGGCGTCTTAGTCCACCCGCTCTCTCCTCTCCTTCCCACCCTGCTGCCAATTCAGGGTGCCGGCTCGCTTTGCCTTCGGAGTCACCGCGTGTTGTCTGTAGCAGCAGATCTCTAGCCTTTTTTCTTTTTCCTTGCTGATTTTGGGCTCTCGCCGCCCTCGGTCCGGCACAGACTGACAGTCTCAGAAAGGCCGTGGGGAAAAAAAAAGAAGCGTGCTCTTTCTTGTACACTGAGAAAGAGGTTTCTTGCCTTTAATGCTTCGTGTCACAGTAAGGCCATAAGTTGGATACTTTTATCTACTTGGTATGCCTTCATTTCATCTCTCCACATTCTCCTCCTCAAAGCGGGAGAGAAGGCTGAAGCCAGTCAGTGCTAACTACGGCTGCTCCCGCTGAAGCAGCCCTAACGCTGCACGCCTCCAAGTACCCGGCCACTCATCACTACCAAGCAGTGTGAGAGCTGCTTCTGCGGTGCAAGGGCACGGAGAGGGAATAAGCTAGCTTGGGTGGGCTTTTTTATTTATTTTTTGGACCTGTTTGCATCACAGTAACAGGGTGGCTAGTTCATAGAAGATGGCTCGTGCGCAAGTTGCCACCAGCTAAGCTCAGCTGAGCGTGTATTGTTAGTTGCCCTGGGGTAGCTGCTTGCGTGCTGCAGGCTACGACTGTGGGGAGCAGTAAAGATGGAAAAGCATTGTGATAACTGCGTCTGGGCCACCACAGCAGTGCCTCGTGTCTGGTGGTGTCCCTCTCGTGGTCCTGGCCCGTGGTTTATAAGGCCGTCTTTCTCCGGTGCTTTGCCGGGTTGAACCCGACCGTTCCCTCTGATGGGTTCTCCCCACCGCGGTGCGTGCTGGTGTTGGTGTTTGCCCTCCCAAGGGAACAGGCGGGTCTTGTCGCTGCCCTGGCAGAGGCGCGTCAGGCTTGGCACCGGCATGGCATGGCTGGTGTCGTTTCGGTGGGTGGGGTGGGGGAAAGGGGAGAGGAGCTTCAGCTGGGTAATTGGGTGCAGGGCTGATGGTGCCGCTGCGGGAGGTTGCGCTGGCTGAAGCAGCTTGTTGCGATGGGTGTTTGTTCCAGCTCCTGTCTGCAGGTGTGACCTGCCTAGATAAGGACGGTCTATCACGGTGATGATTTCATTGTTTGATTTGGCTGGATTGGGTGGAGAATGTAGCTCCATTGTTTGGGCCTGGCTTTGTAGTTTGGTTTTGTTGAGGTGGATTACATGGTGAGGTATTGCCCCACTGTTAAGGTGAAGCTGCAGGAGATAACAGTTGGAGAATGTCGGAGGGAAGAGAATACGCAGAGGGTTTCACAACACGTAACTAATCGAGCCTCACAGCAGCTCCTGCGTCCCTGCTGGAGGCATCTGGTCAGCAGCAGGCACGGAGGCTGCACGGAAAGCCCCTGGCAGCGCTTTGGGAGTGCACTCACTTGAACCGCGGGGCTGTCCTCGCAGTGTAAACAGCTGAGTGCTCGGGGACCGCGCCGGCCCCGACAGCCCGGGTGCTGTGTGGGCTCTTGCTGCTCTCACGGCCTCGCCAGTTTTCAGAGTGGGTGAGGTAGAAGAAGCTGGCAGGTAGCTGCTCTTTCTCTCCTGACCTCAGATTTACCACTGAGCTGTGCCTCAGAGTCTGCGTTTCCTGATATTGCTAAGTTTTCAGGTACCTGTGTCTTTCCTTAAGATGTGACCGTAAGTTTTTGATGCAGGGTTGTCTCCATTACTTAAAGTGGGGCTGATCCACTCATGGGCTACAAACTATTTTGGCCTTACAGGGAACAACCGTAGGCCAAGGGATCCTACGCACTGCTGCAGCTCTCTCGTGAGCAAGCTTGCAGGATGTCTTACACAGCAAGGTTTGCAGTTGGATTCCTTTCTCTCTGTAGCGTAGCACAGTGACGTGCAGTAGGGGCTGACAGAACAGCAAGGAGCGCGTCTTCCTTCCAAAACCTGCCTGGTTTTCCCCTAGATGCGACTGAGCAATTGCCTGGCTTTACCTGACGCTTGATGTTTTTATTTATAGCTTGTCTGGCTGTGGAGGAGGTTGTGTGTGTGGAGCACAGGGGTTTGGCAGATGTTGCTGGGCTCACAGCGAGGGGAAGGTGAGCCTTTGAAGAGGCATGGGCGCAGGGAAGGGGAGGTTGCTCGTGTGAGCTTTGTGCCAGCTTCTCGGAGCACAGATGAGCTCATGGGAATCCAGCAAGCTCAAATGTGGGAGTGCTAAAGCAGGTCTGAGCTACTTCCCCTCCGCACCTCCTCGCGCTGCCGACATCTTCAGACTGTTCCGGCCTGATGCTGGCGTTTTTGCTGCTGCTGAACCTTGCCAGCCTAGGCAGAGGCTCCCTCCTGCCAGTGGTTCAGAGCAAATTATGACTTCTCTGCTCGCTCCTGGGGCTAGGAAGGAGGGGCGGCAGCTGGCTGGGCTGTGTGTTCCTGCTGCTGAAGCTCTGCCTCTCTCCTTTTTTTCAGGTGATCATTGCTTGTGAGAGGAGTGGTTCGCACCTCATGGCCTCCGCAATGAGTACTGCTGTGTCGTGACGCCAGGGGTCCCGGTAAGCGACTTGACGAAAAGGGGAGGGCCTGTGATGTCTCCACTGATGTGGGTCCATCTCTCTTGTCTCTGAAACCGATGTTTAAAGCCATCCTGTGCCATCCAAATTGTGAACCGCCACCAGGTTGGGTGAGGCTACTTTTCACCTGTTCTCACCTCCTCCTTTGAGCTTGCAGTGGCACTGATGTGGTTGCATCATCAACCAGATCAAGGGGACTGATCCGGCTGAACAGAGATTTCTCCTGTTTTCCTTGGGTTGGTTCCCGCTTGGATCTTCCCCTGATCTGGTCAGGAGAGGGATGGTGAGAATGAGCAGATTGTTGAACCACCCCTCTTCCTTGCAGCCTGTGCCTGGCGTACCATAAAGCAACCCTGAAAACACAGCCCCAGAGTCAGCTTGCTGAAATGCTTTGGAAAGTGGCTTGACCATTCGCCGTCAACGAACCTTCCTCTAATTTTAACTCAATGATAAGGGCTTTGCTATGGCAGGCAGGCTCCAGCTGCAAAAATACATTTCTCTGGAGATTTTCCATTATTGAACCCTAGATTTCCAGACAGACATATGTTAGGAGTGCATTTAGAAAAATCATGAGGCATCCCATTTCACATTATAAAAGATAGTATGTTCCCAGCGTGCAGAAATGAGAGAAGCAGAGGAAGGTGAGTTGCTGTTCTTCCAATATATCCAATGAATATATTGATGTATCCTTTATAGCTCTCTCTGTTAAGAAGAAATTTAAACTGAGATTGGAAAACACAGTTCCCTTGCAGAACGTATCAATTCCAGTAGCTGGAAGATACGTGTATTTATAGCATAAAATGCATGGTTAAAAATGCAGGTTAATTCGTCCTGTGAAGTGCTTCAAAGTTTGGTGCTGTCGGAAGTCCCATGCGGAGGGTGTGATCTTGATTCTGTTCCTTGTGTTTTCCCATGGAACCGTGCAGGACTGGGTGTCTGAGAAAATTCTCATCTTGTAATTTATGAAAGGTAGCATCATAAAGCATAAATAGCAAAAGTAGAAAAGCAGAGGAAGAAACAGCTAGAATACTGGAGTCCGTCACACAGGTGCCCACGCAGTGCTTTTAGCACTGAGCTCCACTCCTTTTAATGCTATTGTTCCTGTTCTCTGTTACCTGAAATTCACTCTATTTTCAGTCACGCCTTCACCTGAAGCGAGGATTCTCTAGTCTCCCTGAGTTACACTGACTTCTACTGATGCATGAATCTATTTTGAAAAGTGTTATTATTCAGTGCAGTCGATAATGTTACAGTTTTGTTTTCAAAACAGGCGCAGGAGCTGAATTTGCATGGAATGTTGGTACAATTTAGATGTTTAGGAAGATGTTCTTTTTTGTCCTCAGTGTGTCTGTGCAGCACCAGCTCCAATTACAGCCTGATAGTGGTAACAATAGTAACTCAACATTGTTCTCCGAATCAATGGGATAACCAGCTTATAGCTCCAGAGAGACGTAGACGTAGGGATCCTGTGGAGCGTGTGGCTCGGACTGGGGTTCACCTGATTGTGCCGAGTAAGAGGCAGGACAAATGAGGCTGTTACTGCAGAAACATTCCCCACATTAATGGGGTTGTGCGGCGCAGTGGAGGTGAGAATATGGAGCAGGATATTCCTCTGGCTTGTCGAGGAGGTGATGTTTTGGAGGCGGTGTTTTTCATAGAAGGACTACAGAGGAAGGACTGTGGGGTGCTGTCCTGTCAAGTACAGCGATGCAAAGTCACTAAGATTTATAACGGCACCACAACCTCACAATGAGATCATTTTGGGGAACCAGAGAACCAGCTGCTCGATAATGCAGGTTGCTGATAACTCTCCTTGGCCAGAGGTGGTCATAAAGTACACGAGTTTCTTAGTCCTCTGGTGTCAACGCATAAGCAAAGCAATTTTTCCTTTTTAAAAACAATTCAAACAGTAGTCTATCCATAATATTCAAGGCACTACCAGTCTGAGGAGATTTATTTTGTTTCATTTGATACACACAGGAAGAAACCGCTTCTTCGGTGCTGAGAAGGAATACCAGGAATATTTACATTTGAATAATATTTAACTAGCATTGCTTAATACATTAACAATAAATCTTGGTTAGATTCTAAATTAAGTGGATTTGCATCTGAGTAGATGAGATGAGCAGAAGAGATTCTGTTGAAACATAAACAAGACAGAAATTTGTTCCAAAATAATTTAGCCCAAAGGACATAAACAGTAATGTTCAATAGTTTCTTCCTCCAGAAAGTTTTAAGTGTCGTGTTGCTTGCATCACGCATATTTGTTTATTAGCAAGAAGCTGAAAAAAATGCTTATTTTGTTGTGTGTGGTTTTTTATTATTCTTATTTTTTTAAGGTCTTGATAGTTTGTACAGTGTTGCTGAGCAAATTTAGAGGGGCAGCTCTCTAGCGATCTCTTGGCCTTTCTAATAGAAATAATGACTGACTAACCTCTCTGGTATTTACAGAGTAATCACAGCATAGCTGGTTGCTTACAGGTGGTCAGGAAGGCATTTTATTTTATTTTCCTCCCTCTGTGCAACTCTTAGCACACATCAATGAACTTATGTCTGGTTATATTGGACCAAGGAGACAGAAAAGATTTGAGCAGAGTTTATGTTCTTAAGAAATATCAGATTATGGCCGTTCACGGGGGAATTCTGGATAGCTAAGTCATGTTGGGGATTTGTCATTTTGGCTTCCTGCTGACTTGCTGTGAGGTGTCTTCAAGCTGAGCACAGATACGGAATCAAAGCGTCCAGGTATGAGAAGCTTCCCCGCTTTGTTGACTCCGGCGTGATTTGCTGTGGCTGAAGGGAAGCTTGGCCTCGCCGCCTGTAAACCGAGCGGCCAGCCGGGGCTGCCTCCGCTTGGAAATACGCAGCTGTGCTGAGCCATCTGAGAGCTCTTCTCCTGCGTCTTCGCGGTGACGGGAAAGTACTGCCATGTGCTGCTTCGCAGACGCGTCTGCTCGGAGAGTTCCTCACCAGATTTCTCTTCTCTTCTTGTGGGCTGGTTTTAACAGTGTGCCCTGGAGATGCGAGACTTCCCCTGGGCAGCAGGAGGCACGCGTCTAGAGAATGCTGGAGCTGCAGGAGGGAAGCGCCCCGTGCAAAACCAGAGAGGAGCGAAGAGAAAAAAGGCAAGCAGACAGACAGCGCTGAGAGAAGCGGGTGGCAGAAAGTGCTTCAGAGCTGCCTCTGGTGGCACAGTCCCCAGAGGAACTTGACGAGAGCCCATCTGCCTGCGTGTGAGACTGTGAGCTCAGGATTTCTGTCAATGCATTCCAGTAACCCCAAAGTGAGGAACTCCCCGTCAGGCAACACACAGAGGTAAGGAAAAGAGCCAGCAGCTCATGATGCTGTCCCTGCTCTGCTGCGGTGTGAGCCGAGGACTGGTGCATGCGACTTACTGGCCTTCCTCTGTGCTCCTGTCGGGTGTGCTGGGTACCTGGGTGCTGACTGCACGGTGTGGATGGGCCCCCACGTTCGTTAGGTTCGGGGTGAGCTGAAAGAGCTCTTAACCTGTGGGGTTTGGCCTCTCCATTCCTCCTGCCCTCCTCCCTTCCACCAGGTCTCTAAATAGGTTGGAGGAGAGCGAACGTGCTGTTTCTATCTGTTTGTGCTCTTCCCCCACCCCCCTTCTAATTATCTGTTTCCCCGAGGGGTAGTTGGGCAGCAGAAGGTCTCTGTCTGTGCTTCCACGCAAAATGCTTCCTTCTCACTGTGTGCCTAAACAGCCTGGAGAACTGATCAGCCGTGCCCTGAGGTCCTCCGGATCATTCACCTGCCAGTGCAGCGGGGCAGCATCTCTCCTCCGCTAATTTGGGAGGGGAAAAATCTGGAAGTGAAAAGCGTCCGGGGACTCTCAGTGGTCTGACTGACAGCGTTCTCCGGTTCGATTATTTACTCCTAGAGGTCACCAGGAGCTAGGAGTGACTCAGAGGGAATGCCTCTGACTCAGGTGCCTGTCCAAAGGAGGAGCTGGCACGCGCCAGTCCCACAGTGAGGATGCTAGCAAGCACTGCCTGGTGGAAGAAGTGGTGGTGATGGGAAAACAAAATGCAGAAGATCCGGTAGCAACGGAGTAACTGGATGCTGAGAAGGAAAGGATGGCTGATGTGTGTGTAAAACCCAGGGGAGCAAAATATTTTTAGGATGCAATCGGCTGAATGGAGGAGGGGAGGAAAGGATTTTGCATTTCCTTTGGCAAACGAAAGAAGTTTCATCTGCCCCATTTTGCAGGAGTGTGCAGGGAGATGGTATCCTTCTCTTTCCTTATTCAGAGGCAGGTTGTAGCTGGTTTAATTGTTTTCACGGTCAGAGGTTTGTGTTTTCCTGGCAGCTCGCCCCAACGTATGATGAATGCTGCAGTAATGCTGGGTTTTCCTTGTGCTCCCTGTAGAACTGGATAGGGAGGTGCAGGGGGGGTCTGCTCAGATGGGAGCTGCGCTGTATAATTTGGGTCCGGGAGAGTGGTGAGGTGAACTTTATTGCGCTGCGTCTGTTTACTCTGAGCTGGTCTTGGTGTGAGGCGCTTCTCTGTGCACATAGAAACCGTTGTCTTTATTGACAGAAGCTCCAGAGGTAGGTCCTCATGTGACAGCAGTTCCTGGGATCTGGCAGGTCTGTAGCCTGCCCTAGTGCCTTCTTGAGCAATGAGATCCCATCTTGGATAATAACCCTTTCAGGGCACGTTCAGAAAAGCACCTGGATGACTCTAAGCTTGCAGGCATTTCTTATTTGTCAGCAATTGTCTTAGCTTGCAAAGGTGGCACTGGTTGTTTCTGCTTTCTCTTCCCACAGGGTTGAATGAATCTGTGAAGTGATTTGTCACTTTCTTGTCTGTCTTTTTTTTCCCCCTCCCTTCTGTCCCCAGTAGCCCCAAATCAAAGCAGGAGGTGATGGTCCGTCCCCCTACAGTGATGTCCCCGTCTGGCAACCCCCAGCTGGATTCCAAATTTTCCAACCAGGGCAAACAAGGGGGCTCCACCAGCCAATCCCAGCCCTCTCCCTGTGACCCCAAAAGTGGAGGTCACCCCCCCAAAGTGCTCCCTGGCCCAGGTGGGAGCATGGGGCTAAAGAATGGGGCCGGAAATGGTGCCAAGGGGAAGGGGAAGAGAGAGAGAAGCATTTCGGCAGACTCCTTTGAACAGAGGGAAGCCGGGACTCCTAATGACGACCCTGAAATCAAAGGTACGTTTGCTAGGGTACGTACACAAATGCAGGCAATTAGCAGGTGTCCTCTGTGGGATGGAGAAGTGCTAGGCAAGCGTTAGCGAAACATTTCTTTGCCTGTGGTTCTCTAAGTTCCAGCCAGCAATGTCTAAGGGTCTTGAGAGCAAGCAAAGAGGGGAGGTTGTCGTAGCTGGCATCGGTAAACGTGTCTCTTCTCGTCATGTTGAGTTGAACTGCAGGCCTGACTCTGGTGGGAAAGTTCCTTTGTAACTCTGAAACTCCCCCGGAGGATTTGAAAGTACAAATGCAACCTGTTGGTTTCCTTCTGGCCTTTGGCCTTTCAGGAACTGCTCTGTTGTAACTGGGGTTTTGAACAATACGCAAGCCTGTTTTGTCAACACAGATACATAACGCGGAGCACCCTGGCTGGTAACACAAGGCAGAGAGTTGGGATTTCTGGGTTCTGTTCCTGGCTCCCATATTTCCCTTGTGAGGCAGCGCGAATACAGATGAGGTGGGCAGTCGTCCGTCTTTGCCCATTTGCTAGGTCTCCTGCCTAAGGTGGCTGAAGAGGAAGGAGAAAAAGTTGGGTTTGGCACAGTGTGTTCTCCTTAGATGCAGACACTTGTATATTTGGACGTTTCCGTTGTGTAGATTTCCTGCTATTCTGTGTGGCTGTTAAAGAATGCAAAGGGATCGGCTCTGGGAGCTGCCACTTGTCTCCAAATGGGACAAGCTGAGCTTTCTGCCAGCCTGGTGGTGTAACAGAAGAATCGCCTTTAGTAGTGCGTGAGGGAGAAGCGGGAATGTTAGAGGAAGAAAATCTGTCTGTTTCCAGATAATGAACCAGGAATGGTTTCCAAAGAGCTCCCAAGATAGTGATTCCCCTCTTTTCCTCTTTTACCGTTCCAGACTGCAATTCTGCCGATCATGTGAAGTCCCAGGATTCTCAGCACACACCACACTCCATGACTCCTTCAAATGCTTCAGCCCCAAGGTCTTCCACACCTTCCCATGGCCTGACTGCTACTTTGGAGCCAGCAAGTGGGCAGAAGACTCCATCCAAAGTGGTTTACGTCTTTTCTACTGAGATGGCCAACAAGTAGGTAGATGCTTGAATGCCTTCAGGAGGCGAGGCTTAGATTTGTGTTCCCTTTTTATGAAACTCTCATGTGCCCTTTCTCCATCCACGGCGTTTTTGTAGCAAAAAGGCATTGTTAAGTGTTTTGGAGATGCCAAAAGAGATGGAGCAGGGAATATCACTGCCTCTTGCCCTCTGAAAAGTGATTATTTAGTCCTCCGAGGGGCAGTTTTGGCAAATGCTGATAAGATACTGGTTTGCAATCCATGCAGTGAGTACAGCTGGGGTGACTTAAACCAAGATGTGACCCCTAAATGCCGATGAGTTTGTAGATGTGAGCATTTTTCTCTTGCTGCTCATGTGGAATCAAATACGTGTGGTTGAGTCTTTCTCCCTTCTGCCAGCTGAAGGATAGAAGGGAGGATGGTTAGGAAAACTTGATTCTTAGCTTCAACTGGATGTGTGCGTCTGTCTGTCTGTCTTTGCAGGGCTGCAGAAGCTGTGCTGAAGGGACAGGTGGAAACCATCGTGTCCTTTCATATCCAGAACATCTCAAACAGCAAGGCGGAACGAAACACTGTACCCTTGGTAGGGAGTTACCTGCATGTGGGTGGGAAGGGAAATGGTAAATGTGCTTGTGCGTGTGTGATTCAGAGAGAGGGTTGGTTGTTTATGCTCTGGAATAAATTGTAGGATGGAAAAGAGAGGGACAGCTGTTGTCCTACCCTTCTGCAAATAAATGTCTTGGATTATCCAAAGAGGAGTTTGAGTCTCGCAGTATTTGGGTGGTGTATTTCCAACCCATTGCTCATGCAGAGCCTGCACAGAAGCAAGGGGTACCTGCTGTAATGCTTGAGCAATTGATCCAATCTCTCTCTTCTGGCCAAGATGTCGCTCCGTAAAGACTGTGTGGAAGCTACCCTTCCTTGCAAAGCGTGGGCTGGTGGGGCTGAGACAGGGCGTTTCATTGGCACCTCTGCTTGTGTGGCACAGCTGTAAGAAGAGCGAGTGACGGCCTGTGGCTTTCTCTTTCAGAACCCCCAGATCACTGCACTTCGGACTGAACCCAAGCCCCTGCCGCAGCCGCAGCCCCCTGCCGCCCAGGACCAGAACCCTCCCCAGAACGCCAAAATGCAGCCGACTCCACCCGTGTCAGCACCAGTGTCCAAACCCACTGGTCCCCCGTGTCCCATAGATCAGGACAGTCCCAGCGTGGAAAGCAAAGTGATGTCGGTGGGCAGCCCCGCCAACTCCACCCCGTTGCAGACGGAAGGATTTGGGCAGAGTTCGACCCCCAATAACCGAGCAGTGAGCCCAGTTTCCCAAGGTAGCAATAGCTCCGCTGCAGACCCCAAAGGTCCTCCCCAGCCGGTGTCTGGGGGGGACCCGTCCAGTCTGGGCGAGAATCCGGATGGGCTGTCGCAGGAGCAGCTGGAACACCGGGAGCGCTCGTTGCAGACCCTGAGAGACATTCAGCGCATGCTCTTCCCTGACGAGAAGGAGTTTGCGGGAGGGCAGAGCGGGGGGCCGCCCCCAAACTCTGGGGTGCTGGATGGTCCCCAAAAGAAACCTGAAGGGCCGATACAGGCCATGATGGCTCAATCCCAAAGTTTAGGCAAAGGGTCAGGGTCTCGGACAGATGGAGGGGCTCCGTTTGGCCCTCAAGGACACAGGGACATGCCCTTTTCCCCAGATGAAATGGGGCCACCACCAATGAACTCCCAGTCGGGACCCATCGGCCCCGACCACCTGGACCACATGACTCCCGAGCAGGTGGCCTGGCTCAAGCTGCAGCAGGAGTTTTACGAGGAGAAGAGAAGGAAGCAAGAGCAGGTGGTCGTGCAGCAGTGTTCCCTGCAGGACATGATGGTCCACCAGCACGGGCCTCGCGGCGTCGTGCGAGGCCCTCCCCCCCCCTACCAGATGACCCCAGGGGAAGGCTGGGGACCCGGGGGTCCCGAGCCCTTCCCCGAGGGCATGAACATGTCCCACTCTCTGCCCCCCAGGGGCATGGCCCCTCATCCCAACATGCCCGGGAGCCAGATGCGCCTGCCCGGTTTCGCGGGAATGATGAACCCTGACATGGAGGGCCCCAACGTCCCGAATCCCGCCTCCCGGCCGGGGCTTTCAGGGGTCAGTTGGCCAGACGACGTGCCAAAAATCCCAGACGGCCGCAACTTCCCTCCCGGCCAGGGCGTCTTCAGCGGCCCCGGCCGAGGGGAGCGGTTCCCCAACCCGCAGGGCCTGCCCGAAGAGATCTATCAGCAGCAGCTGGCCGAGAAGCAGATGGGCCTCCCCCCGGGCCTCAACATGGAGGGCATCAGGCCCGGCATGGAGATCAACAGAATGATTCCCTCCCAGAGACACATGGAGCCTGGGAATAACCCCATCTTCCCGCGCATGCCAGTGGAAGGGCCGATGAGCCCCTCCCGGGGGGACTTCCCCAAAGGAATACCCCCCCAGATGGGCTCCAGCAGGGAGCTGGAGTTTGGGATGGGCCCTGGCAGCATGAAGGGGGACATGGGCATGAATGTCAGCATGGGCTCCAACCCACCCCTGGTACCTCAGAAGCTGAGGGAGGCGGGAGTCGGGCCGGAAGAGATGATGAAGCTGCGGCCCGGCGTCTCGGAGATGCTCTCCTCCCAGCAGAAGATGGTGCCGTTGCCGTTCGGGGAGCACCCGCAGCAGGAGTATGGCATGGGTCCCAGGCCTTTCCTTCCCATGTCTCAGGGCCCAGGAGTTGGCCTCCGAAATCTCAGAGAACAGATGGGGCCTGACCAAAGGACTAACAACCGGCTCAGCCACATGCCGCCACTACCTCTCAACCCCACCAGTAACCCTAATAGCCTCAACACTGCTCCCCCCGCACAGCGCAGCCTGGGCCGCAAGCCCCTGGATATCTCCGCAGCCGGTCAGGTGCATTCTCCAGGGATCAACCCCCTGAAGTCTCCCACCATGCGCCAGGTCCAGTCTCCCATGATGGGGTCTCCCTCGGGGAACCTCAAGTCCCCCCAGACGCCCTCCCAGCTGGCAGGAATGCTCGCGGGCCCCACTGCCGCAGCTGCTGCTGCCTCCATTAAATCCCCCCCGGTCTTGGGGTCTGCTGCTGCTTCTCCTGTCCACCTCAAGTCTCCGTCTCTCCCCGCACCTTCTCCGGGATGGACTTCGTCTCCAAAGCCTCCTTTGCAGAGCCCCGGGATTCCCCCGAACCACAAGGCGTCTCTCACCATGTCTTCTCCGGCCATGCTGGGGAACGTGGAGTCGGGTGAGTGCCCCCTCCTCGTCCCAACTCCATCTTGTGCCATAGCTCCTGGGGGTGAGGGCTGGTGGCTGGGAGGACAACGAAGTGACAGGGTGGGGTCTGGAGGTGCGAAAGGATGTCTGGTGTTGGGGGGAGAAGACTGTCCTCTGAGCGGTTTTTGGCTGTTGTGCCCCTACCTCCTGATGGTTGTGGCTTTGCAGAGAAGTTTCTGCTTGTGGTATGAAAATGCTTCAGAATAAAAAGTTCCTACAAAGGCGTGCTGAGCGTAGGGGCCAGCCGCGTGTCCAGGTGTGGTTAGAGCTTTCCAGGTGTCCCAGCGCAGATGAGGAGATGTGCTAACGTTTGTTTGGACTTTGACCGCTTTGGACAGAGCTGAGCAGCGAGCGGGCGCTGTATGATCCCCGTTTGGTAGAAAACCAGGGAGATTCGGGCTCTGGCCCAGGTCCTTGGCACAGAGGTCTGAGAACATGCTCCTGAACAGCTCGGGACTGTTCACTGTGTGCCTCTCCCCTCTTTTCCCTCTCCCCGCAGCCAGGCTCCGAGTGCAGGAGCTTTCCGGCCTGGGGAAACCTCTGAGCCGGGTTTGCCCAGGTTGCCCTCTAGTGCTGCTGCTGGTAACAGGCAGCGCTGCAGGGACAGGGCCGTGCCTGCTGAGAGCAGGGGAATCCCAGCAGTGGTGCCGCAGGGAGGCCGACCCCGTGCAGCACTGAGCAGGGTTACTGGCCGGGCTCTGCCAGCAGATCGGTGTTTTTTCTTCAAATGTGGCGTGGAGATCGTTGCTGAAGGACAAAGGAGGCTGGAGGTGCAGTTATCTCTAGTCTGGGTAGAGCGAAGGATTACGGTAAGCTAAGAGGTGCAGAGAATTCTTCTTTAACTGGATCAAGCAGTAAATATGTAAATGTAAAAGCAGAAATGAAATTAAAACAAGGAGTTTTGCTTGTAGCTGCTGGCGCAGCTTGTCAGAAATCTGCCCACATGTCTCAGCGTACTGTCTGCTCCAGCTTTTCATCGCACTGCACATGTCTTTTGTGTTCGCTTGGTGCTGCTTAAAGAAAAAGGGAAAGGAGTTGCAGTTGACATCTGGTGGGCGCAGGATCAATTAACTGACTGTGTATTTATTTCGATTTTTATGGCTAGACATGGTATACATGTTTGTCTTTGGTGCATGGAAGTTGAACTGTAGGATTTTCAGACTTACCTGATGGTGGTTCTTGTAGATTTGTACAGGCTCCTGAGGGTTCCAGGAGAAGTGCAGAATCCAGGATAACAAATGTTAACAATCTTGACCGATAGGCTTATTTTTCTGGTTACTTTTCACAGCATTGACTGTATTAGTCAGATGGTCCCTTGTAATAAAAGGGTTTTTAAGGTTTTGAGATCCCCTACGAGAAGAGGGTGTGATTTAAGGAAAAAACGGTGAAAAAAATAAATAAATTCTCTTTTTTTTTTTGCCCCTCTAAGGTGGTCCACCTCCTTCCACAGTCAGCCAGTCTGCTCCTGTGACTCTCCCTGGAAATCTTCCCTCTAGCAGTCCTTACACAATGCCTCCGGAGCCAACCCTCTCCCAAAACCCTCTCTCCATCATGATGTCCAGGATGTCCAAATTTGCCATGCCCAGCTCAACACCGCTCTATCATGATGCCATCAAAACTGTGGCCAGCTCAGATGATGACTCCCCTCCGGCACGCTCCCCAAATTTGCCACCTATGAATAGTGTACCAGGTAAGAAACTCAGGGAAATGTAAGCCCAAGCTGTCGGGCAGTACAGTGAGAGTGACTTGTATGGAAGCTTCCTCAGATGAAGGTGATGAGAGGGGAAACCTTAAAGGATATATAGTCATGGGTTGTTTTATGTATGTGAGAGATTACCACTCTTATTCCACATGTGGGATAACTTGTGTGAGTGAAGGCTGTTTATGGGGATAATTGTCAGACCTACAATGTGTTACCCAGAGGAAGAATGCTTTCATTCTTCCCTTGTCTTCAGACAGTGCCATAGAAGCATCACAAGGTTTCTTTTTTTTTTTTTTTTGACACTGAATCGTCTGGTCTTTTCTTCTCCACTATTTTTGTGCGTTGCCTTTGTTACAGAAGAAGGTTAGCAGACTTTCTCAAAATGTACATTTTCTGGTAAAGGGAGTGTGTAAAGGCAGGTGACCTCAGCTGGGATTGAGGCAAACTGTCCTGGTCCCTACCTCAGAAAGCGGGGGGAAAGGCAAAATAAAATGCTGTTCTTTAGGACTCTCTCACAGAAGAGCCTGCTCATATGATAAATACGATTTCTGCTGACGGTTTAACGTTGATGGCTACACACGTATGTAATAAAAAAGTAGGCTGTAGGCCCTCCACCCGGTTGAATTAGTAGTCGCAAGAGGGGATGACTGGATGTTTGAAGAGAGCAGCAACTGATAATGAATTCTTGATGAGTTTACCTGTAGCTTCGCTATCTGTTTCACACACTAATGATAAGAGTTGCTGAATATACCTGGGAAAGCTGACTAATTGAGTACGTTTGATGATAGCTCATTAACCTCGCCAATCGCCACCGCCTAGGCTTATCAGCGTTACCTGATTCATCTCTTCTTAGGTTTTGAAAGGAGATTCAGTCACCTCCCGGTGGACAAGTGTCCATGTGCTGATAATCTGCCACAGACATGTTTGTGACTGACTGCCACATCTAGACTGCCAGGAAAGTAGTAAAGGTGTGAGCTGGGCTGAGATCCTACTTACAGAGCAGGCTTTAGTCCCTTTTTGCTAGAGCAGTGATGAGCTTAGGGAGGTTGCTGTGCAGGTGGCATCAATTTTCTGGTTAAAATGGCACTCTCCAGAGCCACTACTGTTTGTTTCTTTTACTAGCAGTAATTTAGTTATTTTTTTTTGTGGATGTGGTAACCTTGCAGAAAGGTCTCTGATATTTTCGTGATTTGCTTATGCTTGGCTGTTACCTAAATCCGATTCCTTATCTCTTCCCTAGGAATGGGCATTAATTCTCAGAATCCTCGAATTTCAGGTCCAAACCCAGTGGGTCCAATGCCAACCCTTAGCCCAATGGGAATGACCCAGCCTCTTTCCCACAACAACCAGATGCCCTCTCCAAATGCTATGGGACCCAATATACCTCCTCACGGGGTCCCCGTGGGACCCGGCCTGATGTCACACAACCCGATGATGGGGCACGGTTCCCAAGAGTCTCCAATGGTACCTCAAGGACGCCTGGGCTTCCCGCAGGGGTTCCCTCCCGTACAGTCCCCTCCACAGCAGGTGCCATTTCCCCACAACGGGCCGAGCGGCGGGCAAGGCAACTTCCCGGCGGGAATGGGCTTCCACGGAGAAGGACCTCTGGGGCGTCCTACCAACCTGCCCCAAAGCTCGACAGATCCAGCACTTTGCAAGACTGGAGGCCCTGGCGGTCCAGACTCCTTCACTGTTCTTGGAAACAATATGCCTTCGGTTTTCACCGATCCGGAGCTGCAGGAGGTGATCCGTCCCGGAGCCACGGGAATACCCGAGTTCGACCTCTCCCGGATTATCCCGTCGGAGAAGCCGAGCCAGACACTACAGTATTTCCCTCGCGGGGAGGTGCCGGGCCGCAAGCAACCGCAGGGGCCCGGGCCCGGCTTCTCCCACATGCAGGGGATGATAGGAGAGCAGACCCCGCGGATGGGACTAACGTTGCCTGGCATGGGGGGCCCCGGGCCGGTGGGGACTCCGGATATCCCTCTCGGGACGGCTCCGTCCATGCCGGGCCACAACCCGATGAGACCGCCGGCCTTCCTGCAGCAGGGCATGATGGGGCCACACCATCGCATGATGGCACCAGCACAGACGGCGATGCCCGGGCAGCCCGCGCTAATGAGCAACCCCGTGGCCGCCGTGGGCATGATCCCAGGCAAGGACCGAGCCCCCGCGGGGCTGTACAGCCACCCGGGCCCCGTCGGTTCACCCGGCATGATGATGTCAATGCAGGGCATGATGGGACCCCAACAGAACATCATGATTCCCCCCCAGATGAGGCCCCGAGGCATGGCTGCTGACGTGGGCATGGGAGGATTTAGCCAAGGCCCTGGAAACCCAGGGAACATGATGTTTTAAGCTGCTACCGTAAGACTGGATGTTCTGATCCTTGTGAAGATGAGATTCCAAGTCCTGAGGGCTTTTTTGGGAGCTTCAGGAGTACAGTTTGGCCATGCAATAGGTGAAAAGAGACCAGAGGACGCTTTGGGAAATCTCGAATGTACGGAATTACCTGAAAAAAAAATTATTCATTTTAACAGGTTGTTTTTTTTTAAGATTTATTTTTTAAAAATTATTTTTGTGGACTTGGGTATCCCGTGATGGCACCTGCTTTGAGAATCTGTAGCTGTATTTTGAGAATTGCCATTTGTCACAAGTTGCACCATTCTCTGTATGTTTACGTCCTTCGGACTGGCTTCTCCCAGGACTCTCGGTTATTTTTGGGGTTTTTTTGTGTACTGTACTATATTGTAAAAGGGATTTTAGCAGAGACTTTAGTCTTTGGGGTGAGAGGAGAATGGGATTCTAGGCTGTTTACTTTAGGTGGAGAATCCATCTTCAGAACTTCGGACTATTTTCCTTCAACTCCAATGTATAGAAAAACCAAACTACGACCTCAGAGCAGAGTATTAATGAAAAGCACAAAAAGGAACTTAAGTTCAGTGAGGGGAATCTTTTAAAAGAAATAAATAATAAGTTAAGGACATATTTTTCAAATTATGGCGTGCTGTCCAGCACCTTCTGTCTCTCCCTCCCACTCTTTATTAAATAGGCTTCTCTCTCTCTCCGTCCCCCTTCTGTCTCCTCCTATGGCAGCTGCAATACATTGTGTTATTTTGGGGGGTAAACCTAGGAGCGCCTCTCCTCCTGTGGGGACTCTTCCCACTTTTAGGAAGGGGCTGGACTTGGACACTGTTACATTCTACAGTAGTCTCTCTCACTGTTTCCTATTCTCCTTTTCTTAGAAACCCCAAGTGATTTTATTAATGTGGGAGTGGAACAGACACTAAAAGTTATCCAGGATTTTTTTTGTGGTTATTTTTTTTTCCTCCCCAGCGTAAAACGTTCTGTGTAACCTCCATTAAATTTGGTACAAAACCACTCGCCAGGGCTGTGGTGTCAGAAAAATAAAATATATTGTTTCTTACAAAGATGAACTGTCTTCTTTATCCAATGCAGCTGTTTCCGAAGTGCATCGGATGGCTGGCCAGATGACTCTTTGCTCCCAAAGATGATCACAGGCAGTCTAGAGGCTAGGTGGGGCAAGATCCAGCAGCTCATAAAAATTGGCTCTGTAGGCAACCACGTGCTCCTTGCGAGGCGCTTCTCTTTGCTCACTGCTGGACGGAGCTTGGTGTTCCTCGGAGTGAGGTCTTGCTTCTGAACGCCCCAGGGACAATGGTTACGATCTTTCTTCCTCAGTTTATCAAGGGTCAAGGAATAGCCAAAACCCGTCGTCTCTGCCGCTTCCTCTTGGCGAGCGTTCGCAGCGCTACAGGTACGTGGTTTGGAGCTTCCCCGAAGCAGCGACGTCAGCCTGCCGAGCGCTGGAGTCTTAACGCTGCGCGAGCTGCTTCGGTTGTGTGTCCCCCGGGGGCTGCAGGTTGGGCAGGGTCTCTGACTTCTGCCGCTTGGAGGCTGAGGCAGCAGGGAGCGGATGAACTTAAATAACAAAGGTGAGGGAGAAGTCGACAGTGAGCAGATTTTTATCAAGACAGCCCTGCTGAGTAAATTGTTGCTTTGCTGCGGTTCTCATCGATTGCTTTCTAATCCCCTGTCTCTTCAAACTTGCCTTTTGAGAGAATTTCAGCAAGCAGGTTTTATGGTTTTGTCTATGAGGAGTGAAAGACTGGATGCTAGAACATCGATCGCGAGTTGAGCCCCGCTCCTGGAGAAGACCAGGAGGTGTCAGATCTGCAGGGAAGGGAGTGGATGCTTGTGCATGAGAGTGTTTGGGAGTTAACTGATGTTTAACAGGTGGAAAAAGAATTGCTGTCCATGGCCAGCTTACCAAAGTTGTTGTTAGTGTTACAAAATGAGTGAAGCCTTGCCCCTTTGGAGGCATGCAATCCTCAAAGCATTCCCTTGGCTGCTTCCGAATTCACCTTTGCGCTGTCATGCAAATTTAAAATGATTTTGGGTGAGAATTACTCTTTTGACAAAGTGTAGGATGTGTGTTGTGGTGCTTCCCTCTAATAAGACAAGTAGCGTGCCTGAAGCACGGGCTTGTCAAGATATCAGAAAGAGCTGAGAATGACACAGTAAGTGTTATTTCTGTACAGAGGAGTTACCTTTTCTTTAAATGGTTGCACAGCTCCCTTTTTAGCACCTTGCACGGGAACTGTCACAGTGCAACCTTTTTAAATGTTGCTGCTTCTGCCACGACATCTGACTATTTTTACCATGCTGAACAAAGCAAACTTGATTGATGTAGTAATAAGCTGGAGTTTTTTAATAATCTTCCTGGCTGCTTCCTGTGCGTGTTGAGGTGTTCTGAATAGCAAAGGATTTGAGGTGACTGCAGCTTAGTGTAGAAGAATTAGCATAGCAGGGTCGCTGTCTCAAAGCCAGCTGATAGCAAAAGGATGCATTTTTAAGATGCTGGTTAATTAAAATTCCTTTTCTTCCCATCTAACTTAAAATGTTGGCATTTAGTATCTTAGCTTTTTCCTGCAGAAAACGCAGAAGACTTGGGTTCTCCTGAGTCCGTGTGGGTGCCCTTAACCTCAGGGGTGATGCCTGATTCACACCAGGTAACTGACAAGAGGTTCAAAGGCTTTAGCTGGATTCGGTCAGAAAAGCAACTCGGTAAATGGAGGCTGAGCTTCTTTGCCTTGCTCTGATCCCACTTTTCCCCTTTTTGCTTCGCAAATGCAAAAGCTTTCTAGCTGCCCGCCTTGCAAATTCACCTTAGCATCTGTAAGTCAGGCTCTGCTCTCTCCTGCTAATTTATCTCCCATAGTAGCTGTGACTCAGCTCTGGTAGCCATGGTGCACTTGAAGATGGAAAGTGGGGTTGCCATTTTTAGTTTTCTTCCTCTCCCCCTCCTCTCTCTTTCTTTTTTTTTTTTTTTTTTAAACTTTCAAATCCTCCTCCTCCACCTTTGTTTGAAAGAATGAAATAGACTTTATTCATACATGCTTGGCTGCTCTTCCTCTCTAGTAGCATGGGAGGAAACAGTCTGCTGTTCAAATTATCTCATCCCAGATGGCTGCGCAGCCGGAGCGCGGAGAGACTTAAAAGGTAAAGCCAGCAGATGGTGAACTTCTGAAACACAAAGTAATGTGCCTGCTAAATCAAAAGTTTAAAATATTTGAAATCTGCTTGTTTTAAAGTAGTAGACTGTTGCGAACCGGTCATCTGTGAAGTATGCTGGCAGTCTTAAGCACTGTCCAAATGAATTTGAGCTTTGTACCTGTGTTAGCTGGCTAGCTAATCTACCAAAGAACGTTACAAGCAAGTCGCTGGAATTACCAGTTAGCGCTGACCTCGTGGCGGTACCTAACGGGTAATGTTTCAGAAAACAGACCGATGCGTGGAGATCTGATCTGCATCAGTCTTGACTGGGATTTGAACGCTAGTGGTGCTTCTGGTACAACCTACATATCCTCCTTGGAGCAGATGTGAGTAATGGGCTCCTCCTGAGGAGGATAAATGTGCACCTGGAACACTCCTCAGGCTATCGGAACTTGTTGTGCCAAAGTGTTTGGGCTCTTACAAATACGGTGTAGACACAACTTAATTTTGTAGTGTGTGTATGTTGACTGTCTACTATGATGTTTTTACTCCGATGGCAGAAAAGGCTACACTTGGTTTTCTTCTGCAGTCATGATGGTGAATACTTCCCTCATGCAGCCTTGGCAGGGTGTGGCTGAAGCCTGTTCCCTATTTTGCTATTTTTTGAGGAGAAATGAGCAATATTTGATACAGGCTGGCGTTTAGTAGAGTGTGCTTCACTTTATTGATCGCGTAGTAATTCTTAAGCTAAAGTCTTGCCTATGTGGGCTGGGTCACCTTCATGGTGGGGTGACCTCTCAGTGAAAGACTTTTCAGTTCTTAGGCAGTCTGTGTAGTTGCTGTTAATGCTGTTCGTTGTGACAGATGTGTAACACCTAGCTTTATGGTGCTGTTTCTGTTTAAGATTAAAGCGCGTTACCTGGAGTGGTTTTTCAGGCCTTCAACTCCAAACCTAAACTGCTAGCTTTGCTATGTTGGCCTTATTGACAAATGTACTGAGCTCGATATCCCCTTGATCTTGACTTTGAAGTAGCAAACCTTCAGTGCTCATGGTCCTTCACTGAGAGAAGTTAGGTCTTCATGACTTGTTTGTTATACACTCAGGCTTTAACCTCATGGTTAGTTTTGTTCGAGTCGGAGCACGAGGCAGGAAAGAAAAGCGGCACTGTTTCGTCTGGAATACTGGAAACCTTAAAAGAGGCTCTTCTACATGAAGTGAAAATAAAACCCTACCTTTAAGTTGTCAGCTTTCCTGCCAATTTCCCACTATACTAACCTGGCCTGGAGCGTAACACGATATGTGAGGGTAGGTTTGCAATGCAAAATGAAGAAAGGCCTTTGGTTTGAGTTGACTGACCTGAGGTAACTGCATTGGTTTAAAGTAGCCAGGGAGGCCAACTAACTCTGGTTACTTCAAGTTTATAAGGGAACCTGAGGCTGAACTCGTTAGCTCACTTCAGCAGTACTCAGATTAACAGCCCTAAGGTAAGAAAGTTTTGGATTGTTTTGCGTCCCATTACCTTGGGTTTGTCTCTCCTGGTTCTTGAGGGAAGTAGGCCTGTTCCATAGAGATGCATTGGTTCCTTAGGCAATTCTGGATTTCTTGATAATAATATATATATTATCATTATAATTCTTGATAATTATATATTTAATTCCATGTTTTCAGAAATGCCTCAGCTCTTCTGTACTTGCAGTTTGGCGCTTGACACTTAACTGTCCTGTGGTCTTTGAACTCTTCCATTGTCCCACCAATCCCACTTCCAAAATCATTACTTGGACCTGCTTGGTCAGAAACACGGCTCCTTCATACTGGGGGCCACAACTGCTTTGGAACTGCCCAGCAGGCTTTGAGCAATGCGTGGTCTGAGCAATTTCATACCAAGGCCGAGCTGGGTGCAGAAGCAGCTGTGAGATAGCTATGAAGTAACCCATTCACAGAGAAGGCTTCTTCCTAGCCACTGCCAAGAAGCTGGCCTGTTTTTCTGAGATCTTCTGTTGGTACCAAAATGTACATTAGCCTGTTAAGAGTGATTAGATTATTTTAATGGGGTAAATGCAGTGCCCTCTGATAATTTTGGCTGTGCTAGAACAGCTTGTGCTGCTCAGTCCTGTAGATCACGAGTGTGTTGCGGTTTCTAGCCTGGTTGCTGTTCAGTTTGCTGGGGTATGCTCGTGGCTCTCTTCAGAAGGTATGTGAATTCCTGCTTCCTACTGATACAGCTGAAGCCTCTGGTGATGTTCCCCCACATCCCCCTTCCCAAGCAGTCCACACCTTGCAAATAACTTCCAATTG
This sequence comes from Anser cygnoides, assembly GCF_040182565.1. Lineage (NCBI taxonomy): Eukaryota > Metazoa > Chordata > Aves > Anseriformes > Anatidae > Anser > Anser cygnoides. The sequence continues at coordinate 87,271,578 of NC_089873.1, read as the reverse complement.
TATACCTAATGTCTGCATCACGGCTCTCCAAATACTTTATACCGTGCAAAAGAGAGAGCTTGACTAGAGCAGAACACGCTGTTCTTAAGCAAGGCCATTGATTTTTCTATAATGGCATTATGTTTTTAGGCTGCATAAAGAACTTGGTGCAAAATAACAATGTTTTGTTTGCTTTTTTGACAGTTTCTAATAGCAGTTCAGTGAGACCTCCAGCGATGTATTTAGTATTCAAATTATTCTGTTCATTGTACACGGTGTCAACATGTAATTGTGGTGGGGGCAGTCTAATGAAAGAGTAGAGGTAAATCCAGCCCACGCTTCTCAGGGAGAAGGTAGTCTAGTGCCTGCAGTCACATATCTGTCAATGACTTACGCTTAACATCACTGCGGTCTGTTTTCTCTAAGCGAGAAGGGGTAGTGCAGAACAAAAACCGCAGCACCATTTTAATAAGTGGTCCCCCCCATATTTTAGCCTTTACAAATCCCAAAAGTAGGATCCAAGTTTTATTTACTGTGAGGATTTTGGCAGCATAGTTGTCCTTAGTATTGTCTTATAGGATAAAGTGTCGGCCTCTCAGCTAGAAGTACTTCTGTTGGCTCTGCTGGTAATATTCCTGTTTCACCAAGTGCTAAACAGATGCAGCACTGCCCAGAGCTGCAGTCAGTAGCAGCTCCCTGGATTTTCTTGTTTAAAGCACTTTAAGCAGAGTTCACCACAAGTGCATGTTCCTGCACTGGGCCCACTGTGGTTGTTTTGCATGTTCACAGCAGAATTTCCATAATTACAGGAGTGCAGGGAAGAGCTTTGGAGGCTTCCTGTCCCGTTGGAGAGGTTTTGTGTGCACAAAAATGCCTTTGAGACGATGGGGTGGCTAAACGCTACGCAATTTGGGAGGTTCATCTGTATGCGGAGTAAATCTCCAATGTGACAAAGGGAAGGGAAAGGCAGAGCAGCTTCTGCGAACTGCAGAACCTTCTGTGAACTGTTACGTCAAAGCTCTTAAGTCTGGTAGCACAGAGCGAGCTGGGCTTCATCCCACAGTCCCTGCGTATGAGGAGCAGTTGTTTTCTGGTACTCCTGAAGTAGCAGGGCAGTTTAAACAGACTGTTTTCAGGCTCTCAGTGCCTTTGTATGGCTATTTCAGAAGTGAACTTGAGCCATTCTGCCATTCTGTTATGCAGCTTCCTTCCTCTAGCTGCTAACGGTGAAAAGTGACACTGTGCCACCCTGTGTCAGGTCAGAAAAAGTTCCCTCATCTGAAATAACTATAGAAATAGGGAAGGCTAGCAAGAATATAAGGAAAAATAGTCAAAGATTGTGACAATAAACGGTTTAATTTAAGAACTATTTACGAGTCACTTTGCTGATTCTCCTCCATTTGAGAGCACAGGTTATTGTATTCCTCTGGACTGACTGAATACTGTGAAAGTACTTCTAGAAATTCTTCCAGTGGGCAGAGACCTGCTCTACATCCTTTCACCACTTGCTCCTGCAAAGGCAAAGAGACAAAATCACAGATCTTTTTTGTTGATCCTGATGCATTCTTCAGCAGGGAAATATGCTAGCTGAGCCAAGTCCATGCATAAATTCGTACTGGATCAAGAGCCAGCTCACCAGAAGAGATACTTTGGCTACTATGGATGAGCTCTAGGTGTCTTACTTTATCTGGCTCCAGAGCATGCTCAAAACAAGTCTCGTTTCACAACTTTACACAGATGCGTGTGAAAACAAAAGCTTGAGGACATGTACAATGGGCTTCCTGTGGGATCTTACCTCCCCATGGTAAGACACGCGAACAAACCACTCTTTGGACTGCCGGTGCTGATACAGTTCCAGGGTCACATCCGCAGCGTAAGGGGGCCACTTGTGATCAAAGGTGCCCAGGGCCACCAGGAGAGGAATAAGGGTAACGTCATGAGAAGCATAGAGAATAAGCTTTCTGATAAAAAAAAGGGGGGGGGGGGAGAAAAAAAAAGAAAAAAATCCTAAAAGGTTAGCTGTGTTTCTCTGGATAGCCAGTATTGCTCATGCTTTTCCTAGTCGATGAACACTCATTCTCTTTACTCACGCACTCTATATCTTTCTGAACCAGCTTTTCACACTGGCAGCAAGTTGGAATTTACAACGATTAGAGGGAGAGATCTGCCCTGTACCTGGCCTTTTCAGCTGGAGATGAGGAATCTGCTGCTTCTGTAATGTTCTTCTGTAAGGTATAGAAAAGGACACCAACACACATCTGAAGAACTTCTCTATAAAAGAAGCAGAAATAAATCTACTAGTTTTTTTAACCTTTGAATTACTTAATTTCAAACGAACGCCTGGAAACCTGCTTTTCCCTCGCAAACTGTTAATATGTATTGAATGTGGCTAAGAACTATTAAATGTGATTCCTACGGTTACTTTTTATTTCAGCAGTTGCTTAGTCACCACTGAGATTCCAACGCGATTGCAGATTGGGAGGGGAGAAGTGCTAACAAGCCAGTCTCACAAGATGTGGTCCACATAAAGGAAAACCCAGAAACTCCTTGATGTTCTCCATCCCATTTTGCTTCACCTAGTTGTGATTCTGGAAGCATGGATTTCAGCCGGGGACAATGACTGCAGCTGACTGTGAGCGACCAGCTGAAGTGCTTGGGGTCTTTGGGGGTGGGACTAAGGAGAAGAAAGCACCTACATTTACAAAATACATATTTTTATCTCTGTATCAAACAAAGAGGAGATCTTTTGACAACTTCTAGTGTGAAGAAACTCTTACTAATGAATACCTAAGCAGAAATGGAGTATGGTTGTGACTGTGGCTCTCTGGGCTATTGTGTGACCGGGGGAAAATCAGTCATTGAGTACCTGAGATCTCTAATGCAAGTTAAAGAAAAGGCTAAGGCCAAGAGGTGGGGGTTGGTCCATTCTCCCACATGCCTGGTGACAGGATGAGGGGGAATGGGCTGAAGTTGTGCCAGGGGAGGTTTAGGTTGGATGTTAGAAAGAACTTCTTTACTGAAAGGGTTGTTAGGCATTGGAATGGGCTGCCCAGGGAGGTGGTTGAGTCACCATCCCTGGAGGTCTTTAAGAGACGTTTAGATGCAGAGCTTAGTGATATGGTTTAGTGGGGGACTTGTTAGTGTTAGGTCAGAGGTTGGACTAGGTGATCTTGGAGGTCTCTTCCAACCTAGATGACTCTGAGAAGTGTTCTAACAGAAAGGGCAGTCTTGTGCCACCATCTGAGAAGCACGGGTAACTATGGCAGCTGCAAATAAATCTGGAAAGAAAGCTGCTGCTAGGTTAGCAACTCAGCCACCTTTACAAGTCACTGTGAAGTGAGTAATTTAACTGCATGTAGAGGCAGATTCTTTTGCAAGTCGTTACACGTGTGCAGGGCCTGAAATCACCTTTTCCACTAGCATCAACACTTCTCAGCCCAGCTGTGCAGGTGCCAACCCTGGGATAAATGTACCTGGGTGGGATTCAGATTGTAGTTGTGTGTCTGCAAGGACAGCCTTGCTTGTGCAGCCTCAGCACTCAGGCTCGAAGCATCTCCTATGCTCTCCTGCTTTTGCCTGCGACACAGGCTCACTTGAACAGCTTTGGCAACTGAGGCATTCACTGCTTACTAGTGACTTAGTACTGTTCCTCGGGCATTACTCCCTCCACAGCTACCAGCAAAACGGGACATGAGCCCACATCTTGGCCTCCTCGGTGTGGTCTCCCTGACTCAAGGCACTGGACTTTGCACTGAGATGGCTGAGGCACAAACCTCACGAGGGGGCAATAACCTCTGGTGGGGAAATGGGCAGACTGGAAGGGACTTCTGAGCTCTGCCACGGTAAGCCAGCGTAGGTCATCCACCCTGAGTACGCTAGGACAAACCCCCAGGCTGGAGGCACGGGTACAGGCAGTCACCTTGAACCGTCTTCCAGAAAGAAAAGCAGCGAGTCAACGGATCGACGCTCAACTGTCTGCTGAAAGTTCTTCAGCACAGGGCAGCTCGGCAACCCATGCACCTGCAAGGAGAGGAGGTAAGGTAACAACAGGCTTGCCCCTTTCTGAGCCAAGCCTGAAGCCACACAAACGACAGCCCGCAGACAATGGCTGTTCCCGTCACAACATTTGTACCGCTGCATGCACTGCAGTATTCGTATGAGGAGTTCCAGTGTGGCTTTTAAACATGGACTCGCTCCATGTACCCAGAGAAGGGACATCTTTCCTTGAGGCTGTGTGAGGTGAGATGCAACAGACCTTGAAGTATTCAGCTGACAGCTACACCAGCAGGCCCAATTACACTTTTTTGCTGGAGCTAATGGTATTAAGGGGAGGTATGAATATGCCCAGCTCCCTTCCAGTAGCAGAGGCAATCTGGCTCAGGGCCGGCATGCCGGAACCAGAATTAAGATGATCCTGTTAGGTGCCGACTGCCAAAAAAAGGGAAGGCACTTTGCCATTACAAGTGCTTTAATGGTGGTAAACAAGGCCCAGCCACCCTCTGAGCTCTACTGCATCACACCTGAAAGAGATACTGGATTTCAGGGTAAGAACATAAACACAGGAGGTAAGTCTTCAGCCATCCTAGAGGAAGGCTGACTCTGTATCTTGCTTTCTAAAAAAGGCTGTGCCATTTCTATAAACTTTCTGAACTAAATAAAAAGATACCAGGACACCCAATGGTATCAGTTGGCATTGACACCTCCATTGTTTTCTCCATATGCATGGGGACAGGGAAAAAAAGGGGTATTTCTTTCTGTAATAGTGTGACAATGCACCACAGCTCACCTGCTCAGCATAAAGGTTATCAAGGAGAAGAAAAAAGTCCACAGACTTATCACCATCAATACCCATCTTCTCCTTAATTGTTTTCAAGTCATCAGAGATACCTGGCTGTAGAAGAGCATTCTTCAACTTCTGCCTGTCAGGGGATCAGGAAAAAACACAAAACAAAAACTTTTCACACGTCAGACTTCCTACCCCCCTTTTTTTTTTATACCCCCCCCCAGTCCAGTGGAGATGTCTCACATCAGGGAGGAGTAGGAGAACTGCTGGGTACTGAGGGATTCCTGATGTTGGGAGTCTCCCTGGCAGAAAGGACAAACGCTTTCTGTGTCAGCAGTTGGCATCTGCTCTCACGGAGGTAGGGGAACAAAAATTAAGATGCGATAGTAACATCTCCAAAGAGGAGGTTCCTCTAAGCAAAGGCTCTGTATTGACTAACAGCCAGTCATACTGGAACACTGCAAGCCTGTCTCCAAGGTGCAGCCTTTAACTGCCTCATGGAAGGAAAGAGCTGTGAAGCTTTGAAATGATTCCTGTATGGTGTAGGAAAAGGGAAACATCTAGGTACTCACTTGTAGCTTAAATTCATCTCTGACTGTGTTAGAAGCCACCTGCCCCCCTACACTGATTTGAATTTTATTTTTAAAAGTTTAGCTGAGACTATCAATGCTAGCCAGATACTTTGAGTTAAGCATTTTGCATGTTGTTGTTTTTTCTCTGACTCTGGTCTGTTGGGGAAGAGGTGAGAGAAGGTGTTTGTTTAGGAACAGCTGTAGTTTCTGTTTTGAAATCAAATTCAAAAAGATTCTGGCACAGGCAGACCTTTAGGCTGGGTCAGTGCTTCTTAGTGCAGCTCAAGAAATCCACCTCGACACGGTTGCAAAATGTGCAGTTGGTGGGATGGAGAGAGGGAGCAGAAGAGCTTGCAGTTTACTCTCCTTTGTGCAAATTTGAATATACTTTGGCTTTCCTAAGCTGCTTCTGTGGGCTGTCATCTCACTGCTGTCAAGAGCAACCTGTGGCCTGCAGTGTCGAGCATTATATAATGAGCTTTTACAAAGGAATTCCGATAACCCTCAAATAACTTTGGACAAAAAGACGCTAATGTATCATCCAACCAAACTGCAATACGTTTGCCTTGTCTGGTTTCTACCTCGTGCCTGACCTGGCATAAGCATTTATGGAGTGCTTGATTCTGCAAACACGAGCGTTCTTTTCATGTAGGATGTTTTTATTTTATTTCAATAGTCTTTGTTAAAGGTGTCAAGGCTAGGTATATTTCTGTTTCTTGAAGGTAAAAGCATAGCAGGAATGTTGTAATAACCCCCAAACGAGAAGATGAATTTAAAAAGGCGGCCCAGTGTGTTCACACATGAAAGGCATGGTAAAGGATGCAGATGACATTAACGCTGGCCTGCAGCAATGCCACAGAATAGCTGTACATTAGCTAGTAATGAGTGTTTGCTAGTCATATGCTAAATTAAATTACTCCTTCAAGATAAAAAATGTTTTTTTTTTCTTTCTGGCACTAGTGCTTGGTATATGGCTCTGCTCACCTAGTGTTTTATACAACTAGCTAACCATTCCCAACAAACAGTAAGTGGCAGGGGAAGAAATTGAGAAATGAAAAGAAAATGCGCTGTTCTAAATTACTACTGCTAAAATGACACAGCGGTGAAATCATACGGGGAGGCACGGCTGGCAATTACCTGCTCAAGCATTTCAGGCGCTGGCAGTTGTGGTAATTGGGGTAGAGGATTTCTGAGCTTGCTTCATCAGTGACAATGACAACGGATCCTGCGGAACAAGAAGGAAGCTTCTGTGATCACTAGTGCATCTGCATGTCTTTAGACCGCTTTAATCACTCCCCCAGTCTTTCTGCTCAAGCCTACTGTTGTCATCTAGCAATTCCCACTGAGCTATCACCTGCAGCACAATCCGCTGTGCTGTTTCTGTTCACTTGGCATTTATTTCCATAGGGCTGTCTGGGTGTACCTTGTAACACTTCCTAGTTGTGTGTTCATTTTTTTCTAGTGTTTGCATGTGCCAAAGATCAGTTTCTACGTCATGAGGTGTAAGGATCTCTGGCAAAGTCACTTTTGATATTTGTTCCTGAGGGAGCAGAGGTGAGTTCTTCAAAACCCAGAGCGTATTTCTAGGACATACAAGTAGCTGTTAACTGTCAGATACAGCTGAAAGTTACTCCATACACTGAACTCATGAGGGATCTTGGTACTCCTATCGCCGAGATACTTTGATTTCTCTGAGAAACTTTTCTCAGATGTGACATTGCATCTTGTGAACACTGGGCCTGGAACTCTTTGCCCTCTTGATTCTGAAGTGCGGTTAACGCAAACCTCCTCAGCAGGTCTGAAATTGTAGCACTGATGGCAACAGATCCAAGCTGAGCACCGGCAGTAAGCTATACAAAGAGAGGGAGCAAGTGACAAGTTGATAAAGAACGCACAGGACAGCACGGGGAAGAGGGCCAGGAGCAAAGAGCTGATGAAGAAGCAACAACCAGGAGCCAGAGAGAGTTGGGATGTGAGAGGTGTGTGGATCTAGGGAAGCCTGATTAAGGAAAGGTACTGGTCAGAAGTCTCCCCAACCTTCTTTCTGCTGTTGGTACAGCCCAGCCAGCAGGCACCGTGTGGACTCCAGGTTCCGGAAAATATTAGTGGAACGGACGCTGAAAGAGAGAAAGCAGCCTGTGAGGTAGCACTTTCTCCTTCGCGTGGACAGGGCTCCAGCTGGGGAGGACTCGCTGGAACCGAGGGTTCAGATTTCACTCTGGCTTTGGAAACCTGCGGTGGGATTCATCTCGCCCTGCTATGGATACCTTAACACACAGACTGTCTGAACTACCATTTAACTTCCCTTCAGAGACAGTGAAAATGACGAATGGGCACTTATCTGTGATTTTATCTCATCCTAATCCAGACACTCCCAGCATTACTGATGTCAGCAGCGGGGGTGCACTTGATCTCACTGAACTTTAGTTATTTCATCTACAGTGAGTTCAGCTGTGCTCCAGAGATGTCTGTTTCTCTTCATTCACCACAAAAGCGCATAATGTCAGTGGCTAAACCTAGGTGCAATGAATCTGTCCCTGGTGTCCCTCCCAGGAGGGCTGGGAAATCAGATGCTTCATGGCATGAGTGAGATCTCACGCTGGGCTCTGCAGACTGACCAGAGATGAAGGCCCAGTCTGCTATGTGAGGGAGAGATGTATGCAGCCAGAAAGTTTCCCTGGCGTAGGGGTACTTGCTAGGAGGGAGGAAGCAAGGGGAGGTCCGGAAAGGTACCGAGAGACTCACAAGACTTCAGCAGGCTTAAAGGTCGGTGAGAGAAAGTTGGCTTCTTCCACGTAGCTTCTCCTCAGCCTCTCCCCCAGGGCAAACATCTGCTGCATCCCCACCGTTGTCAGCTGCCCCGCGATCGCACCGCCCTGAGCGCGGAGAAAAGGAAGGGTCCGCGTTGGAATATGGAAACAAACAAGCCTAGAGGGGAGATATACGGGGGGAACGTGAAGAAACCCTCACGGGGCGCCCCACCTTAAACGTCGTCTTCTTGTAGTTCTCCTCGTAGGGCGAGGGAGGCCGCGGGCCCCCGTTGAGGTCGGTCACCGTGTAGTCCAGCTTGGTCCGAGCGGGCACCTCCAGCAGCCGGGGGTGCCACTCCACCTGTGTCAGCGCCGCTTCAGCGGGCAGCCCGGGGGGGGGCAGCCCGGGGGGGGGGGCAGCCCCCCGGGACCACCCCAAGCCCCCCCGGGAACACCACAGCCCCCCCCCCCCCGCTCGCCCCCCGCCTCCTGCTCACCGGCGCCGCCCCCGGGAGGGGCCGCAGCGGGGTGCGGGCGCCATGTCGGAACACCACCTGCACCAGCCTCAGCTCCAGCTCCCCGCTCTCGGCTCCCTGCCCCTCGGGCCCCCCCCCGGCCCCCGCCGCCCCCCGGCGGTGCCGTGCCCACAGGGCCAGCCCGCCCAGCAGCCCCAGCCGCCGGCACCAGCCCATGGCGCCGCTCCCCCGCCGCCGGCAGCCGCGGGGGGTGACGGGAAGCCGAGTGCCCCGCCAGAGGCGGCTGGCGGCGGGGGGGGCGGCGAGGGACTACAACTCCCAGCGGGCACCGCGCCAACCCCGCTCCTCTCTCAGTGAACACTTGAAGGGAGAACACCCGCACCCTTAATTTTTCCTTTTTCTTTTTTTTTTTTTTTTTAAATCCAAAGCCTACGAGCGTGTTGAACGCGTGTCCCCGTGGGCTACCTCACCAGCTGTAGGGAGAAAGAGGAGCCCGTGAATCCCCCTTGGCTCCATCACTGGCCACCCCCTAACAGCACCGATGGGAAGGGGGTTTGGGGGAGGCTGCCTTTCTCTCAAATCTCTGGTGGCAACACCGGGGTCTTTCAGTCAGCTCATAGCATGAATATAAGGGGAAAAGTCCCGCTGGTGGTTCCCCACAAATGGCGGCACCTCGCTGACAGAAGGGCTCTGCTCAATGCCAGCACTCCCTCACCCCCACAACCATGCCAGCTGAGGTCTGCAGGCAGTGTTAAAGATGATGCTCCCAATGTTGTGGTGGTGCTGGTTAAAAGAAGGGCCTTTTCCACAGTCAGGGTGCTAAACAAGTTCTCTGTAAGTGTAGGTGCCCAGGTGGCACCAATCGAGGTACTCCTGGAAGAGAGCAGTGGCTGCTGATGCAATCAGTTGTGCTATTTAGCATCTTTTTAGCATAGTAGCTAATAACTTTGGTAGATGTGGGAGCTAGACAGCTGTGTATCCACAAAGCTTTTCTTGGGCTTTATAAAGCAGCAATCAACAGGTTTCTGTCCCCTCCATTCCTATGAACCTTCAAGTTCAAGGCTTTGTGGTGAAACATAAGACATACATTTGACATAAGTAGTATTTCTACCAAGGAATAAGCTGTTTGCCTGTTCCTTAGACCAAATCTACTTGACTTTGACTTATTAAGGTTTACTGTGTTCCTCCTCGTCCGCCCATCCTGCCTCTATAGGTACGTTATGAGCCCCGCTATTCCTTTCCTCTAGGCTTAGATCCCTACTTCACCCAGCTCCTCTTTTCTCCCCCCCTTGCTTCATGCCTATGCTGATAGCTCTCATTGCCCCCCTTTTCCTGGTTGCCTTTCTCCTCTCTCTCTCTCTCCTTCCCGTTTCTCTTCCCTCTTTCAGGGTGCCAGCACTTTAAAACACATTAGAGTTTTAAACTCCTTTTAGACTCCAAGAAGTTTTAAAATCAGGAATATTTAGGACCAGGGAAAGTTTTACAGAAATTTGGGATGATCGTGAAAGCTATGAATCAGTTACTGTATTGTCTGTAAAGATCAGTTCTTTAACTTGTCCGTAGGGAATTGCAGCCCTGATTGCAGTGCGTTCACTATATCCTTCTTTCAGATTTTCCCATTTGGCTTTGTCTGTGGGAACTGGTGGAATGTGGTCTTTGGAAGATCACACATGAAAAAAATTCTGTGGAGACTGGGCCAAAAAAGGTGTTTTCAGTAAACAAGGTCCTAGGGAAAGTTCCTGACTGGAGATTGATGCCAGGAGGTGCTGGTGTCTCTGGGACCTCCTAAAGTGCCTGTGGTTTTTGACAAGGGTAAAGGTGTTCCTTCTGTGCTCCACTGCTGCCCTCCCTTCCTTTGGGAAGAGCCTTGCCTCCTCTGTTTCTAACACTTTCTCTTTCTGCTTGGTCCAAAGTGGTCTGTTGGCTTTCTGCTGTTTGTATGCTTTCTGCTGCATTTCCTTTGTACTGGTGTCGAGAGCATGCCCCAAAGGACACGGGGGAAAGAGCATCAGAAAGCCATGCCTAACACTTAACATCAAGGCCATCATTGTGGCTGCTGACCAAGGTTTGCTTGGCCACATTGAATTCAGAAGCTCAGCAGCTAGTGCAGGTGCTGCTTGTGTTGTCTGGGGCCAGCTAGGACTGTGAGGAAGAGTGGACACATTGTCCCCGTCCCCAGTGTACCTTCTTGCCCCAGCTACCTCTCCCTCGCTCCCAGCTGTTCCACTCTTTGTTTTTCCCACTGAATGCAATTAAAGAAATCCTGGAAAGAGACACAAGATTGTTTCCCTTGGGGCTGACCCTGAAAGAAAGAGGAGCCGTGTGTGGATACACGTGGTATAGGCGCCAGGCTGGGAAAGAAGCTCAGTGCGGTCCGAAGGAGAGTGCCTGTAAATGTCTGTTTGGCAGGCTCGGCATTTCCTGCTCCCAGGGGGACCTGCTGGGAAATCACATGTGGCCCCTGTCACCACAGCAGCTCAGCGCTTGCCAGATTTTAAAGGCAAGTATCCTCAAACCAAATGGCATGATTCAGATGGAAACCGAAGGCAAAGGTGAATAAATAATTTGGAAGAGCTGGGCATAGGAAATCCCCTGGGCGTGAATTCTGAGGATGCCTTTGTCAGAGTCTGGTAGGAGCAGTGCCCGGGGGTGTTTCAGGCAGGGCTCGATGGGCTTCTGGTGGGAGGTGCAGGAGCAGGAGACTGGCACGTTCAGGGACCCACGTAGCTGGCACGTGCAGGGAGCAGGGCGAGGGCAAAGGAGCAGCAGGAGCGAGTGTGGAAACCTGCACAAAGGGCGTAGGGAGGAGGCGGTGCAGGCAGCGAGAGTGGCACAGCCACCAGCTCTGCCATCCCTCTACAGATTGGGGAATGGGGTGATCTTGGTGGTGTCTCGAAGCGCTGCTGTTCCTAAAGGGTTACCTGAGTTTCCAGTGTATACAGCATGTGAAGCAGAGGAGCATGGCCACAGCAGAGATGAAAAGATTATTGCAGAAGCCAATAAAATAACAAATGGAGAAATCAAGCCTGAATCTCGTGATGTGGGGGGCGAGGGAATAAAAGATGCTGTGTGGAGAGGGAATAGAAAAGGTAGTTAAGAGAGGGGAAAGAGAAGGGAGAGAGAGAGAGATGATGTGATGTAAATGAGCAGAGGTGGAACAAGGGAAGAGGCTGGCAGTGCATTTATTTGCATTCCCATTCTAATGTTACGCTGGAAGAAAACCCCAGTTTCTGTGAAGTTGTGAAGACTGGGACTGCAGTGTCCCTCCGGGGGGGATTTGGCTGCTGCCAAGCAGCATTTCTGTAGAGATGTATTTTAGAATACACCATGCCACAGCAGGCGTGTGCAATTAGAGGAGAGCTCTCCAAAATAGCAGGCGGCTGTCGATTTTTTAGCAAATGGTGTTGCCCTTTTTTTTTTCCTTCGTCCAACTGTGTAGAAATTTATTCTAAGATGCATTATCTTTACAGAAACGTTTTCAAAGGACCTGTTATTTTTACCCTTCTGTTGCTTTTTGTGACCAGATGAGAAGCAGAAGGCTATTCCAATGGCCACTGTGGGTGAGCTTCGTTTCACTGGGGGAAGTTAATGAACTCTAACAAATAAGCAAGTTTCAGGAACTCTTGCTCTCTGAAAGCAGAGTGCAAATTTCCTCCTGGCTGGAATTTAACCAAATTACGATGATTGCTACCTTTGCAAAGTATTACTATTCCTTTCATTTGCCTTTTTATTGTGCTCCACAAACAGATCGCATCTCAGAACACTCCTGTGTGGTAAACTTGCATTTACATCTTCATTGTCTTGAAAATAGAAGTGATTCGTAGCGAGTTTCAGTTTGACCAAACCACACAGTCATTATGTGGCTGATACATCGATAAGTTATTTATTCTGTTGTTTGCTTAAAGCTCAAGACCAACTATCATGATTAGATTTTTTTTTCCACATCATGCATTGAAATTAAGAAGTGTTTAAAAGATACCCACCAAAGAAACAATTTAGCCTGACAGGTTCCAGTGTTTCATTGTTTCTTGGTTTACATGAAAACCTGAACAAATGGCTAGAGCTGTTTGTGGTGTAAATCAGAGACACCACAAAAAGTCCTCATGGTAGAAACACAAAGAGAATTTGGACACCCCTCAGATAGATGTTATTTTTTTTCTTTTATTTTCTGAATGGTAGGGGCCAGAATATAGACTTGCGTTGCCTCTGGCTTCTCTGCTTCCTTTCCAAGTGCTTTTTGCTCATCAAGGGGAGTGAGCTGGAAAGGTTCCCCAGCAGCTGTGGGCAACCACGGGCCGCAGCTGCACTGGGAGCGTGGCAGTGAAGCTGGCTGCCACAGGAGGGTGATGTACCCAGGCTTGTGTGAGTGTCCAAAGCCAAGCATGAGCAGCTAAGTCCAAGTGTGGTGTCCCCTGCCCCAGTTTTGTGGGGCACCAGGAGGGTCTGTGTCCAGCAGAAGGGGTCAGATCTTGCTGTGGGTGTTTTACTATCCTGCCCAATACGCCTTTCCAGCAAATGTTCACATGGCTGGCTCTCCAATTGTGTACAATAGTGCTACTTTTCACTCAGGTGTCTTGAAGTAACAGCAGCTACTCAAATCTCAGGTGCTGTGACCATCAGGTCTCCACTCTTGCAGTGTAAGCAAGGATATGTGCAGTATTCATGTTCAAAATCACAGACCTCTTTACACTGCGGCCACAAGAGCCTTCACCATTCGCAACGGTGTTGCTCTTGATGATATCTCTGTCCTGCGAGGATCGATGACCACAGCATCTATAATAAGCTAGTCAGTCTGGGCATGTAAGTCTGTGTTGCATTCAAAAAGAGTGGAAAAATATTTATAAATTGTTCGAGTATGCTATATTGCTTCCCGCGGAGCTATATCACTCTTGTCTCTGCTCCAGTCTGTCTGTTGTTGTAAACCTTGCAGCCAGTTGCTTGGTGAGCAAGGCAGCTCGGGAAATGGAAAGAATGTCTCCACTCCTCATTTCTGTGATCCTTTGGGGTGGAATTGGCAAAAATAAACTCCTAGATGCCGCCACAGACCAAGCCCTCCCCACAAGGCACGGTTCATAGTATAGCGTATGGATCTATGCATCTCATCCCTTTTCCTGCATGCTCTCACATCACCAGTTTACCTTCCTTGTTTTGGTCAGCAGTGAAATGGTGTGCGTGATGCTTGTGGTTATTACTTTAGTTCTGAATTTGGGTAGGTGGTTTGAGACAGTCCTGAAAGCTGGAGTCACAGCATTTAGAGTCAGCATCATAAGGACATTTTCAGAGTCTTTTTTTCTCTGGGTTCGAGAAACAGCATGTCAGACAGTCAGTTTTCTCCATGTGCCTCTTGCACGGGACCACGTGATTTTCCCTCTCTTTTCCTTATAAGTTGCAGGCTCAGGCATTTGGTCATTGCGAGCAGCAGAAGCAGACTATGCTGGGTGGCATGCTGGTTGTGGAGGGTTCATCCCCGGTTTCTGTAACCTAGTGCAAAAGATGCACTCCCTGCCTTCTGTTTCTCTTTTGTTCAAACTTTGTCATCCTAAACTGGATGGCCTACAGCCATCTGCTGCATTTGGTAGTCTGCGGGATCATGCAGACTCAATTACGCGCCTCTCTGGCATAACAGCAGGGCAGTTTTCTCATCAGCTTCAAAAGGGTGATTTCTCCATGGAAAATGAAGGCTTAGATAAGGAGGAACCTCCAGAAGCAGGCTCAATAAACTGTTCCCAACTGCATCAGATGAAGTCTCTGTGTTTGCATGGCAGAGCTGTCCTGGGCGTGGTGGGAGAGCTGCCAGGCGCTCGCTGCTGCTGCTGAGTTGCTGCATCCCGAGGCTCAGTGCTCTGACACCGCGGCAGATGTGCTCTCCTGTGGCAGCACTGAACTGTTTGGCACTTATAATCTTTGCCGGCTCCTTAGCTTTTTGTGAGTATATATTATATCAAAAGGTTGGGGATGATACGAACTTAAAGGAGATGGTGCAAGTGTAAATGATTCTAGTTACTCTTCTGTAAACAACCAGAGGAGAGGTGCTACAAAGAGAACATTTTGAACCTTACAGTGGGTTCCTAGCAAGTTAAGCTCTTTTGTTACACTTTCATACTCATACAGAAGTGACCAAACTGTAGGATTCGTGTGTGCTGTACAACCTGTGATGTGTCTTCATCCTGTTCCAGGGTGGGGAGACGTAACTGGAGCTGGGGTGAGATGTTATCCATTTGTATTGCTGCAAGACTAAGTTAAGTTTTGAGATTCAAGGGCAGCTTCCTGTTTTCTTCTTTACCTTCACTGCAGGTGGCAGACCTGCTGGGTTTCAACTTGTGGTCATCCAGACTGGATGTCTGAATCCTTTTAGGTTGCCCATAGTATCCCAGTCTCTTTCCTCTTTTAGGATATGCTCCTCTTTGTTATCTGAGGGTGGGGACCAGCTCAAATGCTGGGTTTGTCTGCTACAAGAGGGGAAAAACCTCAACTCAGGGACCCATGCTATTTACATTCAAGACATTTCTGGTCCCACCAGCTGTTCCATGTGTGTTATTTTCAGAAGGGCAACAATCTGCAGGAGGTCAGGAGGGTGGAATTGTGTGAATTCAGTGGGTGAAGGAGATCAAAACGCTTGGAAGTCCTCGGGCCTCATCATGACAGGGAGTCGGGATCCCAGATGATTATGGTTTACAGACTGGGAGAATTCAAGGAGAGCTCTGAATGTGCTGCTTGTGTGGCTAGGAAGGGCTTTCTAGCTGGGTGTTTTTTAGCTGTTTTCAAGAGTCATCTGTGTTTACACTGCTGGCAGGACCACCTGTTATTTATTGAACAATAATATATATGTGTGTGTGTATAAATTGCTGCATTTCTTCATTTATTTTTAGCTCTTTCTAAAAACCCCCAGCAGGTTTCAAAGATGCTGTGGATTGTAAGTGGTGCCTGACGGCATTGCTCACATTGACGGTTGTCAGAATTTTCCGTGATAAATCTCTGCTTTGAAAGGCATATAACTCATCCTTCTATTCTTGGTCCTGCAGCTCTCATATCCTGGGAAAACAAACCTTTTTTTAAACTGTGTTTTTCCCCACAGGTTTGTGAAAATCTTTTTTTTATTGGCCTAAATAAGACCTTTTCCAAAGCAGATATCGTGTCTTGTCACTTTATAGCTCAGTGCCTAATTGCAACTGTGTGGCAGGTCTCTTTAATACATTTCATACTGTGAAGTGGAAAACTATTTTGCGTATCAGATGGACATAGACACTTGATAGTGTATATCAGTAAAGAGGCAGCAGCAGTAGGCTCCCCACACCAGTCCTAATCAAGCACAAAACCAGCTGAATTATGGCAGAGGCCGGGCAGCCTCTGGATCTGGTGTTGCAGAACTGTAGGGTGAATGCTCCTGGTATCAAGAACTAGCAGAGGGATGAGATGTACCATGTTTTTTTATATCCATTAACAAAGGAGGTGCATACTGCTTATTACTGGAAGAGAAATCCAGTAGGAATCAGCAGCCGATGACTTTAATGAAGAAATACATTTATTCCTTATTAACTTTATGGTTCATATGTTCATAGTGTCTTCCACCCATGCAATGCAAAGCAGCTCTCAATTGTAAATCTGTACCATTCCCCAGTGAAGGCCTGTGATTATGGAGTGAAGTCTTATAATATGAAGTCATTATGATTTCTAGTGCACGTGTAGGAAAGGCAGTGTTGTGAGGAGATCTAATGATTTGTCCTGGTGATGCAGCAAATCCATGGCAGACAGAGAATAGCACGCAGGAACCTGAGTCATGCAACAGTGTTGGAAGGATTGAATTGTATCTCTTGTGAAGGTTTTCACTGTTTTTTGAAAGCTGTTGAAATGTTAACTGCAAGTAATTTATTTGCTTGCAGATGGTAGGTGATAATTCAAACCATGAAGGTAATGAACTTGAAACTGGGTCCTGACACATTAGGAGAATTGTGGAGGGAGCACTGGGAGCTTGAGCTGAATCGAAGTTGATGTAATTTCACATGGAGTGTTCAGTAGGCCATTCAAACACAGATTATTTTTCGGCACACAGCAAGGAAGGCCATGAGCTAGCAAAGTACATGCCAGAAGGGCTTGTATGTGCAAAGTCTCAGATGTTTTTCCAACTGTGTTAGTAGCTATTTGAATTAAGGATACGAACTTTCTTCAGGTCTTGCCTTACATCCATGGCCCATCATGGTTGCAGAAATGTTGCTATTATTTTTATTTCAAAATGGAAATAGTCCTGCACTGCTTTTGTGCAAGGTGCACAGGTACATGCACAGTGTTACATCTGTGTTTTATTGCAGCTCCAGACATGGAGTTTAACCTTTGGACATAGTCTTGTTTGTTCTGCTTCCCATGTCCATCTTTTGCCTATCTCAGGCCATTGCATTTCAGTAGGATCTCAACACCTTCTTAGGGGTAGGCGAGGGCTGCTGTATTCATTTTCCGGATGGATTTCAGGCAAAGAAAGGTTTATTGTCTTGCTGGTTGTCACACACGCACAACTTGCTGGAGTAGGGACTGGAGGGTGTTCTCCAAAGTTTTCGTTGGGTGTCTGAGCCTCTTGTTTGGTCTCTGTGTTATCTCTTGTTGCCATTCTGAACCCATGTGGCTGTCAGCTGTACCAGTCGCTGCTTCATGGGTATTTGCGCTGCTACCAGTTCTCATGTCTCAGTTGGGAGTCATTTAATGCGAGTGACTGAGATTCCTTGAAAGAAAGAATTTGAAGTATCCCAGACAATGGTATGGCTAACAGCAGTTTTGTCTTAAGACTGTTTTTTAGTACTTATTTTAAGGATTGTTGACATATGTGAGTTTTTCTAGGGCTTTGGTATCTGTGGTTTCAGTCATCAAAGGGTCAGAAGCAAAGCAGTTTGTGCGCTGGAGTTTAGTATCCTCCCCTTGTAAAATAGCAGGGTAAATGTGAAGAGAAGCTTTTGATTTAATAACTTCAGTGACAGTGAGATCATAAGGAAGGGCCAGCGGAACATTTTTCAAGAATCGTTCAGCGTTTCTGAAGAAAGATTCCTGGTAAAACACGACTGCAAGTTGACAGAGTCAACAAATGAGTCAGCGAGGGGAATGTGACAGGTCTCCCTTACTAAAAGACTTTATTACGCGATCTCTTACTCTCAATTACCCTAATCTGAAGTGGGGAGCTAATGAATATTGCTAAATGGATTGAAACAAACAGCAGCGCTGTGGACAGAAAATAATCATTATGAACTGCAGCGCATTGACGGCAGTGAATTTGTCACAGACGTGTGGGTTGTGAGGCTGGTGTGACTACACCAGCTCTCTGATTAGCTCGGGGAGCAGACCAGCCCCCACGGGGTTGGAGCCACCGGGCCTGAGGGACTGCGAGCACATGGCACCATGAGGCGGCGGCGGCCTGTGCACCGAGGCCTACACGCACGGGGTGGTGGCAGCCCCTATCCCACTTGTGGGGAGGGCGCTCGGGGAAGTGGTGGGGTGTCTGTGCTGTAGGAATTGGGCTGGTCACCCTGCAGTGGGTGTGCATGGGGAGAAGAAAAGGGTTGAGGTGTCGCCATGTGAGCTTTTGAGGACCTTATCGGTCTGTCGGGTAGCTCCCTGTGTGGGGAGCCTGTGGTGTGCTTGCTCAGACAGAGATGCCCGACAGGAGTCAGTGAGGGCTATTCCAAGTCCTGCTTAACATAAAGAACCTCTTTATTGAGGACTTTGAAGTGGGTACTTCAATGAGCTTTTCAGAAAGTCCTTAAATTTGACACATCGGAAATGCCAGAGACGAAAGGAAACATGGACAAACTAGAAATGCGGAAAGGAACATATAGCTGTATCCTAAGAAAAGACAAGACCACAGAGTGCGAAAAATAATCCCAAGCCTCATTTCAGAGGGGAAGAAAAGCTGAGAAAAGAGTTCTAGTGATCTGTGAGGGGAAAGCAGATTGGAAAAATAGTCCAATTTTCAGTGAGTATCAGTTACAAACCACACGTGCCCTTGGGTTGTTAGTTCATGTTAGGCAGTGAAGGTGATGGTAATTTCTGCTATACCTAAGGCTTTCTTGAGTGTGGGATGAATTAGAAGAAAAGCCAGGTGGAAACTGAGCATTATTTAGCAATGGCTAAATTGAGACGTTTGTTTCTGAGACTTGTTGCCCGTAGCCTGGCACCCATCAAACCGGTTCTGTTAAGAGCACTTTTCAACCTCAAACTCTGTTCCCAGGCTGAACAGCTGGCATGGCATTTACTTAAAAAACAAACCCAAACAAATAGCAGCAAGTTTCTGACCTCAAGCTTGCCTCTCCCTGCTAATCTGATTCCTTTTAAGGGTAGGAGCTGGTGGGTAATGTAATTTTTAGTGAAAGCCTGTGTGTAGCTGAGTATGAGAGTGTCGGATTTTACTGGGGGGGCTGTTAAAAATGGCATGTCCTAGCAGCACATATCCAGTTTCTGGAAAAATTGCTAGATGTGACTTTTGCTCTCTTTATATTGTCATATAGCTGACCACCACGGACATGCCTTTTTAAGGTTAGGCTCATGTCCAACGTGAACAAGAAAATTTAACTCTCTCATGGGTCCCTAGCCGTGCATACTGATGTCTGGCTTGGCTGCATCTGCCCTTGCTGTCTAAATTAACCTTATGGTGAAGAGGAGCTACTGCGTGTGAATAGTGAGTCACAAAATCCCACTCGGAGTAATCCCTGAGCGCTCTCCCACTTTGGTCCAGCCCTGTCAGACGGAGATGTCCTCATGAAAAATAACAGCGGTCCATAGAGAGCTCTTCTTGCCTAAGGATGCATCAGAAGAGCAGGACCACAGAGTACGTGGCCTGAGAGAGTGGGAAGAGGCAGGGTGTCTGCCAAATTCCCTGCCGCCCACTGCCCTGCTCCTGCAGACAGAGCCTCAGGGGAGCTCATCACGTGCCGGCCGAGCAGGAGTTGAGGCCAGAGTAATACGGAAATGAAAAAAGAAAAGGATTGCCTAATCCACTAGTAAGATGTAGCCACTTTGAGGGAGCAACACGGCTTAATGTAGCAGTCCTACAGGCCTCGGTCCAGGAATAAGTTTAAAGGAGTAAGTAAATATTGCAACTTCTCAGAGTTCTGCTTCCCAGCTTGCTCTGGGGGAATACTTTTTGCCAGCAAACACAGCGTGATTACTTTTATTCATCCAGAGACCACTGCCTTTGTGTGAATAGGTAGGCTATGAAGCCCTGCGTTAGCTTGGCAAATTGTATTAGAGGCTGGGGAGTGTTTTTATGCCTGAGTGGCAGTACTTCATAATGCTTCTGCTACATTTTGCACTTGCCAAGTGTAGGAGCTTTCAAGAATGCTGTGAAGCCCTCTGTGCAGGAGCACAAAATGGAGAGAGTTGCTTGCATTAAGAGGCTGATGGAAAATTCAAACCGTCTGGTGGGGACTTTGTGAGCAGACAAGAAAGTGGGGTCTTCTGCACCCCTTGTGTGCACACCTCCTTTTGTGGGACACGTGTAGCTCCCAAGCGGCTCCCAGCCATGCCTCGGGCTGTGCCTAGGGCCCAGCGAACGGCAGACAAATATGCGTTTGAGCTAACCACTACTTCCACCAACAGAGTATTAGCGGATTACAGGTCTCTCAGATGTTTGCTCTGACTGATATAACCCACAACTGTCTTTAAAACGTGTTCCGGTGTGAATTTATGGCATGTACTCTACCGTGGAGGTGTGTTGTTTGGTTTGTGACTGGCAGAGTTGGTTACACAATATTGTTTGTGCTTCCTGGTGGCTTGAGGAACACGCAGCTGCCTCTGGGGTGAATATTTGTACATATGAATTTAAAACTTAGTTTCCATGGCTGACATGCACTTTCTGAGAGCTCTATTGCCCGTCAAACTCAATCACTCAAATATCTGTGGGAAAACAGTGGTGGTATGTGAATGTGGCCTCAGCAAATCCATTTCAAAAAATGTAAAACAATGTTCACTGAAGGAAAAATGAAGAATTTCTGCATTATTTGGCTAAAGTGGGTGTTATAAACTCATTTGATTCTCTTTCTTTTTCTGTCATCACATTTTCATGGTGATGTTGTATCTATCTATATGCGTGTGTGTGTGCTGTTACAATTCCTGTGGTCCCCAGAAAGATCTTTATTCATCTAGACCATACAAGCAACAAACGCTGAGGGCAAAAGCAAAGCTATTAATTTTACACTTTGAAGTCACAGTTTTTCCCCCTAAAACGTGTGTCTTAAGAAGCTGCCTCCTTCCATCCTCATTCTCAGTCCATCTGCACATCTGCTGTGGCTGGCAACCTAATCACCAAAATGTTGTGCTTTATTCAAAGCTGTACATGCGTGTGCAAAAACTGGCATAAGCCGTGGATACCCTCCTGTAATCCCTACTGGGAAGAGGTTCCAGAAGTCCTTGGGGCAGTTAGTGGTCTTACTGAGAAAAGAGGGAGGAGGCTTTTCTTCCTGCAGCACAGCCTTCATCACAGCTGGAGGCTCCTCATAGTGCTGCCAGCTCTTTCAGCGCTGAGAGCTGGATACGACACGAACTCGGTGCAGAGCTACACACCCCATGCTGCCCATGTATTGTGTTTTTTTTTTTTTGCTTGTTTTAAACATCTTGCAGGTTAGTAGTATAGCCTTGGATAGGGCTGCCTGCTTTTTTGTTTGGTTTATTTGTTAATTTATTTTAAATGCCATTTGTAAAGACAGTGCTGCCCTTTTCTGTCATTGTTTTTGCCACTGGGAAATTTCTGATTTTTGTGCACATAATGGTAGTTCACCAGGTCAGAAGAAAAGCACTAGATTTGCCTGTTAGCTCTAGTGAGCAGAGGAAAACAGGAGTGGGATATAACTGAAACAGTGGCATTACATCCCTTCAGCTGCCTCTCAGCTTCATGCCAGTTCTTGAAGTCATTCTTCCTTGCTTGGATAAGTAGAAAATTGGGTGCCAGCTGCTCTCGGGGCCCAGAACAAGAGAGACTACAGGCTGTCCATACCTTCATTCTGCGGAGCCTGTGCTTATAAAGACTCTGGGCACCCTTTTGGCAAGACTGCGTTGTTGCTGAGAGCCTCGGACGGGAGTGGCGGTGGCAGCGGGGGCTCCTGGGGACGGTGGTTCCCTCTGGGGACAGCAGTTGCCTCCGTAGGCCCAGGCCAATGGCTGGGCAGCCTCCACCACTCCTGCTGGGACTCTGCCATGCTACGCTGACTTCTGGAATAGTGCATTTCTACGGTCTTTGTGCTTGAGACACCTGTGGTCCAGTCAAACATGTTCTCATTCCTATGAGTATGCAGTGCGTTTATTCTTTGTATTTATTTATTCATTTATTTGATCTTCCTAATTTCTTGGCCTCCACTATTTTGTGGAAAAGTGTTTGAAGGAGAATAGTGTAGTCTGGCATCTTTTCACCCATTCTTTTTTAACAGTCTTAAACAACAGCTTTGACTTTGCACGAGTATTGCCTTGCTCACGTACTCTGAAAGAAGAAACAACTTGCTCAACCTGCATGCTGGGCATCAGCTGTTACTTTTAGGTATCTCCCTCATTTGTCTTACTCCACTCAACTGTCTTGCTCTGCTTTTTGTAGAAATGAGAGGGGCTACTGGAGTGACCTTGTCTTGATTCATTACTTTGTTAGTTTTGGCATTCTATATATTTTTAAATATAGCTTTTCCATTAATAGGTTTAAGTCTTTCTGTTTTAAGAGCTTGGTGAAACACACATTTTCTGTTTTCACATCTCAGACTCGACAGCTGATTAGCAAACAGCTGTAACACAGAATTGGCTTCTGGCTCTGAAAGACACCAGTCGGAGAAGGCAATACTGGAATGGTTTGAGGTGTGCTCATGGAGGTGAAGAGGGGGGACAGTATTTCTGTTAAATGGCAATTCCAGTGCTCACTGGAAAAATAACAGTTTTGAGAGACTGAGCTAACCCCAGCAGGTAAGGCTCTTGAGAAAAGAGGGACAAATGCAGAATAAAAAGATCTCAGGTGTTTCCTTTTTTCTCCCCAGAGCACTGTCTTTGTAATGATGCCATTTAAAGACTGACTGCCTATCCAAGGACTGAACTTAATATATGATGTTGATTTAGGTCACAGCTAAAAGATTGACCATCCATCCATCCATTGGGGACAAAGCAATAACCACAAACTCTGTCTGAAATGACAGGCCAGCCTCTCCGCTTACTGGCTGAAGTAAATATGCTCCTACTGTGGTGTGACAGCCTGGCTGGCCTTGGCAATGGATTCCACCAGTCATAAGTTTATGGTCTGTCAGCCAGTGCAAACATCATCCATCAACTATTGGCCACTTGTTATACCTAGAAGACAGGTCCGGGGAGGCATTAAGGCAGGAGTGACAGAGGGAGATTACCTGCTTTTATGCGTGTGTAGAGCTGGGCTGGTGTGGTTGTCCTCCTGTGGCCTCAGCGACCACCAAAACCCAAACTGTGAACATGTTTGGATTGTGGAGGGCTGAAATAGTGTAGACTTTTTTTAACCATACCTTGCTCTCCGGCAAGGAGTCGTTACCCCTCTGAGTGCTTGTAGTGCAGAGTTTTTAAAGTTTGCACCACTGCTTGTCATAAACTGAGAAAAATTTATTAAACTAGGCCTGTGTTAGTGCCTAAATGGCCCCGTGAAGCAGCAATATCACTTAATAGCCAGGTTTTTCAAAGGGAAATCCATGAATATGCTTTAATAAGCTCCTGGCTTATTAAATACATCTCTCCCAGCAAGGTGGCGCCCTAAGGGACAGGCACAACCCAAGGCTGCACACATGCCAGTTAAAAGCTGCCAGGCCTGATAGGACTAAGGACTAATCCTGCCTCCTTGCTGCATTGTGTGGCAGTGGGGCCTACATGGCATCCTCCTTTCTGGGCTGAATGACCCCTGCCACCCCCAGACAAGGTTCCTCTGATCCTAAAGGGTCCCTCCTGCTTCCACCAGTTAAAGGTCCTTGTTCTGGTGTCCCTGTGAAATTTTGGTTTGGTTCTTTATGCCCCTGCTGGGGCCCAGTACATTACTGGTCTCCAGCTTCCCAGTGTGTGGAGTCCCACGGGATGGGAGAGCGTGTGGAGAGAGAAAGGAAGGGCACTTCCTCTGGGTGGACAGAGGGACCCGAGGTCAGAAGAAGGGAGCCTGTGAAAGCCAGAAAGTGGGAGCAAGGGATGAAGTTCAGACTGGGTATGGGAAGGAGAGGCGCAGGCTCTGGGTGTAAAGGTGTGCTAGGGGATGGAAGCAGGGAGAGTTTCTGTCACAACAAGGCAGGGCAGCTGCTCCCCGGCCAGCTCTTCCCGTTCGTTCTTCCTTGGTAGTGCAGAGGGAGCTGGAGGGGTTTTCTGCTAGCCAGTCAATCAATCATTTCCCAGTGTTTATTATTTATGCCCCTGGCTGAGCTCTCCCCTCATCCCTGCCACTCTGGGCAGTGGGAATTTTTGTGATCTCTGAGCAGCAGAGGCTGGCGGGCAGCCGGGGCAATGGTAGCGGCCTGTTCTCAGCCATACGAGAGGCAAAACACCAACAAGAAGAGATGGAGTTAGAACTTTATTAGGAGAAACCTAGGCACAATGGACTAAAATCTCATGTTAAGGAGAGCGAGCACACAGGTCTTTTCAGGATTATAAAATACATGTTTATAAAACACCTTACAAACAACAAAAAAAGTTTTTTTCCCCCCCTCTGTGTGTGGTTGTGTTTGTGTACATACAGAGAACTGTACCAAAGCTGTGTAACGGGAGCAAGGACTCACAAACTTTTTCAGCAGCTGCTAAGAGAGGGAATGGCTTGGTCCCCTCACAAGCTGGTCCCAGGCCATTCACTCACACAGTCCAACAGCAGGGTAAACAATAAGGAGCAGTTTAGCTCTGTATGGCATCCCTCTTTAAAAGAGGAAGGTCAGCTCTGCAGTGAGAAAATGTATCTAGGGTGGGAGCTGCCTGCAGACCTCACCCACCAGGCTCACTGTGCAGTGCTGGGCTCCAGAGGCAGCTCTGGGAGGCTGCGGTGGAGGAAAGAGGTGGTCCATAGGTGGTTCCTTACACCACGTGCACCAGAAGTGAAGAAGATGACCTGATGGAAGAACAGAGATTTTCTGGGAGGACAGATATCATGGCTTGCAGTGGCTGGCGGGTTTGAGAGAGCAGCCAGGAGCTCACTGACGTGCGGGACCTGGAGGGGCCTCTTGCTCCTTGCAAAAGATGCTGAAGTGTTTTTTTTTTTTTTTTTTTTTTGTAGGGTAGTAGGGAGAAGACACAGGCCGTACCTCTTCTGCAGGTAAACAGAGGATGTTTTTCTCCCGAGTTGGCAGCTGTCAGCACCCTTTCAGCAGCATTCAGGTTGCTTGAAAGATGAGCATAAGAAGGGGAAAAATCACTTTGTTTCCGCTTGATGATTCGTCCTTTTTTACTAGGTGGACGTCTGTTCTCAGAGGAAAATCTCTATTTCTGTTAGTGGATGCCTTGCTTAAAATTGCTGACATAAGTATGTTGGGAAAATTCCCTAGTCTTCGTCAACCGATCATCTGAGCGATATCCCAGGGGCCAGCCTGCTGTGCTGGGGTAGGAATGAGGAAGGGAATCCAAAGTTAGACACGAAGCAGCTGTGTGTGGGGGGACCGTGGCTGTCCTTATCTATCTATGGGAACAGTTCTATGCACAGTGTCAAAAAAATTCAAGTAGAGTTTATCGTATAGGTAAACTGGTATAAAATATCCGGGCTCAGGTAGAGAAAGGGAAGGTTAAAAAGAGAGAGAACAAAGAAGAGAGAGTCTTTCTTTCAGAAAGCCCGCCGGTGTGTTTCTGCTCCCTGCAGGTGAGAGAAGCTTCAGCTCGGTATAATTGCCCAGTGCTGTAGCGAGTGTTGGACAGACATCAAAGGAGATGCGAGGGGGCTGAGGGGATCGAGGTCCAGTCAGTCTGCTGGATGCAGTGTCGCAGTGGATGGCTGGCCTTGCGTTTGGGGCAGCCAGGCAGCCTCAGGAGCGTGCTAGCCTGTGCTCTACCAGTCTGTGGTTAAGGATGGCAATTCCCCAGTCCCTGTGGGTCCCATGGTGAGAATATGGCCAAGAGCTTCACATCTCGAGACTGGTGCTTCTTCTCAGCCTTCAGGAGTGCGTCGTCCAGTGGCTGCCCCTGCCGTAAGCTGTGAGAAGTGTCTGCAATGTGATGATGACATTCACTGAGAAGGAGCAAGAGGGCATTAAAAGAGAGAGAGGTTAGTGGCAAGAGTCTGCGGCCCACTTTGCAGAAGTTTTACGAAGCGCTGAGACCACTCCTTCTCCTCATCCCTCCTGGCGACAAGTCACACAGACAAATCATCCGACCTCGCCTTGCTGCTGGCGCGGCTGGTCTTGCTGAAGCGGCGTTTCTCGTTGAAGTAGCTCTCGGGGAAGGCAGGCGCTGCGCACTCGTTGGCCACCTCCGGGCTCTCCGCATAGCTGGACTTCATGAAGGGCCCTTCACCGGCAGCATCTTCCTGGCCGTGGACCCTCTCGGTGGCGAAGTTGGCGGTGTTCTGCTGGGAGGCCATCTTGTTGCTGAAAGGGCTGATGAACTTCCCGTTGGGACTCGCCAAGCACTGATTAAAATCGGGCGGGGGAGTGTACATCTGTGCCCTTTCCACTTGCGGGGCGGACTCCAGTCTGCCAGGAGCTGTGCTGGGGCTGGGTTT
Organism: Anser cygnoides; assembly: GCF_040182565.1. Classification (NCBI taxonomy): domain Eukaryota; kingdom Metazoa; phylum Chordata; class Aves; order Anseriformes; family Anatidae; genus Anser; species Anser cygnoides. Next base: position 87,245,377 of record NC_089873.1, on the reverse strand, counting down.
GTAAGCCCGGGAGCACCTCTCTTTGGCTTTCTTCCAGCCCAAGTGGTACAGCTCAGCCAGGCTGAGGAACAGGGACAGCACGGCCACAGCCAGCATGAAGACGATGAACACGTTCTTCTCTGTGGGACGGGAAACGTAGCAGTTGACAGGGTGGGGGCAAGGTGCCCGCTGGCAGATGTACAGGGTCTCCAGGAAGATCCCATACAAGACGTACTGTCCCACAATGAAGGCCACTTCCATGGCAGTGCGAATCAAAATGCTGTAGACATAGGTGTTCAGCAGACTGCCCCTGAGGATAATTTTGCCTCCCGATTCATCCCAGCAAGACAGCTCGGCCTTCTCTGCCACAGGGCACTTCTGCTGGTAGTAATTGTCACCGCTGTTCTTCATCTCCTGGGCCTCTCTTTCTGCCTCCTTCATCTTCCTCTTCTCCTCCATGCGCACCGTGTGCATCGCGTGGCCCATGTACACCAGGGATGGGGTGGAGACAAAGATGATCTGGAGGACCCAAAAACGGACGTGGGAGATGGGGAAAGCCTTGTCGTAGCAGACGTTCTCGCAGCCGGGCTGCTGGGTGTCGCACATGAAGTCAGACTGCTCATCCCCCCAGGAGGACTCGGCTGCGGTACCCAGTACCAGCATCCGGAAGATGAAGAGCACGGTCAGCCAGACTTTCCCCACCACTGTGGAGTGCTTGTGGACCTCCTCGAGGAACTCGCCCAAGAAACTCCAGTCCCCCATTTCTGCTCACCAGGAGAGGGGAGAAGGCTTGAAGGCAGAACTGGAGACAGCCTCTGTGGGTGAAAATAGACAGAAGAGAGGGGTTCTAAGGAAGGTCAGGAAATGCCCAGCTGGGGATGCATGGAGTGGAATGATTTGGCTTGTGTCAAAGGAAATGTTTTTATTTGACCTGAGATTAATGAGTTCTGCTTTGCTGAAAACTTTGTTTCACATTCACCAAACCCTTTTTATAATAATAATTATTATTATTATTAAATAATAATATTATATTATATTATTATATATGTTATATATTATTAAATCATCATCATCATTATTATTATTAATCATAATCAAACTACAACCTGTTAAATGGGCTACTGCAATTTTGAGGGTGAACCAGATTTTTCCTTGGTTCAGAAAGTCCTTTCACTGTGGTCTGCGTACTGCATCCTCTGTGGCCTGTGTAGTTAAAGCAGTAGTTATCCATTTGCAAACTGCACTCTGGAGAATCCTTAAATGGATCAATCCTCTGGGATCTGGGGTGTACTGCTTGGTCTGGGCAGTGCCTTGGCATATTCATGTGCTGCATTGAGTAATATCTGCACTGACACTTGGAACGTGAAGTGCTTGCAGCTCTGAGCTTTGTGTCTGAGCTGAGTGTCACCACTGAAAGAAAGGCATAGAAAGCCTCCCTGTTGCCCACCTGCACCTTGCCTATGGGTTTTGCTTTGGTTTTGCAGTATCACCAGTTACAAGCATTTTATTTACAAGTTTGAGGTGTTTTGGATCTGTAAAGACTTTGGTGAGCTGTGCCAGTCCTGTAAACCTAATCTGCTGCCACTCTGCCATACCTCTTAAAATGGGAACTGCTGCAAAGTCTGCATGGTGGATCTTGCTCCCTCCTCTTTTCTTAAGCCCTGAGACAATATTCACTGCCCAAATGGCATGGACAAAGGAAACAAGCCTCCCTTGAAATACCTCCCAAGGACCAGCATCTCCTGGTAGGTGGTCTGCTGAGAGGAAAGGTTAGGTGGGCTGGTAGTGAGACTGCAAACTCAGGATGTAGGAGAACCCGCTTCAGTTTTGTTTCCGACTCTGGCAGACTCTTTCTGGCCAAGTCACTTAACCCCCCGGATAAAAGGAGAATGATGGGCTTAATCCATTTTTTGTGGGGTTCTGTGGGAGTATTTGGGTGATCATTTGATGCAGTTATACTCACCATACTGACCTTCCCAGGGCACTATCTTGTGTGTGGGTTAAGGGCTGGGCACTGTAAAGTATGCATTATTACCTTGGAGGTAATGTTCTCCCACAGTCGTTCTTTTTGAAAATGTCTTTTCAATAAATGTATGCAAAACTTAATAATCATCATAATGAAATACTAAAAGCACTAGACAAGGTAAATCCCAAAGCTGCAGGCACCAAGAGTGATAACTCTGCTTCCTTGTTTTCCCTTGTCTCCTCTTTAAAAGCCAATTGTTTTTACTGTGCAAAAATGCCTGTGGAGAGTAGACACTGTTAAATGCTGAAAATTTACTGCAGCGACGTTGTGTACATTTCCTGTGAGCAAAGGCTGGAGACCATACGATTGTTGAGGGAACAATACTCCCTCCTCCGGTTATGTAACTGATATAATTTATTGTAGCAATGCACATGATGATTTTTTTACCATTACTTGTCTGTGCGCGGTGTCAATCTGTGTGGGTGAATGGGACAAAGAATGAAAGTGGAATTCATTCTTAAACTCCTGCTGCTGCTGAGGGCTGCCCCGAGGACAGGTGAGGATTTCCCAGGTGAGGAGATGGGGAGGTGGTCATTTGCTGCCCTGCCGCCTGTTGGAAGCTGCGTGAGGAGGGAGAAGGGGCACGCCAGCAAGCTGAGGATGGGCTTTGGCTCTTTCCTGGCAGGCGTGCTGCAGTCGTGCTAATGTAGATCCTGGTGGCTGCTGGAGTATGCAGAAGCTGTTTCATCTGCTGCCAGCTGAGAACCAGAGGGGCAGTAATACACAAAATTGTCTTTCTGATTCTCTCCTTCCTTACATTGGTAAAACTGAAAAATCTGAGGGTCTGACTGCTGAAATGGCTTTGGTGCAGTTACTGCATTTGGGAGGAATTAACATATGGCTTTGTTTTGCGAGCACCAAGAATTAAATACAGGCAGTTAAATCAGTGATGGGTTTACAGAAAGCTGTACTGAAACCAGGATTTTTATTTATTTATTTATTTATTTTTTCCAGAGTGGTGACAAGGCAGCCACCGGCCTACAGTTCAGTGTACAGGTGCGTCCAAGGTCGCTAGGGTGTAGCACAACTGTACCACGTGGAATATCCCTTCCCTGACAGCGTAAACGACTGTGGGTGTCCTCATTTTTCCAGGTGAGTGTGTGTTGTTTGCAGGTGCCCCTATTGCTCCCGCTGTTGCTAGCTGACAGCTGTCTTTTCTTAATTCACCTTGCTTGTTAGTGTAAAAATTAAAACAGTTCTTCCTGTCTGTGCCAAGGCTGAGTTTTCCTTTTTGCCATGCGTATGTGCACTCGCAAACTGGGCACCTCTTTGCATCAGCTCTACCACGTGCAGGTAGATTGAAGTTTTACTATGGTCTGCTTTCCCCTGGTGAAGGCTACTACACCTAGATATTTGCAAACGTAAGATCAATGTGTACAGAACATGAAATAGGCAAGTGTAAGTGCAAGAGGAGTCCAGAAGTTTAAAAAAATAACACTGGATGTTAGAGTTACAGTCCCACAGTATTTTCCCAAAGGAGGTAAATCTGAATGATCCAAGGTTGGCAGCCATGAGGCTTGGACTAGGAAGTAGGGCCATTCCTTCTGTCCCTCCCTGCTGGCTGCTCCCCGCGCAGGCTGTTTGATGGAGGGGCTGCCCAAGGAGCCGAACGCCTCCTGCTGTGCCTGCTGCAGCCCCAGACAGAGCCTGTGGCTGCTGCGAGGGGGTAGGAGGACATGGGAGAAAGGGTGCTGGATACCAAGAGAAGGGGAGTCCTTCCTAGTGCAGCGTTTTTGGCTTAGCTGGTTTTAGTTATTAGAGAGCTATTCTTGCCATGCCAGCCCAAGGACCTCCGAGAACAACAGAAGAAAGCATCTAGTGCTGTGCTGCCAGCAAGCAAAGAAGAATTTTTGTCACCTCCTGACAGCTTTTCCTGGCTATACAGGACTGTCTCTGACACAGCCTTTCTCCCCGGGGCTTTACTATTCTTGGGAATTTTCCATATAGTTCCCCTTCCTCATTCCCAGACTGTTATCCCCACACGCTTCGGCCTCTCAGCGTGTGAGCATCTGTGGCCTTTTATACTCCTGCTTTGGACTTAATTGGACAAATCTCATCTCTCTCCGGCGTGACTCAGCGAAAAATACCTCGGGGTATCTTCCTGAGGTCTCGGCACCTGATAGCAGGCTGTCTTGACAGCCGTCGTGCATATTCATGCGGAGTCTCGGGCCGTGCCACCGCGCTGCTGTGCTCTTGGCTGGCAGCTTTCTGCTGGAGCAGCAGAGGGGCTGTGCGCAGTCACGAGGTCTTGGCAAGAGGAAACGTGTATGTGACAAAGCCCAGCGCAGCCCGGCACAAACCCAGCGGCGTGGCTGTCCCGGCTTCATCGTCACCTGGAACGCAATTAACGCTGGGAAAAACCAAGCAGCAAAACCGCAGACCAAGCGTGGCTCCCACCCACCTCGGGGCCTTGTGACTGCCAAATGCCGAGATAAAAATACCCTAGCAGGGATGGCACCTGCTAGTGCACCAGGCTGCCTTGCCAATAGAGTGCTGCTCTCCGCCATCCTCTTCTTGGGCTACCTTTTTCTGTGGGAGAGGACGTGTTCGTAGCTCTCGGAGCAGCTTTGCCCTTCCTGTTTATGATGCCACGTGCTCTGAATGAGAGGCAAGCACTCTGCATTTCTTTTTCTCACTCTGGCAGGGGGGCTGTGTTGGGCAGACTTGCTACAGCTGTGGGGAACTGCTAAGAAACTCACACCAAAGAGGCAAGAAGGTTGTTCCTGCACGGTTTTTTTCTTGATGAGAGTCTGTTTCCCCAGGAGTTGCTAGGAATTCACTGGTTTTCCCCTCTTTAGCAGACAGGCGAGACTATCAGCAGTGATATAAATAGCTGAGCTCCACACTTCACACTAACTTTTCCCACAAGGAAGGTGACAGGAGGTCGACATCTCTGCAGGATGTTTCTAAAATAAAGTGGAGAGCCTGACTATAATACTGTTTCTGCTCTCCCTCTCTCAGCTCACCTCTTCCCCTTGGCAGGTCCCAGGCAGGCTCAGAGAGGCTCTCTCAGCAGGGTGCGTTTGTGTAAGGGAAGGGAGGTTCCCAGAGAAGGGAGAGTCATGAATACGAAGTCACTCTATTTTTGCCCAAGGCCGTGCAGCAGATCCCCCATTTCGAGCTACTGAATGAGGAGGCAGCCATCTCCTCTAAGCACTGGGAAGTGTCAGCCCTGTTCAGTGGAGCATCCAGGTCAGCTGTGGCAAGGTCAATGCCTAGGAGTTGCTTGTGGCCTGCCTTCCTCCAGCTGTGTCACCTCCTACCAGGCCCAGGCAAGTGCGTGGCACAACAGATAGCTGCTGCAGAGGCATGCAAGCAAAGATCTTTTCCCCTGCATTAACAACTGGCAGGCTGCAGCCTGAGCTGAGTGGTCCCAGCCTTGGAAAATTGGCCGTTCACACCTGCAGACACTTCCAGCTCTGCACTGGAGGGTAGGTAACGCTGTCACTAAGGTGTCTCCAGCCCCCTGGTAGCAGTAATCCACTCTCTCAGCATCCCACACAATATAGCTGCTGTCATTTTTCAGGTTGGCTTTTCAGAGCTTTGGGACATAAATCAATGCTAAAGCCCACCTCAGGATGTATCTTTTTGTTCACTATTAACTGGCGTTGGCTCTTTCATGTGTACGTACAACAGATGAGCAGTGACACGTCAGGCATTGCCATCCAAACACCATCCCTCTGGCTTCATATGCACATATATGTGCTTATGATAAGTTTCTGCCTGAAATAGGCCAGTTCTTTAGCCAAATTTGTAACTCTGATCTGTGCATGGTTCTGCACTAAATAGGTCCATATTCCTTTCTGCTAGTTCCTTGAGTTCAAAGTCCTGTAAGCTGCAAGGAGATTGACTTTGACTCCTGTGCTCAAATCTCATAGCAGAGCTCTTTGTTAACAGCTCCTGTCCTAGAAGACAGACGTCCAATGTTTCTCATCTCCCTGCTCCTCCTGAGTTCACTGCAATTTCTGGAAGTGTCATGCTGGAATCCAGACCACTGGCCCTGCTTGTAGTTGCAGACAGCTTGTTATTCCTTGATGAGGTGTGCTTTCCCCCTCTCCAACTGTGGAAAATCTCAGAGTTCACAAAAAACGAGAGTGGGGGAGAAGATAAGGGAGCTGAATGACCTGTCACCTCCTGAACACACACACACCCTGACGCACACAGAGACACAGACAGAGGGAGCTCACTCAACACCTCCAAGTGAGTACATCAGGGATGTGTTACACACACAGATGACAGTATTATGTAGAATATTTTCATCTGAAGTGATGCTAGAAGCTGCAGACTTCCATTGTGCTGAATTGTTACTGCTTGTCTATACAGGATGGCTAATTTTTTTTTATTTTATTATTTATTCTTTCCCTTGGATAGGGTCAAATTGTGCTCTTATGTTCTTACATATCCAGACATTAGGGCCAAGCTCTGTCTGATGTGGATACAGAAGACCCAGAACAGAAAAGACCTCAAACACATCTGAATCAAGCTGAGGAATGAATTTGTCCCTCTGTGTTTGAAAAGCCTGCTTCAAATAGTTACGTGGTAGTGGTATCCAGGCTTATACTTAGCATGCGGAGAGCACCCTCTAATTCTCTTGGGATTCTCTCTGTGCATTGCAAACATCAGCCCTTAGCCAAACAAATGCAATAAAACTGGTCTTGGGATAAGCTAAACAAAGGCTCACATATGCTTTTTGCTAGAAAAAGAAATCAGTTCTCTCTCTGATGTAAATGCTACAAACAGGCTAATGGATATTATCCAGCCTATTCCTTAACTAACAGGTTGAAGAACATCCAGTTCAGGATGACTGGGCTTGGTGCTCTTGACAGTATATTTATCTCTGTAGGGAGAAGCTAGCCTAGATGCATCTGCAGCTGGTACTAAATTGGGCAGTGCTGTATACAGGAGAGAGGACAGCAAAGCAGGGCAGAGGGAGCTCCGGAAGATAGAAACATGTCGAGAAATTTAGGGACTGCCATAGTAAAGCAGTTCCTGAACTCTGCTGACAAAAATTGTTATTAAGCACTGCGTAGACAGTGGGGGAGGCTGGTGTAAGGAGACATGGAGGTGATGGTGGGCATCACATTGGGCCTGATGCAGTGGTAAAATACCTATTCTTGTGATTTTAGGCTGATTCACAGACTGCATGAAATGCAGCTCAGAACAGTGTCAGGATAAAACAGATTGGAGAGGTAACAGGAGAAGGAAAGGGCTCAAATTCAGACTTACACTATCCTTTATTCCCCCTTCTCCCTCAATGTCTCCCTGCCTATCCGTTCCCTGTTGCTCTCCCACAGTCAAGCTCCCCACTGACCCTTCTCTGGAGGGTCAGCTTTTGGTCTATTTTGGCCATTTAACTCTCTACAGCACCCAGGTTGCTAACACTTTCAGCTTTAGAAAGGGGAAATTTTCAGCAACTATTTACTTCCCACTTATACCTCGTCAAATCTCCTTTCTTGTTTCTGCCCGAAGATCCTTAGGATTCTCTTCACACCCCAGCCTCACGGCTGTAGCCTTGCTTCCAAGCATTTCATTTCTCATCCAGGGCAAAGTTAGGCTATAGCTTGTGAGTAGATTATTTTTTATACTCAGCATATATTCGAACATATACATATATATATGCCCTCTTCCCCTTTAAAAACAACTAATATTAAATTTTCAAAACCAAGCAGTAGGGAGCTAGCAAATGCTAGAGTTACTTTCCTAAGTAATCTTAATTCAATCTCGTTGTGCCTGTGCCTCCTAGCTATGAGTCTTTAACCACATCCTCACATTGTCACCTCATTCTTTGCACAGGATGCCTGCCTTATTCCGTGCCAGCCTGGCTGGGGCTTTCTTGAGCAGCAGCTATTCAATGTTTTGTTTTCTCCTTATTGTTCAGTGGGTGGCCTGTGCCTCATTTACTGTACATTATTCAAGTCCTGTTCTAAAGACAGAATTATTAGTTTCCTCATGGGTTTTCCTATGGCTTTCATCACAACGGTATCTGATCGCTTCACAATTATTAATTTACTTATTTTCATTACCACTCAGAGGTGAGGAGATGGTATTACATGAATTTTGCAGCTGGGGAACTAAGGCAGAGAGAGATTGAGATTAAAAATGTTCATTACTTTTGGAAGCTGTGTGGAGATGTTGCTAATCTGTTTTCTTTGGTGTACTTAGCACTATGCAACATATGTTCGAAGCAGAGCTCTCCTTGGTTAACGCTGGAGCAGGAGCATTTATCACTTCCACCAGTTAGACCACATCTAAGAGGCAGGCATCCAGAAGACAAGAGGCACCACCGAGGGGCCATTTGTGAACAAACACGGTTTAAGTGATTTGCCCCATCTCTGCACAGGAAATTGGAGTAAGTAGCAAGAACAAAAACCTGTCCTCTTGGACAGTTTTTTGTGATTTTAAATTGGAGACAGCTTTTCTCCCATGCTGCTATTCTCTCCCTTTCCCACCAGGCATCCAAATGCAGCGTAAGACCCTGGAGCTCTGGAACACTTACCCTGGCTGGACTGCTTGGCTTCCTGAGCCACTGTGCCCTTACAAAGGCATCTGCCAGCTTTTCCACTTCTAAGGGAGAAGAGCTTCATATGGAAATTCTGAGCCGTTCTCAAGGCATGTCCATTATGACAAAGATAACGAAGAAAGACAGAAATGTAAGTGTAAAACCCTTAGTTCTTACATTAAAAACCACTGACCCCTCTTTAATGATACACTGGAGAGACTTAGGGACATGCATCTCGGCTCATTACTTACTGTATGACATGAATATTTCTTTATTTTGTGAAAGAGCTGGCATATTAGAGTATTGCTTATAGAGATCTATGTGTTGTTTATCAATAGGCATAAAATTGATTTCTTTTCCTCTTCATGAATTCTTAGCTCAAAGATTGAAGTTTCTCTTGTGCCTCCTGGGAACTATTTCTAATTTTAAGCCTCTGTTCACGTGCTTCATACAACAGCACCCGAGGTGTGGAGCAGTCTCTGAAATATGCTCCCTAATGACATGGTATAGTGCTGAGTTACTCATTCCTTCTTGTCTATTTTCAATGCTTTGAGATAAGTCAGAAAACAAGGACAAACGTGCAGAATGTGTGAAGTCTCTCTGAAGGTCAAAAAGAGAAGAGAGTCTAGGGTAGGAAATTCTGTATTTCCTGACAAGGTTTACATTTTTCATGTGAGAGTCCAAAATACTGAAACAGTGTGATAATATATAGTGTTGAGTGGAAAAAAAAAAAAAAAGGCAAAACAAAAGCCAAATACTTATAGTAGCAGGAATACTTAACATAGTTCCCAAGCAACCAGAGTCTGATGAGTATTTTAAATCCCGAACCCTCAGGAATTCTCCTAAACTAGTGTTCTGCTCTCAAGGAAAGGGGGAAGAAAGTCAGAAACATTCTGCTTTCTTCACAGAGTACATTTTGAAAAGACCAACAGATGCAGAGTCGTTTGGCGTCTGGTACAAATACAGCACCTGTGTGAGAATTTTGAGTAACAGTTTAACCCACTCCTATCTGCACACACACATGCAAACATATATTACATGCATTAAGTCTTTTAGCCTTAAGGAGAGGTTCACATAGACAGCAGTAGGGAAAACCTTTCACATGTGCCTCCTCATCAAGGTTTTAGCATGAAGGAAGACTTCAGCAATTAAGGCTCATTTAGCCTGTTACTTTTTGTGCCTGAGGTTTATCCAGAAATGCTACTTACATAATCCTCTGGTGGTTTTTACAGTACTTCAGAGACAGAGGTACTGCCTCAGTTTACCTGAGCTGTTAAAATCTGAATGCCACAAAGCTCATTAGACACTGCAAATGACCAGTAAAATGACCCTTTGGGAAATCAAAGGGGTTACCAAAGTAACTATGCTGGATCAGATGTAGCAATTACCAGACAACTGGACACTGTATTTTCAAGCTGGGCTACTCTTTAAAACGTGCGGTTGCAATGCTGGAGATATTAAATTATGGAAATGTAATCGAGTAATTATGCCAAATGCAAATAGGGGAAAAAATTAGGAAGGCAAACAAAAAGAAGAAGAAGCTGCGAGTGGGAGCGGGTTTTTGTCCCTCTAGATCCGTGTGCCTCTTTGCTGAGGCTGCTCTGAGCCGTGCCGGGATGGAGAAGAAAGGCATTCCACCCGCGGTGCGTGCTGCACATATGATTGGGGGACACGAGCAAGGCACTTCGCTACATTTGAGTTATGTTCCCAGGGTCCACATCACAGACTGGCCAGGATACAATACTCTCAAGGAAAAGAAACGGAGGTATTTTGAAACTATTCTGCGTGCTTTGGAATATAGGCAGTTTACACAGACGCTTGATAAAGCGCTTATACCCTGGCAGCTTCTCACAGGTAAGAGTTCCCTTTGCCACTCTCCCTAGAGCAGCCTGACAGCATGCAGAAATGGGATCTAGCAGAAACTACAATTTGCACATTATAATGTCTGAAGATACGTGCGGCTTTTATTCTGCCATCCGGTACATGGCAATCTATTGGTATCCGTGTTTATTGCAGGGAGGCTCCCCTGTCAGTTCTGTGTAGCCGCCTGTGGCAAAAACGGTGTAATTTTTAAAATGCCCCAAACCCACCTTATTACTAGTGGGAATGCTTTGGATAGAAATGGAAAGAAAAAGTAGAATTCTTAAGTTGTTTTTGGCTGTCCTTCTTTTCCTGCCTCACCAAGTCCATCTCTCCCCTCATGCTGTTTTACCCTTGAGTCTAAACAGCTTGATCTCCCTGTTGATGCTCCTGCAGTTCTGTTATTTCCCTCTCATGGTTACTTACCTGATTTCCAGAGTCTTTTGTTCTGTCTCCTTTCCTTGCCTTAGCACTTTTCCTTTCTGTAATTGAGTTGAACTCTTCGTTCTTCTCAGTTGCTTGGTTTTATTCCTTTAGTATGGTTCTCTCTCTCTCTTCCCCTCTTTTTTCTCCACCCCTTTTCTGTGTCACTTTCTGTCTTCCCCACTGCCTCTCTTCTTTCTTCACCTACTTTTCTTGTCTCTCCCACCCCCTCCAGCTTAATCTTTCTATTTTCAAACCTAGTTTCCTGTTGTTTTTCCTTTAAGGATCACGGGTCGTATTCCTCCCTCTCCATGCTCAGTCTCTCTCTGTGCCACCCTCCCCATACTGACAGGATGCACTCACTGCTGACTTCTCCCTTTCCCTTCCAGTTGCTGCTGCCGCTGCTGCTGTTCCTTGCACCTCCTCCCCCAGATAACACGCCATGGTATAAGTAAGTCTTCCTTAATTGAAAAGAGACAGGGTCGCACCACAGCTATCCCAGCCAGACTCTGGGAAGGTTCTTCCACATAGGACATCGATGAAGGATATTTTTCTGACTCATTCAGGCTTAGGCAAAGCAGAATCCATGTGGAGCAGGGTCCTGTACCTCTCCAAGTAAGGCAGGGCTTGCTTTGCTGGCTTGGACCAGGGCCCCAGCATAGCTGTAGTCTTGTCCCAGGGGGCACTTGCTGCTTCCCAGGAAGGTGTCCCAGGCCCCCTTACGGATAAATAGAGAATAACCTGCCTGCCAGGCAAGGTGGGTTTTGACAAGCTGCCCCCTTCCCATACACACACACACACAGAGTCTGATGCATGAACCTTTGGGCCTGTCTTAAAAATGTTGTCTGGACATGTCTGAAGGTCTTATATTTTATGTATGTGTCAAATTGAGACTCTGATTCCTGCACACTGAACCAAGAGATGAGGGTGAATCAGAGAGGCCTTCTGGCTTTGATAAAGGCTGGTCTGAAAGAACCAGTGTCAGGAGAGCGAGATTTGCTTAGAAAACTGTGGTTCCCTGAGAACTGGCTTGCTGCACACAAGCTTTGGCTGGTGTCCCTCCAGCAATCCTTCCTGGGCTAGTTGTCTCCCATCCAGAACATAACTGTACAGCCTCTGTGCAGCAGCTAGTGTAGATCATGAAGCAAAAGTAGTCCAGAGACTAAAACACAGGGCTGGCAACTCTTCTAATCTAATCGTTGTTCTCCTACTAATTTAGTATCCCCTTTATTTAGAAGATACACAGTGCTGTGCAGAGGCTGCTCTGGAGTCATGTCCCATGTGGACACTCTCACTCTGAAGTTAAGAGTGCAGCTCCTTTTCAGGAGGGCTAATCTCCCTCCCGCTGAATCCTCACTGATGATTAGTACAGGACATGCAGTACATTCCCATAGCAGCTCAGAAAACTCCTAGGATGGGGAAACCCATAATAATTTGCCACTTCATTTCTAACTTTATTGAAAGGCTTCCCGTGTCTTCAAAGAAAATGGGAATGTTTCTGGAGTTGTTTTTCTCTCTCTTGCCTTGCAGTTTTATGCCTGTGATGAAATTCCACAGGAAGGAGAATATCAATGTTTTCATTAGTCTTTCTGAAGAAATTTCCGCTAAGCATTATTATTTAAAGTTTTGTTGATTTTATGCCAGTGAAATTGTCAAGAACTTCATCATATAGAAGTGTCCAAGAAAAGGTGTTAGTAGTACAGATCTAACTCACAGATGGCTTTGGAATAGGCTAGCTAAGGCTTGTCAAGTGTTTTTCATGTGCTACAGAGAGGCAATCCCTGCAAGTAAGCTGTCTGAAATGTAATATCCCTGCCCTGCCTTATTGAAACTTTGCTGTACACTCACAATGATCAGATCTGATTTTCCATGATCAATCCTTTGTGTTTCCTACCCCAGTATTGTCCCAGAGTGGTATACTCTTTCTCCTACAGAGTTTATCTCTGAATACTGCAAATATGCTGGAGTTCTATTGAATGAATATAGGGAGAAACTTTCTGCATCACGTACATGAGGTAACTGTTCTGAGCTCTCTCTCTTTTTTTTTTTTTTTTTTTTTTGGTGTTGAGGGAACTACTTTTTTGATGCACAGAAGGGAAATGGGTGAAGGCAGATTGGGAGGTAAAAGACAGGTGAATAGAGATGTCGTATGGATGCCTTAGCCAGCCACTCAGCGTGTCCTCCCCCCTCCTCTCTATCGTACTGCAGCCTCTTCTAGGGAAAACAAAGGTGTCATGGCAGCTTCTCCAGCTCCACAGCTAGTGCTTTGCCCACTGGTAAGCTGGGAAGAAGGATTTTTCCTCCCCTCCCCAAGAGACTGCTATGCAAAACTTTTATGACTCGAGTGAGGAGAGCAAGTGGAAGAGAATGCTCCCCCAGACAGTGGGGACGAGGAGAACAGCTGACAGCTTGCCATGTGCAGCTTGCAGATCTCAGCAGTTTGTGGTGCTGTGGAACAGATTTTGAAGGAAAGGAGAAATACAGGAGGTAAGGGGAAAATAGGACAGCGTGCATCATCTTTTGAGGAAAGGTAAAATTCCCTACCTTCTAGGTAAAAGAAACATAGCAGACCATATCTACCTAGACTTCAGTGAGGCATAAGATCCCAGAAGAAGCAAATTATTTTAAAAGACTCAGCTGAATAAGACAGGGATTATTAGAAAAATCCTCCAGTGGGTAAGAGAGTGATGGAATTGAAACACAAGTTCCCTAATAGGTTGAAAGAAAATTATCTGTGAGGCTGCTCAAAGATTGCACTTAGGACTGATCTTTCTTAATATTTTCATTAATTACCTTGACACTGAAAGTAAAAATGCTAATGAAATCTGCTGATGGAACAGAGCCTATCATCAGGACAGAGTTGATTCCAGCACCAGGAGAACTGAAGGCTCTCCACAGCTGGAGTGATAAAGGTGAGCTTAAATGGGAAAGTGCGAAGTCAGACACTAGCAATCTCTCCAAGCACTTGGAAGTTCCTAGTTGGCATGACAGAGAAGGGGAAAGTCCTGCATGAAGGCTTCCAATGATGTGATGGGGGTGAAAATGGCAAGTGAGCTTCCAGGCCAGAGCAGTATTTCCAGTTGTAGCGAGTAAGATTAATGTCATCCAAGAGGATGCAAGGACCCCCAGGAATACTGTGTGCAGTGCTGCTCACCCATGTTCAAGACATTGAGCCTGGAACAGGTGCAAAGAAAGTCAACAGGGTGATTAGAGGAATGGAAAGTCTCTCGGCCAAGAGTATGTTTACTTATCAGTCACAGAAGTGACTGCAAACAGATATCTGAACTGATTTGAAAATAGATGAGGTACCAGGACGACCTTCTCTGCATTAATTATTTCGCACTGAACTTCGTGCTACTGCAGCTACTCGGAGTAACTAAAACATCGTGTGATGTGCCCGCAGGGTGAATACTGTAAGGCAGCTTAGTTACTTAGTCTGGCAGAGCAAAGGTTAAGAGAGGAGAGATTTGCTGCCTATAAATACTTTTTGGAATTGGGGGTTGGGCAAGTAAGTGCTAGGGAGAGAGAAGAGCTACATAAGCTAAAGGACAATGTGGCATAAGAATAAATAGATATAAATTGGCCATGAATGAATTTAGGTTGGAAACCAGAAGGTTTCTAAGCAACAGAGCAGGGAAGGAGGTGCTGGAACAGCATTCTAGTAACAGAAGTGAGGGTGGAAACCTAATGAGATTTAGGGTAGAGCTTAGTAAGTTTAGAAAAGGCCATTTGTTTTGTACTCGCCTGTTATTCAAAAGGATTGAACCTGATAAGCCAAGAGGTCCCTTTTTCATTCTGTTTCCTGTACTTCCCTTATTGCCTTATCAGAGCTGCTCCCTTTCACGCAGAAGCCAGGTAAATCCTGAAAAGAGTTTCAGTGTGATGAGCTTTTCAGCATTGATCCCGTGGTTATTTAATGGAGTATTCCTTCTGTGTCAGGGATTTAAACAAATAAAATGGGCAAGCCAACACAATGCATGGAGAAGATCTGCAAACATGCAGCAGTATAGATGAGAGCTCACATATGAATGTGCTTCTTCACATAAAGCAGATGTTCTTGCAGCATCTGGCTTTGCTGTAAGGGTGTTTCAAATGTCGGTAAATGTTCTCCTGAGATCTGAGAACTTCAAGAGATTGTCTGAAGGGTAAATAACTTGTGCTTTCCTGCTGATACAGCGGACTTCCCTTGTGAAACGTTTTATCCAAAATCCCCTGGCATGGATATGATTGAAAGAGAAGGAGGGAGATAGAGGTTCTCTGCTGTAGCTTAAACCTCTGGAGACAGCTTGAAGGCATCCTCCAGCAGGAAGCAAATTCCCAAGGACAGACTGGGCCCAAGGGAACAGGAGTAGCATGTGATGATAGGTCCCTGAATGAGGGGGAATAGTTTTATAGTCACAATTCCTTCTTTAGTAAAAGAATAAAAATAAAAAAATCCCCAATTGATTGCATTATTCATGGACATTTTTGCCTCAGTTTCTTTCCAACCAGTATTTGGTTCACATGGCAAGGCTTTAGTAGTGGGGGGCTGCAGGGGTGGCCTCTGCGAGCAGAGCCCAGCAGCTGCCCCATGTCAGACCAGAGCCAGCTCCAGCTGACTCCAAAAGGAACCCACTGGTGGCCAGAGCTGAGCCAGTGAGCGATGCTGGTTGGATCTCTAGGAAAGCAGAGTTAAGGAAGAGAAATACTGCTGAGACACAGCAGCTGGGGGAGAGGAGTGAGAACATGTGAGAGAAGCAGCCCTGCAGACCCCCAGGTCAGTGCAGCAGGAGGGCAGGAGGTGCTCCAGGCAGGGAGCAGCAGTTCCCCTGCGGCCTGTGCAGAGGCCCCTGGTGGAGCAGGCTGTCCCCCTGCAGCCCATGGGTCCCACACGGAGCAGATCTCCACGCTGCAGCCCGTGGAGGAGCCCCCGGTGGAGCAGGTGGAGGTGGCCTGGAGGAGGCTGCGGCCCATGGAGAGCCCCCGCAGGAGCAGGCCCCGGGCCGGAGCTGCAGCCCGTGGAGAGGAGCCCACGCAGGAGCAGGGGTCTGGGGGGAGCTGCCGCCCGTGGGGGACCCGTGCTGGAGCAGTTTGCTCCTGGGGGATGGACCCCGTGGTACGGAGCTATGTTGGAGCAGTTCTGGAAGAGCTGCTGCCTGTGGGCAGCCCCCACAGGCTCAGCTGGGGAAGGACGGCATCCTGTGGGAAGGCCCCACATGGAGCAGGGGCAGAGTGGGACCATGAAGGAGCAGCAGAGACAAAGCATCAGGGACTGACTGCAGCCCCCATTCCCCGTTCCCCTGCACCATCCGGGGGTGAGGAGGTGAAAGAGGGTGAATGGGGGGAAGGTGTTTTTAGTTAGCTTTCAGTTTCTCATTCCTTGGGTCTGTTAGCAATAGGCAATAAATTATATTTATCTTCCTATGCTGAAAAGGTTTTGCCCATAACAGTAATTGGTAAGCAATATCCCTGTCCTTATCTCAACCCTTAAGCACTTTTTCATTGTGTTTTCTTCCCCTCTTCGAGGACAGAGAGTGAGAGAGCAGTGTGGTGGAGTTCAGCTGCCCATCAGTGTGAAAACACCATACAGACCAGAGTACCAAACCAGCAAAGAATGAGAAAAGAAGAAAAAAGAAACAACAAGGTGTGAAATATCACTGTGTCAGTCTCATATGCCAATAAAGTTTTCAGCAAGAAAATCTGTAAGAGGCTTTCATCTTAGTGAGGAGAAATGACCATCTAAAATGACCACTAGAGCTTAGTTGTCAACTTTATGTTACTGGAAATAAAACACTGTACTCTCACAGCTGCTGCTTCCACCTCCCAACTCTAAAACATCTCCGAGTAGCGGAGAAGTGCTTTGCAAATAATAATGTAATTACACCTCTCATAAACACTCTCCTTGATTTACAGGTGGAGGAACAAAACCATGGAGAGCCAAAGGATTTGTCCAAATGATTAGTAAGTCATTTTTAAGCAAGGAATCCTCATCTACCTAGCCACCAGACATTCACCTTGTCCTGTAGATTTCCAGCTAGATCAATTACTGCTTCACACAAATACATGTGTATGCATATACACCTATAGATATTTCACAAAGTGAAAAGAAAAGAAAGAATAGACCTTTACCTCTTTTTGCAGAGCCAGTACAGGTAGAGATAGGAGCAGGTGAAGCTGACCAAAGGGTTAGCTTTAGCACAGCCCCTTGGTCTTGCTGGAGCCCACCTCTCTGTCACTGTTCGGCTCCCAGAAGAGATCCGTGTCTGAGGGAGGACACTATGGATAGGGGAAACAAACCCCAGTCAGCTCCCTGGGACTCAGCCTCCTGCTGTGGTCTGACACTGGCTCACTGGCTGGAGATTCCCTCAAGCCTGAAGGACCGATGCTGGGGGAGACTGGCTTCTGAGCTGTTCCTGACATGCACTGGCAGCTGTCTGCCTGCTATTCTTTTAAAGAGTCTTCGTGGATCAGGATAAAAATGTGATCTTACGCAGGCGGCATTGTAAGCACAACTTGGCTCACGTTCAGCTCTTCCTCTGGCTCCCAGCTACTCTATTTTTAATGAAGGAATTTGAGGCTATCAGAAAGGAAGTCAAATTGTTTTAGGAAAACAATAGAAAAGCAACTTAAAGTTTATTAGCTTCCTGTCCAGGGCCTGGGACCAACTTGTCAAACTTATTAGAGCGATGGCAGAGCTATTTATTTAAAAGGGCTAGCGACAAGACTCACAATTTCATTCCTGTTTAGGCCTCGGTGAAAAACAAAGGAAAGCCATAAAATAATATCTGAAGGGAGCAGATGGCTAACTGGTAAATGGTGCAAGTAAGGTTGGCCTGTGAACCATTCATGGTGTTCACCAGTGGAATGGCTTTGGTGGGATTTTGTTATCAGGTGAATGTCCTGCATTCACAGTCCTACCCCAACACCCCAAACGCCTCATTGTGGTCCAGATTTTCAAATTGAAATCTCACGCCTAAAATTACAGATATGGCAGGAAAAGGTCTTCATTTAGAGCTTCTGAAAGGAGCGAAACAATACAGCAGGTCTGTAGAAGAGCCAGGAATAGAACCCAGGTGTCCTTGATCCTGTGGGGCTACTTGAGCCCCCCAACTGTAAAAATATTTATATCTTCAGAAGCAGCTGCAGTCTGCTGCTCTGTTTAGCTGCCCCAAAGTAGCAGTGCCATTAAGTCACTGAACACATGCTGGCATGCGGCTATGGAGAAGAATGGACAACCACACTATTAGACTCTCAAGCCAAAAATGTCCACACTGTCTGACCCTTTCTAAGGCGTTCCATCATTTGCAAAGAAAGGAGAAGAGAATAGAACAAGTAACTGAGAAGCATTTACAAACTCTGCTTAATGAAAAATCATCCGCTATTTTTTGGAGGGTTTTCTGCTAATTGTGTTTTTAGCCTGCTTCCAGGGAACGTATAGGAAGAACTCACCTTTCCTTTCAATAGTGCAGTAGGAGTCTCTAGAAACTCACACGCTGAGAGGTACAGAGTGCACAGAGCTATGCACAAAAGCTTTGAACAACTCAGTAACCACTTTCCAGATGAAAGGAAGAGGAGCCCACCTCAAAGATTCTCTTCCTTCTTCTCCTGATTAGCTTAGTTAAAAGCAGGAATGCATAACGACAGTGATCTCTGAGGCCTAGGGCAATAGCACATCTTGCATTGGCAAGTGGTAGAAGATCTTGGCTTATGTTTTCCTTTTAATTTAGCCAGGTTAGATGCTTATATGAGGGTCAAAGGGAGTGCATGATCTCTGGAAAGACCTAGGAAATTGGGTCTTAAACTTTGTAGTTTTACTGTAAATGCAACCACCTCTCATTTACATTACATTTACGTTTACCTTGCTTGTAGGGTATTCCTACAGCTTTTAGAATATTTTGCTAGTTTCTGTCCCTCTGAGATACTTCCTTGGTAAACAAATCAACCAAGAAACCTCAGAGAACGGTGCAGTATCTTAGTTCACTACAGTCTGTAGGTGTTTACTTTATTTTAAGTACGTTCTTGAATTGCATTGATTTCAGTGAGACTTGATAGCCTGGAAGTCGACCACCCTGCACTGCTAACCAGGCCAGCTTTGCTAGGGGAATTCTGAGGCAGACAGCAGCTAGTCAATATACTTCTCAATTGCCTCTGCTGTAAGGGATACTACATGTGAATCACGAGATGGTGTTCTGGCAATGGGAAATATTTTATTTGCACTTATTGGAATCTGTGTCACCTACACCGGTATCATTTAATTCACACTTTGTTCTAATAAGTAGGAACCCCAAATGTATTCTGTGAGAGCCTTTTTGTCACTCACTCACCACTGTTGAACTCCCAGTAATCCCTGAGGCTGGGATCCTGCAAAGACTTGGTCATGTAAGTAATTTGATATAGTCACAGCTTGGGGCCATTCACGTGGGTAAAGGTCCCTCTCCATAAAAGCATCATAGAATGGAAAATGTTGTAGATTGTTGAAGCTCCTGTTTTTCCTACCAGGAGTCATATGGTTTCCCAGAAGCTTCTGGGATGGCAAAGGTTGCCAACCAGACAGATGCATGGATGCTGAGGAACATCTTACCCTGGTAGGTTGCCACATGCTGCCATGTGGTGCCAGTACCAGCACACAGTTCCTGAGGTGTGCTCTTCCATGCTGGGGTTAGATAGCTGTGCTGCTGTGAGATGTCCCAGCTGTAAAGCTTGAGCTTATTAAGAGGCTGCCTACGTAACACTGCCAGCGTAGAAAGAATCACGGGCACACCTCTCATCATAAAGAGAACTAGGTTTGTTGTGGGGTAGAAGGACCTCGGTCTGCTCCATACGTTCTCTGTTGGGGTACAGAGAAATCAGGACTTGAATCTGCCCTGAAGGCCAAGATATCCTTAGAACTTTCCCTGGAAGTGAGTTTCAAAAGAAGAAACAGTAAAAGAATATGAGGAAAAAAAGATGTGCTTGGAAGTGGTGAGTGAAGATGAAAAGTAAACAGTCTGAGTTATGGAAGAAGTCTCAGATGGTGCTTACTGTTCCCAAGCAGCTTGTTCTCTTTTTGATGGTCTGAAAGCATTTCAAGACATGACCGCCTGGGTACAATTAGGGACTTAATCAATTGCACAAATTTATGAGTAATGGTTCTCCTCACCAGTTCTGTGATATGTGTTGGCTGGATTCTGAAGCCTTCTGCGAACAACGAGAATTACAGCAAATGGAGAGGGCAGGAGGACACTGCTGGCCCAAGCAGAACAGAAAGCTACATTTATATTAGAAGACCAAATATCCATGTGCTACATGCACACACACACACGTATACACACACGGAATAAAATTATATTTCTTTTATTGGCAAGAGCTCACAAACTAGCCCAACTCCCAGTGGTGCAGAGCGTGCAGGAAAGTTGCCTTACAAGGGGTTTCTCTTTCCAAAGTGTTGACATGAGGTCAACCCAAGGGAAGCAGGCAGTCCTGGTGATCATGCTGCACCTTCAGTGTGCCTGCTTGATGGCAAATAGACACACTTGGATGCATTAAGTACCTATACTTGTCAGCCTGGTGTCCTGAATATTTTTTAGAGGAAAGCTTGGAAGAGGTGTGTATTCAGTTTTGTTTTCTGGAAGGGCGAAGGATTTGGTCAATTCAAATCTCCTTAATTGTGTTGCTGGACACCTGCATTTCCTGGTAAAATGCCGTCTGCTTGACGTTCTGTAACAGCCCCCGCTGCCCAGGAGAGGTGACAGCCTGCAAAGGAAGCAGGTGTGCATGTTAGTCACCTACAAGCCACAAAGACAAGGAAGTGACGGCCACTGCTTCTTCTCCATGGCCGCTCAGAGCCACGCTGAAACACTGCGGGGCTCTGCAGATGGCCATGGGCAGCGCCCACATTTAAAGCTATGAGGATTGGCTTGGGGTTGGGGGATTCTCTGGGCATTGAAGTACTGCTGATGGTATAACGTAGGACCCTCCCCACTTAAATTCCCCTGTAATTTCATTTAAATTCTCTCCCCTTACTCCTCATACACAATGTGATGCAGTCTGCTCTAATCCTAACTAGGGATTGCTCCGTATAAAGACAGGCACTGCATTCTCACCAGTCCTTTGTATGCTGTATATTTGTGTTTTTAACGCCAGCAGAGATGAAGATGAAGGGTGATCATTGGACACCTAGCTGAAAATCACATGCAAAATTGCTAGCCTGTACTGAGGTATATCCTTCGTGGCTTGCTGGTACTTCATCTCTCTGATTTCGTGATTGGCAGATGATACCAAAGTGTGCTTGCACTGTGCTAAGACTCCTGTATGAGCTCGTGCAGAAACCTGGTGATAAAACCTGACAAGTAAGTGGTATCAGACACGAGTGTGTAGTTTGCTGGTGTTTATTATTTTTCTTAAAATGGTGGAAAAGCAAGAGATATGTAAATCTGATTGAAACAAGCTGAGGTAGCTATAAACTAATTGTTTTTTTTGAGCTAAATCTGGCAGTTCTGTATCCAAAATATAGGATTTGGTTGCTTTATGATAAAAGTGATTTATTTTTCTTAAACAACAAAACCAAAAAGATGATAAAAATTATGACAAAAAATATTAAAATCATGAATAAAGTTTTTCCTGGTCAGGGATGATGTTTTGTGGCTTTCAGTGTGTGTGAGAAATGGAGATGCCTAAGCAATGCATGCTAGTAAGATAGGTGGTTTTTGCATGTGATAGCCACATGAATGATACGGGTGCTTCCTATAATTATCCTATGCCTATCTGAAGAAGAAAATAAATTGGTTCTTTCAGATCAAAAGGAACCCAAGACGGATTTTTTGACAATGTACTCAGTATTTAGGAGTGCTGTCTCCAAACCAGGAATGCCACGGGATGTGCCCTCTGAAAGAAATCTTCAGAGTTGCAGCAGTTAAAAACCACGCAATATTGCTCACAAGAACCAGAGAAGAGAAAAATGGGAAGCCTTGATGTTGTCTGCTGTTCCCACACTCTTCCCACACTTTCCTCTCAGGCCAGCTTTGTGAAGAAACAAGTTTCTCTCGCAGGGAAAGTAACAATTGAACACAGCAGGGAAGAAAGATGTTTTGCAATGTGCTGCATGAAATGATGCAGTATCACTCAACTAACATCTGCTAAAACGTTCTTAAATAGCCTCATCTTCTTGAGTCAGCATTTCTAACATCAATAATTTTATTGGTAATAATCAGTAAGGTCTGATATTTGCTGGAAGAGGATGGATGGCTGCACTGGGGGAGGAAATCTAAAGAGCTTTGAAGTATGCTGATAGAAAAAATGCTGAGGCAACATCTCAATTACTGAGTTGAGAAATCTGCACTTCTTTGCAGTTCCCAGATTGTTGGGAAAACATGAGGAATGCCACCTTGAGAGGAATTACTGGTGTTTTTAATGCCGTCAGGCTCTTAAGAGCTGGAGCTCTCCACAAATGCTACAATCCAGTGTAAATCTAACACCAGACTTCAATGTTTCTCTTGAAGATACTGTGGCCGGCCCATACTGCTCACATGAGCTGCTTTCTCTTGCACTCCCTACACTCTCATTCCAAAAAACCTTTGAGAAGAGGTCTCCCATTCCTGTCTAACAGGTCTGGGCAAATCCAAGCCAATCTTCCAGTCAAATCCCTTCTAATCTGGGCCACACAACTTTCCTTCCACCCAGGCAATCCTTCCCATTTTTCCTCCTCTGTTCAGATCCTTGCACTAAAAAAACCTTGAGAAATTGTGTCACATGATTAAAAGAAATTATTTTCCACTTTAAAAAGTGGAACCACACAGAAATTCCAGCACAGGACTGACACAAGATTATCTTTCAGCTACTGAAGTGATGTGAAATAGTAGCCTGCAGCTGTGTAAGCAAATTGACCAGCATTACAGGAATCCACAAAGAGGTCGATTGTGATCTGTGGCTTGCTTTGTGCAGGTATCGAACTGGATGGGAACTTACATTTTGTTTCCAAGTGCAACAAAACTGTGAGGTGGTTCATCTGGAAGACTGTGATTGGAAGACTGGAAGACTAAATATTGATGAGAGACTGCTCTGCTCACTGGCTTAGAGGGCAAATGAAAGCGCAGTGTATGTCTGTTTGCCTCTCCACTCCCTCCCTCAGACCCTAAGCAGGGTGCTTTTGTTCATGCTGCACTGTGGGAGCCGTTATTAGTCAGGCCGGCATCTGATCCATCCTAGGGGAGCATCAATGGCCTGGAGAGAAATTGGCAGAGAACATGCTGACAGTTAAACAGTACCAATGATAGCAGGATCATATTGGAGCCTGTGCTTCGGTCCTGTTAGCTTGTGAGTTATAGATGTGCCTCCACTGTCTGAGAATAAGTTAGGTTTAGAAGAGGAAGAAGGTCAGAAAGTAAGCAGTGAAAATATGACTGCACCACTGAGCTCAAGGAGAGATGAGCTGTCCTTTAAATTGCAACCTGCTACATTTATTGGATTGCCTTTTGGACTGTGGAATAATGGGTAAGATGATGGATTCTTCAACTTGTGACTGCCAAAATATGTGGATAAGGACATAATCAACATCTTCACTAAGCTTATGATCTGATGCAGAAGATGTTTTGTTTATGTCTGGACTCATGTGTGGGTCAGTGCTAGACCTGGGATTATTCTCACAGAGATGAGTGTCTCTATCCTGTAGTGTCTATGGTGTCTGGATGAGCAGAGCAAGGCAGCCTCTGGGCTTCAGCTTACCAGTCCACTGCACAGCTTGCTCTCTACTAGGCACTGAGTACAAGCTGGCATGGAGGCAGGATAAGCAACCAAGGTAATAAATAACAGTATAAATAGTCCTGAGATAACTTCAGAGAAAGTCCATCTTTGAAAAACAGTATTTGTGTGCTAACATGGTTCTTGTAGAAGGAGGGCTATCACCTTCACCTAAAAATTAAAAAAAAAAAAAAAAAGAAAAAAGTCTATCTCAGTTGTCCGTTTGTTACAGACTGAAGTAGGAGAACCTTGTCTGAATCCTGACTGGTTTTAAACCTTGGTAAGGTTAAAAATATTTAGAAAGAATTATATTGAATCATGAAAGCCTACAGAGAAAGTTGGTATGCTCACACTATGACCAAATTGTGCATGCTTACACAGACACATGAAGCAACGTTATAGAGTGTTTCTAGATGCTGGAATATGTGTTTAGTGTCTACAAAGAGCATGTCCTATGTCTGACAGTCCACTTTGCAGTGCCCTGTCTTTGAAGTGAATTCACATGTTGATATTTGTCCAGTCAGTGCCTGAATGAGTTTCATTTTTATCTTAAGGGTGGATGAAAACAAAGACCCTCATATGCATATATGAGGTCACATCTGAGCTTCTAATGCAAGTGAAGAACAAACCTACAGAGAATATAAAATCAGTAGCCAGCTGTACATCTCTGATGGGAGGCAGAAATATTTCGGCTGGCTGAAAACCTGCTTGGTGGTCACTGCCCCCTACTCAATCAAATTGGATGTTTTCAAGTACTGAAGTGTGATGCTTTTTAGTGCATGGAGAATTACCAGGGAACCAAAGACTTTGCTTTATTCCTACCTGAAGCTACCAGGAAATTGTATAATTGTCCATCAGTTCATTTGGTAGAAGCTCGTGCTTTTCTGAATGGCAGGTTGCCAGCACATGGACAGTTTAAATGGAGATAATGCAAGTGACTACACATTTGTCTGGTTCTGTTGAATTCTTGTGGTAGCCACTGCAGGCTGGAGCCCAACCTGGCTTGCAAAACCTGCTCACGCATGTTAAAGAAGCTTGGTCGATGATGAATCTGTTCTCTGTGCTGTGCTACACCATTTACAAACCCAATGGCTTCTTTATAACTTGGGTAAGTAAGTATGTAGGAGCTGCCATCCCAGCAGCTACTGGGGCTCAAGGAAAAATCCAAGAATTTTTAGCAGCAGAGATGTTTTCTTTCTGCACCTCTCTGAACTCACTGGAGCCTGAACACAACTCAAAAGAAATGCGGGATTGGCCCTACAGATCTCAGAATAAGGCTCTTGGTTTGAATGCCTTTCCTTCACTATCAGACACACCATCTCTGGTTCCCAGAGACCCCTCTACTCAGCTCAGTGATAAAAGCACTTTTTAACACCAAAGCTGCTGTGTTCCCACGCCTGTTGCTGTCATGAGGGAGCCCATGCTTAAACAATAGCAGAGGAATAAAGAATAGCCTCGCTAATCAATATCCTGCCTAGACGCTGAGTCAGGTGGCAGCCTGGGCCTCTTTAAAATTCCTGCATTGTTCCTGATTTTTCTTTTGACTCGTGTAAATTTTTATCTTTAAGGAAAGAAAACACATGGGACCAACTGTCTTTGCCTGCTGTGCTATTCCCTTCCCATCCACCCCCACTCGGTTTCAGTGTCTTTGTCCTGTGGTAGCCTCTACCAGTGGGGGATGGAAATAGGATTTGCTGGTCTGGACGTTTTACTGAGCATGATATTCTGTGGTTAGAAGAAGGTGGCAGTGGTCTAAGTGGGATTCCTGTAGTTACATACCTCTACAAGCCTTTGGAGAACTAAATCTTTGACACCTATATTTCCATGTGGGCTCCCATTTATGTGATTGGTCTTAAAATGGTCACAAGGACAGGCAAGAATGCAGGCAGTTTCCTAGTAATTTTTTTTCACAGATGAATGTTTGGAGCCCTGGCAGGGTGCTAGGACAGTCTGTGTGTGAACAGACATTTGGAAAATTGACAACAACAGTATTTGCTAAAACAAACTGTGCAAGATCCTGTAGCTCAAGCTCTTGAATCCACCTCAGCTGCACTACAAGCATTTTCCAGAAGGAGAAGGAGGCCGGAGTGGCTTTATGTAATCTCTCAATTTCACAGGGCCCGCAGGCCAGTTAAGGCTTTATTCAGCTCCTGTCATAGCTCCGAGTCACCCTTGGGCTGCGCTGGCCAGCCTGAAACAGGGAGCCGGTGGCCCTGTGCTTTCTCCTTGCCCTGAGCCCTGCATAAAAGGCTGCCAAGGAGGAAGGTCATAGATGCCCCCAGGATTTTTCTTAAAGCTGGGGAGTCTCTAAGAAATCTTTGTGGCTCTTTGGTACTGCTTAACTCCTGATGAAAGGCCCCAGCACGGAGGGAAAGTGTGGTCCTCATTGGGACGCCAGGCAGGAACTCTTGGAGCTGTAAAGGGAACTGGTAAGGGTTACACTTGCACATGTAGATACGAGATAAGAGCTGACCTACCCTTCACCCCAAACTGAACTCCCTGAAGCTTAAACAAAGTTGGGCAACTGCTTGGGAAAACACTGGGGGAAACCTGCCAGACCAGCAAACTTGCAGGTCTTGTCCAGGGCTGGGAGCAGACATGCTGCGAGCGACCCTACATGAGGTGCTTCTGCTCCAGACAAAACCAGGAAGGTGCAGGATTTTTACAAAGCCATGTGCTCTCAAGAGCTTGCTAGGTCCCAGACTAGATCACTTGAAGACCACTGACAAGGACAAAAGGGAGTTGAAGGTGTCCACCAGGAGTCCTGAGCCAGGAGAAGGGCAGCAAAGCCCAGCTCCCTGTGGCCAGCACCGTAAGACCGTTGCCAGGGTCTGAACACCCAGTGCAGGAGCACCCAGACCAGCCTTTCCCTTAGCAGTGAGCAGGGTTAGCTGGCAAGCTAATGCCATGTTTGTGTCAACCTCTCTGCATCTTCAGCAGCCTACAGCCTCCCAGAGCTCACTGCTTGCCTGTGCAAGCCATGCCCTGCCCACAGAGAGGCCGTAGAAAATGGCCGCCAGACACAAGATGGCGGGGAGGGTCAAGCAGGGAGGAGGTGGGCTGGCATGGCAAGGCACAAGCCTCCGCCAGCTTGCCTTGGCAGTGGGGAGAGAAACTGTTCTCAATACATTCTTCTTCCCTCATATATATATATATATATATATATATATATGTATATTTGCTTTTGAAATCACTGAATTCTGGAGCAATTCTGGGACATTTATAATGTTGAAGGGAGAAAGTCCGGACAGTGAAGGCTTGTTTCACGGGATGCGCGGCACTGTCAGGTGTCAGGGGAAGCCTGGCTGGTGGCTCGCTCCTGCAGGCGGGCTTGCATTCAGAGACAGGGAGGATGGAGGGCATGGCATTTGCATCCCTCACAGAGAAGGCACCAGGGGACATCACAGCCACCTACCCTACCCATGCTGTAGGCTGGAGCAGCCATGGCTACCTGGAGCCACTGAGAAAGTTTTTAGTGCACATAGCCTGTGGCCAAGTGATAAACATTACAGATACTGCCAGAGTTCCTCCCTTCACCCATGCACATATAAACAGAGCAACATCTACAGCCATGGTTGGTGGTCTTAGATGGAGTTCCCAGTGAATTTTGACTTCCTGTATTGGAAATCTGTTTCTCCTGGGAAAGAAAGATTCCCATTTAGCAATATGCCTGGATCTGTAAGTCCTTTGGGTGTTTCCAGGGAGCGGTGCCTATCACTGTCTTCCCTCCAGCTGCCAGAAGGGCCAGGGCTCCCAGTTTGTAGCATCGTATAGCATGGTGAGGGCTGTCCCTGACATCGAGCTCTCACCACTAATCTGTCTGTGTGCCTGCTCTCCTGGTAGTGAGCAGGGAAGGATCAGGAAAAGGGGGCTCTACTGTGCTTCCTAGTGCTTGCAAGGTGGAATACATGTTTGTATTGATTCTTGAGGAATAGTGAAAGACTCTTCTTGCCCCTAGCATCTAAGAAACAGAAAGCATGGATGTCCCGGAAGGCGTTTTCCAGCAAAGACACACCAACAAGAAGCATCTCTCCTCTCCCTGTGAATGTAAATTCAGGATGTCAAAGAACCAGCAAGATACAGCTTTCCTGGTAGCTAGTCAGTGTGCCTTAGCCTTACAAAGGCAGGGCCTCTGGAGGTAAGCTGAGGATTTCTTTCAGACCTGGGCCTCTGCACTGAGGCTTCTGGTAAGGATTTCATTGGTACCAGCTGGGAAGGGGGCTGTTTGTGGCAACCACACCTGCCCCACAGGACTATAATGGAATCCTTCAGTTCATTGTAATGGATGTTGGTGCTTGCTGTGTGCTAGTGTGTTTGTAGTATTTCTGCAAATTGGTTGTTTCCCCAGAGCATTATTGCTGGAGCTTCTGGATGTCAGCTACGGCAGTTCTGGTGGAGATGCCCTTGGTATTTGAGTGGATCCTCGTTACATAGCTTTGTGGGAGAGACTGCTGAGTTTCAAGTTCTGAAATACTTTGACCAGAGTGTGGCTACTTAGGCCATCTCTGCTGTCACACTGCAGTTTATGGTCACCATGGCAAGGATGGAGCTGTTTTTTTCTCTAACACTGTGTATTGCTCCGTGGTATGATTAAGCCTATGGCTCGCTGGCTGTTTGCACAGTCTGCAGCTTGGGGATTGTGCCAATAGTTGCACAATAGAAATGAATTTCTTATGAGATTCTTCAACTGCTCCTGAAAACCTAGAGGGGAAGGTCTTAGGTCCCAATCAAGCTATTAGTCACAGCAGGTTTCCTAAGCCTTGGGGCTTGCTTGTGCATGGGATTAATCTCTGTGGGTTGAATGCCAGGCGTGCTGCTGGAGGTTCTGCTCAGCTCCAGGCAGAGTACGTGAATGCTTGCCTGGGAAAGCAGATCTCTCAAAGGGAGACTTCCATTCTGCGAGGGAGTGGTGGAGATGGACTAAAGCAACTGGTTTATCCTTCTATCAGCGTATTTGAATGAGGAAAATTCTCTTTAATGCTCACCAGTGAACCTGTATGGGTGTCTTAAGAAAGGATTTGTTCCCTACAGGTCTGATGCTGTGACCACTTCCAGTGGAGATGAGCTGACTGACTCGGCAGGAGGCTGCGTACCAAAAAGGGAGGGTGAAATGTGCTGCCTGCCAAAGCAGCAGCTGGTGAGAAGGCGACTGGACTGTACAACATCAGTGCACACATGATTGGTGGGGAAGCGCGAGCCCAGCTTCAATCCTTGTCAATGGCACCTCGTTGACTTTTAACACTTCCTTATCATGTCTGCACTCACCTCGTAGCAGTACTGATAAAATGCCATCGCTGGTGTAATCTCCTGAGCAGCTCTGCAGAAAATGCTGCAGAGCATGAGAGCCTGAATTGCCTGCAGCCGACAACTGGTGTGGGACTCTGATCCAGACCACGGTAATAAAGCAAAGGCTCTAACCTGAAGCAAGACTCGGGCGGAATAACTTCCAAGACGTATTGAACACCAGATGTGTTGACCTGCTGATATGATTGGCATGGCAGCACAGGAATTTTTGTGTTAGAATAGGGGTTTGATGAAGTTGGGATAGCTATTGCTTTTCAGTACCTCGTGGAGTTGGAAATGTGAGCTGTTTGAAGTGATTGCAGTATGGTAGTGCTTAGAGTTATAAACACCATGACAGTGGGAAGGAATGCATGGGGTTTTCTACTTTTCTTTTCCAGAAATTCTGTATTTCTCTCTTGGGGTATCAAGTAGTTTTTGTACTACTATGAATTATTGCTAGAAGTATGTATTATTTTTGAATATCTAATTTCTATCTGCAGGCCCTCAGCAATCTTAAATATATATATATATATATTATTTTTTACAGGCGAGCAACAAACAGGGATACTCCTGCGACAGTTCTCCTTACGGGTTCAACTAAGGACCCCTGAATATAAAACCACAAGCAACTACTGAGCAGGTATGTCATTTCAGAATTTTTAAAGAGTGCTCGGCTGCTGTACAGTTTCTCACCACAAGAGGAGAACAATGAAAACTGTAATGCAACTGTCTGGAAAGAAGAATTCCCCTTCTGAGTGGGAAATTTGAATGTTTTAAATGTTTTAAAAACAATAATAATTGTAGACTTATTGCCTTTCTTTCTGAATTGGAGAGAAGTCACAGTGCTAAAATTCCTGAAGAAAAACTTATGAAAATAAAATGAAATTGTGCTGAAGACATTATCAAAGAACTTGGGGCCAAAGTCCTTCATGTCTTTCATGGCTGAAGATGCTATTTCGGCTTCACTGGACCAAGTTTTTTAAATTAGGAAGATTGAACTTCCTCCTTTAGAGGAAGGGATCAACGCTGACAACAGAGGTTTCATTTCCAGTGGAAATCAATGAAAAACTTGAATTTGACTTGTAGTCTTACTCTTCCATCTTATTAAGAAAATCTTGTTTGGCTCTCAACATATTCTTCTTGGACTACAGTTCTACTCTGTACTGTTATCCACTGGCTTATAAGTATGTATCTATAATTATGTATCTTTTACATATCACTAGTCCTACAATCATCCCTGTAATCGTTTCCACATGCTGCAGTCTCTGCAGGATGGAACAACTCCTTCCGCATTTTCTGCATTCACGTTATCTTTGGCAAGTTCTTCTGCTCCGATACTTGCTTGAATACCTTGAAGTTTACTTTCAGAAACATAATACCAAAGCTGTTCTCACAGGAATATCTAGTGTTGTCCCATCCACCTCTAGGAGTCTCTAATTTTTTCCCATCAGCTTTGATCTTTCCTATGCTTTTGAACTGTCCCCCCCACCCCCCCGTTCTTTCTGTTGTTTCTGTCCAACATCTTGTACTACCATCTCTTTGTTCCAGCTTCTCTCCATTTCTCCAGTCTTCCATCATCCTTTACCAATATCTGGAACTTCATGTGTGGGAAACTGGGTGTTTTCCCAAGATCACCTCTCTTCACCCCCTAGAATTTCTGCTATTCTTCCTGACAGTGACATCCAGTTTACTACATTTTACTGTATCCAAGCTCTGTTTTGCACATGGACCTGTCAAATCCCACCAGTTTTTCCCCTCCAAAACCTGACTTCTTGCCTACATCCTCTAAATGAAGAGCTTGGCTCTCCTGAGTTATCGTTGTGTTGCTTACAGTTCCCAGCCTCCTGCCTGTCTTGCACTACTTTCCAAGTCCTACTGCCTTACCCTTGTTGTTCTTCAGCTTCCTATTATTTCTGTGGCTTCTCTGTCGGGTTTCATCCCCTCCATGTGGACTCTGTATGCCCATGTTTCATGGCTGTCTGCTATCCCCTCATACTTACCATCTTCCTGAGCAGTGTTTTACCACCTACTGACTCTCTTTCTCTGTCTGCTCACTCACCTTCATGCATTTTTCCAAGGCTTCAACATTTCTTTTCCTGCACTTCAACATTTTTTTCTTGACCTGTTCATACTAGGCAGGATCAGGACCACAATAACTTGGAGACAAATTCCCAGTTCCCCTTGAAATGAATACCTATTATTACCTGAAATGTGCTGTTCTTTGAGACAGAGGTAGCTATCACATTGAAGTCTGCTCAGTGGATCAGCAGAACATATGAAATGAAGCATACATAATGCTAGGCTAAGCTGTTATGGGGGTAAAAAGTGGGACTGTGCTTCCTGTCTGTCTGGTAATCTGCCCACATAAGACCAAGACTCTTCCCTACCACCCAATCTTGCAAAATATACTAATTGATAGTCTGCTGGGTCATGTCACCACCAGTGTACTTACTGTGTTGTTTGTTTTCTTTTTTTTTTTTTTTTTTTTGGCAATCATGCACTTATGCGAGGAAAGAAAACAAGGTAGTGAGTCCTACTTTGAGATGGATATTCCTGCCACAGGCAGGTGTGAGATGTCCATGTCCTTCTGAAGTCATGCCCTCCATCAGCGTTTACTGATGGACAACCTATGTATAGCTTCTCTTCAGGTTTCTGGTGTCTGCTGGGGGTGTTCTGAGGCACCCAACACCAGCCACCTCTATTCTGTCCAGTGTGCAGCAGTGAGGGGATGTGGGCTACTAGTTGAGCTGTTGCTGAGCTCAGCACAAAGCAGCCCAGTTCTGCTGTAGACCTAGTGTAACAGTTCACATCGTGCCAGTGAAAATGAAAGGAGGAGAAGGAAAAGGGAACAGAAAAAAAAAAAAAGCAGGACATGGAGGTAATGGAAGTGGGGGAGTACTCCTGATGTTGTAATGCCATGAGGTTTAGAGATTTCTCTAGCTCCCGCTGTGCTTTGCTAAAAATGAGGATAGTTAGCAGCAGATGTGAATGTAACAACTGAGAGGGGAATGAGAGAAGCTATGAAAAATGCATGAAACGAGTGGATTCTCTTACAAGTTTTTAGGAGGGTTTAGAAGTGGTAGTCTTCAGATTGTGGCCTAGTGCTTGCTCATGTCAAGTGATTGGGATGCTGCAGAAGGTGAGAGGAGGGTACAGTACATGGCCATGTCATCAACCAGAAAAAGGAGAACACTTGAGTAATCAGTTAGTGGAACTGCTGAGAGATGATGGTGTAGCTGAGAGAAAGATCTAGCTTAGGAGTAGAAGCTAGCGTCCCAGAAATGGGGATGGAGATTCATGTAGCTAAGAATAAATGGATTTATGGAAAGGATACTGGTGGTTATTTAGTAACCAAAAGCTTAAATGATCAAAGAGTTTAGTAAGCCCTTCTGACTTTGCCTTGCCCTTCCAAAAATATATCATGGCTGTGTGGAAGATCACTTCCCATCCATTCTTAGATGTTAATCACCCTCTTCAGTATAGGTGGCCTATCAGATTGCATAGGCTGGGCAAACACTGGGATATATGATAGCACATTTGCTGAGCTGCAGGATCTAAAGGTAAGGTTGATATCTGGAAGGCCAAGATATCTGTGAGGGGAGGCAGGATTCCTAGTCTCCTCAGCTGTTTGCCCTGAAAATGGAAGGAGAAAGGATTTCAAATTCCAGAAGTCTTTGAAGGCTGAAGGCTATAAACAGGCTCTTCCTGTATGAAACAGTAAGGATCTAACAGTAACTAGGATGTCTGCTTTTCCACACAGGCCTAATATACTGGGATATCCTTTGTGAGGGGTATGAACCCCATCAGTCAGAGGGGGGACAGGAGCACCCAGTGCTACTGGTATGGTTTAGCCAAGAAGATCACCCTTGAAGAAAGAACATAGAGTAAAGAAGAAATATGAAAGGCCCAGTCAAGCTGAAGTAAAGGGAGACAGAAAGGGAAAAGGAGTCAAAAAGAGAAGAAGGTGGAAAGAGGGAGCCAAAAGTGAGGGAGAGGTGAGAGAAGGAAAGTACAAAGTGTTTTGTACAATGGAGAAATGTCTCAGCCATGGAGTATATACCATATATACTATATTTTTTTCAGCTAGATAGGCTAAGGGTTTTTGTGGGGGCAAGCCCATCAAATGATGGGTCCCTAAGACCTGTTGCTTTCTCCAAACTCAATGAAATCAGATTTTATCCCCTAGGTAACTATCCTGAATTCATGTGGGGGTGGGTGGGAATAAGAGGCAGTGATGAATGTGTTTCTAGCATGGTCTGGATACTCTGTATCAGATCTCTATCAAGAAGGCTGTAATCATCACATTACTTTTTGGGGAATATATGACCAAATGAATATACCTGCTATTTTACTTTGTGATTTACAGGGTAAGAATTGCATGCAGTAGCCATGGATGCTGTGTATATCCCTGCCCCTCTTGCTAGCTTGAATGCAGTGGTACTGCAGCTTGGGTCTCTGAAGCTGTTCTTGGCATGTAGGCTCTTTGTGTCAGAAATCTTCATGGGTCTGTCACGATAGGCCTCATCTATACCTTGGGGTGCAAAGCATGCAAGAAGTTGGTGCTTGGAAGTGCTTGTAAGACACTGCTCTGTTTCCTGGTCCCAATCAAGTGACTAAAGTGAATGTTAATAAAGGTTTAATATCTATTAGCATGTTCCAAGGGTTGGTGTTTTGTGACCATGACTACTGTTTTACCCTATAACTACACCTGTCCTCCCAATCAGAAGCACCAAACTTGAGCAGCCTGTAGTGTGCTAGCTTCTCTGGTGTGTGTGGTCTGACAGAAATGGACAAGCTGCTTGGATGATGTGGAAACCAGCGTCCCTTGCAGCTAAAATTAAATCTTCTAGAAGGTGGGTTGTTCTTGCACTAGTCAGCTCAGATGGAGGGGGTGGGGGCTTTCCAGGAAGAATCTGTGTCACTCAGACCCTTAGCTTACACTGACCAAAGGCACTGGATTTCACTCCTTATACAGTGATCTCACAATAAAGTGGGGAAGAATAGACATTGCTGTAGATACAGGCTACTTGATCTCTGTCCCATATGAGAGATCTGCACACTGAGATGCCAGACCTGCGAGCCCTTTTCCATGGATGGAATAACCCATTTTTTTTCCCTTGTGGATCTCACCAGCCAAGGGTGTTGCCTCACCTCATTTGTTAGCCAGCCAGCAAAGGTATAATTAGGGGTTAGTAAGTAATCTTCAAAAAAACCCTTGGAAGTAAGGGAATTACTTACTTGTAATTTGTGCACCGCACCTGAGGCAATCAGGCAGTGGGAATTCATACTCATATTTGTGTACACAACAGCTGAAAAGATTTGAGAAGAGGTCTGTACTTACAACAGTATAGAGAAAAGCTTCCATTGTCTAACCTCCTGTTTTGCCTTCCCTTTTGCCTCTTCCTGGGCCCCAGTTCCGTTAAAAACTGAAACCCTGTGTTTTGCTGTGCATTGTGACTAGCTCCTCTGACACAGAGTGAAGTTAATCATGTGTGCAAACTTTGCCAGACGAGGGACTAGCACTGCAGACACTTTGAGAACAAGCTATTCATGTTCCTGTGTTCTGGTGAGAAATTTTGTCTCTGACAGGCAAGATCCTAGCAGCAGTTCAAGAATTATAAATCATTTGCTTTTTGTCCCAGCTGGAGAGGAAAACTGACATTTCTTAAGTGGAGGCCCACTTATGGTAGGCACTATGGAAACGTGGATCAGATGGTAACTTTTACTTTGAAGCACTTGCACCAGATTAAAAAAAGGCAGACTCAACTAGGAATAGGTAGTGATGGTGTAGTGCTTTCAGTGCTTTTGTGGTAGTGGTTCTTGAAATGCAGGCATTAGAACTTTACAGGAAACATGTCACTTCCCAAATGGATGGAGGCGTGTAATTGTAAGGGGGAATTAGCTTTGCAAAGTTGGTCACTTATTGCTGTGTGCTGTTGAACTTTACTGTCAACCATCTAAAAGACAGCAAAAGTCATTGACCGGTAGGAATGACTGAAAAATAATTAAAGCAGTGGGAAAAAAGACATTACTGCTATAGTCTGGATCACTCGGAAAGATGTGGCCAAGCATAACATTAGCTGTTGCAAGTCACATGCCAAAGAATAAGGAATAGAGGCTGTGCTTATCAGTTAGCAAGTTTGTCTTGGGAAGCAGCGGCAAGAAAGGAGTCGGGGCTGGAGTGGCTCACTGGCTGACAACAGAATTACAGGATGATGCTGTAGCTGGGGGAAAGCATGCAGCTTTCGGTAAATAACTTCAAGATGAATGGCTCTAGGAGAGGCCGGGTGTGTGTATCATTTAGTACTAACATTGTCACTTCCCATGTATTCTATTTAGTGCTTTTGTTGGTGGTTCCTGGATGGGAGAGGTTTCAGGGAAAATGCCTGAATGTTAGAGTTGGAAGTGTGCCTTCCAGTGAAAGAGGTCAAAGAATTGAAGGGAAAAGAAAGCTGAAGGCTAAATTTTCTATTGTCTGTATCTATCTACATGAGGAACAAACTTATGTTCTTGCAGAATGAAGTATAATAAGATCCAATAACTGGAATTTGAAACTGTAAAAAAAAAAAAAAAAAAAAGGGCATGAAAAGAGTACTTTTTTTTTTTTTTTTTACTGTCTGTAGTTAATCACTGGAAAAACTTACTGAGGATTGTGGAGGATTCTCCACAGGTGGCTTTTAAATTCTGGCTGGATTCTTTTCAGAAAGTAGACCCTTGTGGAGATGAGAAGGATTTCTGCTGAGTCTTCTGACCCAAGTTTCTAAGGTGTGAGTCTCAGTGGTCATGGTAGTTCTTGCTGGAGTTACAGTCTGAGGCTGGCTCTCTGCTAGCAGGCAAAGGATTGAGATGGGCTTCAGGGCAAGAGCAGAAGGCATTCCCTCTCAGCCCAAGCTGTTACTCCTTTTCACCTTGCCTTGTGCAAACAGCTTGCAAACAGTCAAGCCCCATCGCTCTCCCTCTCTACTGGAGAAAAAATCTTCATTTACTTGAAGATTAAGTAGCTCTCCTTGCTCCTCCTTTGCTCCTTTTTCCCATATAAGCACCTACCCTGATCTCACTCCCTGGGATCTGCAGCCACCTCTGCCACTGAGGATGGTGGAGGTGAGCATCAACACTTCAAAGAGGAGCTGCCACTGCCACCAGCTCCTCGTCCATACAGCCCCATTCCACCATCATAGTGGCACCTGTGGGTTTGGGTGTGTGCTGCTGTGCAGGGTGGGAGGAGACAGTGTCCCCAGCAGGAGCAACCAGGCCCCTTCTTTGCTGGGAGAAGGGGGCATGGGCTAGATGCGGGAAAGACTGACACACTCCTTGCTGCAACTGCCTTTCAGGTAGTTAGTGATGAGGTCTCCCCTCAGCCTCCTTTTCTCCACTAAACAACCCCAGCTCCCTCAGGCGCTCCTCATGTGTCTTGTTTTCTAGTCCCTTTACCAGGTTCCTTGATCTTCTCTGAACGCACTCCAGCAGCTCAACATCCTTCTTGCAGTGAGGGGCCCAAAACTGAGCTCATTATTTGAGGTGTGGCCTCACCATAGCTGAATATGGGGAGCAATTGCTTCCATGGCCCTGCTGTCCGCATGGTTTCTGATGCAGGCTGGGATGCCATTGGCCTTCTTGGCCACCTGAGCATGCTGCTGGCTTGTGTTCAGCCAGCTGTTAACCAGCACCTCCAGGTCCTTTTCTGCTGGGCAACTTTCCAGCTGCTTTTCCCTAGGCCTATACGGCTGTATGGGGTTGTTACGAGCCAAACGCAGCACCTGGCATTTAGCCTTGTCGAATGTCGTGTGATTGGATTCGGCCTGTCGATCTAGCCTATCCAGATCCCTATTTATATTCCCTGTGATTTCAGGGTTTTGCTTTATTTCTTACTTTTCTCCTCACAGATTTAAACTGTGACATAGGTGCGTGTGTGGAAAAGTCGATGTGGGCAACGTAGCTGTTAGAAGCTTCTAGAGAGAAGTGCTGGGAAGATGAAAGCTGTCACAGATGGAGGTTGGGGCAACAATAACACATGTCCATGGAGGCTCTAGGCCTTCATGTGCAGTATGAGCAGTACTAGCTCATACTAGCTGTATGAGTATACTCACTCATACTAGCTGTATGTACTAGCTGTAGCAGTATTTCCTAAGAAAATACAATGGCCACTTTAGAGCCAGTGGTACTCCAACCTAGTGGAAGAAAGCCAGGCAGGGCAAAGTGTTCCCTCGGGTGCAGGGGAGTGCTGGGTGGAGCCTGGTGAGGGATGGTGAGCAGGCGAGGAGCTGTGAACGTGACTGCAGAGGCACACGGGGTGGGAAGCTTTTCCACTTGTGATTTCACCTGGACTGTATGCCAACCTCGGCACACAATGTTATCAGTGCAAGCCAGCACATGGTCAGGATGGTTGTGCTCGCGCAGCTGGGGCCCTGGGAGACTTTCTCCAGTCCTTACAGCTTTTTGCTTTGGAGGCTCTTGTCAGAAACATGTCATGGCCTCGCTCCCTGGGTTTATTTACACTTCTACTGGGTCTTCCTCTGGTCATTGATAACCCATGCCACCGAGGCAGCTATCTCGTGGTGGGGAGTAAAAGTGAACCACTTTGTCAGGAACTGAAACAGGGACCTCTGCTCTACCCCACCCCTCTCTGGCAACCTGCGCTGCTCTTGGCTGTTTCCTTATCTAGACTTTATTGCTGTGCAAAATAGCCAAGTTAATAACTCGGAAGGGACACTCGCTCCCTACTGTGCAATGGCTATGCTGTTCAGATAGAAACCCTTCCCGAGAAGCTCATTCCCCTTTCTGTAGCCCATGCAGCAGCTGAACCCATGTGTGCTCTTGGATAGATGCAGTTCTTTGGGTCTCTGGCTCAGTTCTGTGGCAGTGCGTTTTGTGGGTCAGAGATGTGTGGTCTACGTGTGGCTGTCTCTAATTTGTCACTGTTAAATATCTTGCCTAAAAGGGACATCATCAGAAGCACTTGGCATTTTCACAGCTCTCCTTTCATGGCAGTCTATGGAAATTTTATCTTCTCTCTTTCTGGGGCATGAGCTAGGTCAGTGCTGTCTCTAGAACTTGCAGTCTGAACCTACTCTCTTCCCTCCACTAGCAGAAAGCCTGTTTTTTTTTTTTTTTTTTTTTTAAGGTCTTTTGTTCAATGAATAAGACTTTTATTGCCCCTTGCTTGCCTTTTTGCTCAGGCTTGTGCTCCACGCATCCTTTCATGAAAAGAATGTCAGAAATCAATACCCCTTCCTTAATTCCTTGGCAGTTTTACTTGTCCCAGGACAGATGTTTCTATGACAGTTCCAGGTTTCCCTTGCTTTGGCAGGATAGGCAATACATTCAAAGAGTGTAGCTCTTTGGACTGGTTTACAGGAAATGAAGTGGTTCCAACCTCTGACATCTGAGATTCATCAGTGACTGAAGTCTTTGGCATTGAGGAGACCTGTTAACCCAAGTGCCAATTCCCAGCTAGGTTAAAATCTACTTGTAGGAGCATCATGCGGCTCTCAACAGGTATGCCAGTGTATATACCAAACAGCATTCAGGAGAATTTGCAAGAGGTTTTTTGTGTGTCTGTTTTAGATACATGATCAGCGGCTGGCTATTCATAAGTCTTTGCAGGGCTGTCTGCAGGTTTACTGACAGCTTGCCAAGACAAGAGTTTGCACTCCAATAGGGCTGAAACAGTACAGTAACAAACAGGAGGTTGCTGGCATCTTCATGCTGGACAGATACAAGTCTGTTATGGGCAACTGTGGTGCTGATACATGATAGCCTTTGATACAAATGCCCCTAAAAGCTTTGTGGGGCATCTTCTGTATTAAACTTGAAGGATGCAAGGTCTACATTCAAGCTGTCTCTAAGCTGTACTTTGGCACATGTATTGTCGTTGGGCAGCACGTTTATTCCTTTATTTCTTTTCTGCTGAGTGTTCTTTGATGTTCTTATTTTACTTTTCAGTAATTCTAGTCTTCTCACTTTCCATTTGTTTCTTACATGGTCTTGCTTTTGTCCTTCACGCTGTTTCTCTTGTATGGATAGCAGAGATAGGCACTAGCTTTCCAGAACGGAGAGATGAGACGTGGCCTGCAGATGAGACCAGCTTTTGAAATGCATGAGAAAAAATCCACAGGATAATGCTTCCTGAGCTTCCTCATGGATCATAAATTATTTCTGGGAGATGTACTAAAGAAGAGTAGAGCTCAGATATCAAGTGATCAGTACAAGGTGAGAAGATGATCCTGGGAGGTACATTATTCGTTCAAACCAGGAGGTAGTCATAAAACAAGCTGATTTTTGAATCAGAAAATAAGCACTTTTTTTCTAATTTGCTGAGTCATGGGGTCATGGAGAAGGGATAATGGTGACATAAAATAATAAAAATAATTCTGATGTTGGAGGACCATTATGAAAACTGGAGATTAAACCAGGAGCAGTACTGAGGTGATACACACACCTTGCTTCTACATGTACATCCAAGGGTCACATTAGCTCTTTCAAGCACAGAATTATGCTGTGAGCTCATGTGCAGTTCCTCAGCTGCCCTGAGATCAGAGTTCTCTGAAGAGTCATTGCTACCCTGGACAAAGTTCTCCATAGCAGAGCTACAGCTCTTCTCCTTGTGGATGTGCAAGACATGACCTTCCTTCCGCTAAAGCAAGCCCTCTCTGTGTGTTCCCATCTCACTGTGTCATCCAGGATGCACTAGATCAGCTGTCCCCCTTTTCATGATATATCTGTTTTTTGGACTTAACAAATATTTTGCAAATGTCAGTGTTTTCTTCCAGGTTATGGACTAAAAATATTATTAGGGCAAAGACCAAAACCCTGCAGGATCTTGGTACAAACATACTGTAAACTTAACCACTTCTGGTTCTCAGTTGTATTTTGGGACCAGTCTGATAGGCCATTTATAGCCCATTTAATGACTATTATCTTATTTTTATGTCAAGTAAGTTCTTTAATCAAATTGCCATGTGATAGAAGGGAAACTGCCCTCCAGGATCTTAAGTACACTGTACCAGCTTTGCTATATTTAACAATGATATGTGCAGTTTCCTCAGAGAAAAGTATCAACGCTGTTGAATGGCATGAATTTTCTATAAACCCAGGGGTGATTG
The DNA here is from genome assembly GCF_040182565.1 of Anser cygnoides. NCBI lineage: Eukaryota > Metazoa > Chordata > Aves > Anseriformes > Anatidae > Anser > Anser cygnoides. Next base: position 87,205,512 of record NC_089873.1, on the reverse strand, counting down.
TCCCCAGTTATATTTCCCTCCTTTTTGTCTTTATTCTCCATGTTCTGTGTTAGCCATTTAATTATTTAGTTTAGGACTGAGATCATATCACAGGTCTGTAGTTAGCTATGAATAATTACAGTTATGACATAATTATACCACAATTATGCCTCTCTACATAGCTTTTACAACATGCCAGATTACAGGCTTTCTTCTCCTTTGCACCAAGAGGTACAGAAAATCAATAAAAATAGCGCAAGACTTCCTGTGCAGTTTTTTTTTAAAGAAAGTTTCAGTGTAAAGTGTCCTGTCCTGCTGATTTTAAAATACCTGGTTTTAGTAGCTGGTATTTAATTCTTCTGATATGTTATAGGAATAGACATGTCATCAAAAATGTTGTCTTCATTTACTTTTTTCCTGGCAGTTGGACAGAAGTTTTTATTGATTTCATCTGTCTTGTCTGCATTATTATTGAACAATCTAACATTTCCAACTGATAAAGGATCAATACCATGATTAGGACTCATTTCATTCTTAATTTACTTTTAAAAAAATGCTTTGTCAGTCTTTTTTTCCTATTTCATTTCCATCACCAGTTTTCTGTAATTCCTATCTTCTGGTTTATATTCAGCTTCTCCTTTATTTGCTGTACGAGTTTGACTTATTTTAAGGCCACCGCCACTTCCTTTTTACATCTGGTTGTAGTTTTTTAATCATTACACTGTTCTTTACTGGGGGGTTGTGTATTTTTGTTGACTAGTAAATTCTTTTAAGCAGTTCTCAATCATTATTCATATTTTCTTATTTAAATTCCAGTTCTATTCAGGGCTAGGAAACAGACCTTTTTAAAGCATTGTGCCTTTAAAGCATTGGATTACCATTTTGGACCTCTTTTGCTTTCACTTAACAATGCAGTTAAGTTGTAAGCCTGCTACCAGTCTCTCATTTCTAACAGTACTTTACCCCCTTGGATGAGGTGAAATACAAGTTTTGATCATTTCGGACTTAAGATTTGTAAAATCAGGAAACTGCTTAGAACGTTTAAAAATCCCTAGAGCTGTTTTTGAGTCAGCAACATTAACATGTGTTAAACTAATCACTTAGGTTTCTTTTTTTTCTTTAGGTAGGACTTGAAAAACCAATGCTCCCATATTCCAGTGTTGCTCAGCTGTCTGTTGCAGACCCAAGTCATCGCTCTAGTTATTAGAATACTGATTCGCAAATATTCAGTATTGCTAATTAGAAAATCAGAATTCAAAATCACAAGCAAGAGAACGGGTAATACCTTTTCTTTTTCTAGCCTGCTTCTGCCATCTCAATCTTTGTTAGGGCTACAGACATTGATCTTAACATTCAGTCACACAAGCCATCCCAGGAACTTTTCCAATTTCTTATAGCTGTAGGATCCTGGGCAGGCAAAGCCTCAATGAATATAAAATGGAAAGGGATGCCATGACTGTATACAGCTAAAGATGATGTATTAGAATGGACTCGACTTCTATATTGTGCTTCTGTAAAGGAGGACATGCTTTTGAAAGGAAAAGCCGGGGCTGCAGCTTAATATACCCAACACCACTCAGCAGAGCTGATGTACAGCAGAAAGATTAGAAAGCCAGACCTGCTGCTTCCTGGGCTGGAGCAGGGTGGCTAACATATTACTGTTTGCGTCCTCTCTTCAGTGCTTCAGGGACACTCTCCCTCTCTTCAGGGACTGGAGAGTCACAAACCATTAAAATACATGCCTGTATTTTTCTGAGGAACTATCTGCAGTAATAGCTGGATTCACTGTGATGGTATTTATCAATCAGACAAGAATGGGAACTCGTGGTGCTGAGCAAGTGGAAGAGTTATTGGCAGCTGCTTTTTCAAAGTGGGACTTGCCACAGTAGTAGCTGCTGAAAGTTTGCCAGGTCTGACACAGAATAGGGGACACCCAAAGAGTCTTAATGCTCCTTGTACAAGGATCCTAATAATGCTTTAAACCATATTACTGTTAATATTTATTCTGAGTAGTAACAGGACTCTAAGGGATTGCAGTTTGCTGGAAATAATGGGAAAAAAAAAGGTTTCTTCAAACTGGAAGCCCTTCAGCCCTAGCATCTATATTGTCTACATATTCTTCCTGCCTCCCTCCACCTTGCTGTTTATTAATTTGAAGCCAAATTATCTCAGGGAATGCCCAAGACCTTTGGGTGGATGATTTATCTGGATGAGTGGGTTATCTTAATCAGGAAAAGAGAACGACTGGCTCAACAGTTTCCAAGTTCAATAACATCCTTCTTAATAAATTGCTGAGGCATGAGAGGTTTCCGTTCCTTGCTGGCATCTTTACACTGTGCCCAAAGAAACAATCATATCAGGTTCAGGAAGGCAAATGACTGAAAGGGCAGGGAAACAGGAACCGTCCCCACGGATGTCCTCCCCAGAGAGGCTGGGAACGTACTCTGCTGTGGGAAATGGGATGCTGAGGTCAGCCAGAGTGCACGGCAGGTATGCTCATCTCTTGGGACAGGGAGAAATAGGGAAGATGGCCTGTTCTGCCATTCCTCCCACTGCCCTGTCCTGCTTATGAGCTTTCCCGAGCCACCTCCACGCCTTGTGCGCGTGGGGCACCTCCACTGCAGAATGATGCAGTGTGGAAATGAAGGCAGGGAGATAAAGGTGGAGAGTGGGTGGTGACAACGCTCCTGAGAGCCCTGAGCCTACCACTCAGCAAGGCAGGCCTTGGTGGTGTTAGGAGAGCCCAGAAGAAGGGAGAAAGGACTAGGGAACGAGCCCCCAGCAGAAACTGGAAGGCAAGAAACCTTGCGGACAGGGAGGTAACACAAGAAGTTTCCAGACATGCTCTCTTGTTCAGGTCATTCAGAAGCTTGGGCCCTTCCAGCATCTTGTGCCTGAGAATGTTAAGGGATTGTACAAAAAGCCTTGATAAAACAAACACACAGATCCCCGCAAGAGTTTGGGAAAAATTAGCCCCTCTTTTACTGGCAGGCCTGGAGCAATTATTACCAGAAGTATTATCAGGTACATGTTCCTCCCGTCCCTGCATCCGCTTTATATAGTACAGATTAGTGGTAAGCAACGAGTTCCCTGACTGCTCTGATACCTCACAACTCCTGGTAGCAGTTAATCTGTCTCTCTGAGGAGGATCTCAACAGCCGTGGAAAGGACATAATCTAGAAAATATGTAGAGAGAAATTTGAGTCCTGGGGCCACCTAAGTATGCAGCTGCCTGTATTCTCAGGTCTTCTCAGTGATGCCCTCCAGCTGATGTGCTGCATCTCCATGTCTGACGCGGGGCATGTTCAGGGCAAGAGAAAGGGCTAGGTAAGAAGACACATGAAGACCCAGGAGAGGTATTTTCTCTATGATGGCCCTGTAATGCACATGCTCCCCCTTGCCTACAAGCTCTGTGCCCTGTCCCAGTGCACCTGTTCAGAAATAACATCTGCTTTAGGGTGAGAACGTGGGATTTCTAACCTGGGCACTGTTGTAAAGGTCTGTGAAGCTCAGTCAAGTTCTAAGTGAAATCATGCCGAGCAGTGAAATCATGTGTCTAAGATTATTCTTCTCTTCCTAGTGCTGTTTGTGCTTCTGCTGTGGTACTATGACACCTACCTTTGACCATTGACAGTGTGTCTCCTTTGCCTTACAGGTACTTCATGAGCTTAGTTCAGATTTTATTATTAACTGTGCTCTTATTAAAGGGGAAATCATGCAGGTCAGTTGGTGTACATCACAAATTTTTGCTGGGTAAGGGATACAGATTAAAGAGAAAACACAGACTATACTAGCAAAAGGAGTGCTTTGTCAACAAAGTCGACACTGTTTGCATAGGTAAAATCAATGCCATAAAAAAGTGATCTTCACATCAGCTTATCTACATCTATTTAACTGTTCAAAAGGTACTATAAAAATAGTATTCAGGACAGATATTACTGCATCATCTTGTGCTTATCTTAGTTTTGTATCTGCAGAAAAAGTCTAAGAAATGAGGGAAGAGAAAGGTAGGCTGCAGACAGCGTAACAGACACCTCGTGCCTTCTTTCCCAGCCATTGCATCCCTCGGTCTCCCCTGGCGTGAGTACATGAGTGAGAAAACACCGCCCGCTAGTGGTTTAGGATGCAGCAGCCCGAGAGACCGCTTGGCAGAGGCTGTTTCCTATTTTTGCTTTGCTAATGCCGCTACAGCGGTTCTGCCGAGATGAGGTGGGTGGCTCTTATTCCTCCTGCCCAAAGATAAAATCAGCATCTCCGGAAAAGGTCAGCACTAAACTGTGTGAGAAGAAGAGGTTCTTACTGGCAGTGCCGTGGGTCACTCGCACGCTGTTTTTCGTGGTTAGCTTTAATGTCCAGATGAAATGCTCTAAATAAGGCATGGCATTTAATCTTACAGTTGCGATAATAGGAGAACAAATTGGTCGAAATGGGGTTAGGTTGAGCACATAGCTCTAAGTCCATAGCACATTCAGAGCCATCACTACTTACTGAAGTGAAGGTATAAAGCAGTGACCATCCCAAAGCTTCCTCAAAGACAGCCCTCCTTGCAGGCAGGCAGGCAGAGTGTTGTGGAGACACCTCTGCTAGCCTGGGACGAGCTAGCCCCAGCGTGGGAAGCAGCATAGCACCAGTGTGCTTCACACTGCCCCAGCTCATTAGCCCCACTCTAGAGAGGAGATAATTAGCTAAAGTGGAACATGTTGCTGACACAGCAGACCTGCTTTCAGACCTGAGCTGATATCTGCCCAGCTCAGCATTGCGCTGTGTGGTTTAGGCAACTCAGGATGTCCAGGCTGAGTTTTCAGGGTGGGTGGCAAGATACTTTTTATTTTCTGAAGATATTTCTCAGAGACAAATGCCAAGAAATGATAAAAACATAGGGACAAAGACCTCAGAAAGCCTCCTCCTTCCCTTCCAATTGTTTTCCTTTTTATGAGATAAGATCATTCTTAACAGATGTTTGTTTACCTCTTCATAAAAACCTCCTGTGATTCTACAGCCTCCCCAAGCAGTGTGCTGCAGTGCATTGCTGTTCTTACCGCTGCAAAGTGTTTTTCTAATGCTTAGCTATATCATCTTTATTGCAAATTAAGCTGATTATTTCTTCTTCTACTTCTGGTGAATATGGAGGACAACTGCTTAGTCTTTCCACCCATTATAACAAACGTTTATGCACTGGAAGACTGTTACCATGCTTCCCCTCCTGTTGTTCTTTTCCTAGAGAAAACAAACCCAGTTCTTTTATCCATTCCTTATAAGTCATGTTTTTTTTTTTTGCATCTCTTACCATTTTGTTGTTTGCTTTTGGACTTTCTCCAATTTGTCAACATCTTCTGTAAAATGTGGTGCCTGGAACTGGACATACTGTTCCTGCTGAGAGCTCAGCAATACCAAGTAAATGCACAGAATAATTGCTTCCTTTGTCTTATACACAAAACTCCCCTTAAAGCACTTCAGAATGAGATTTGTCTTTTTTCTGTGGGAATCTCACTTAACAGACTCATATTCAGGCCCACCCCAGCCCTTTCTGTGCTGCACTGCTGTCGAAATGGTTATGATCTACTTTGGACCAGTGTGTTTGGTGTCTATGCCCTCACCATTTCTGAATTATACCTTGGTACAATCACCTCTGCAGGCCAGCTCTCCAGTGTTTCCCGTTCATTTCAACTTCTGATCTCTCCTGTCCCTCTACTTTCAGAAGGGATGGCAGACCCCAAACCAGCTGCCATCCTTTACATTTTGTCCTCTGTTCCGTTTTCTGAATCACTCAGGGAAATGCAGACCAGCCCTGGGGCCAGAACTTCAGGAAGGTGATCCTCCCAGCTGGCAAAGTGAAGCCCTGATAATTACCCTTGATTATGGTACTTCAACATGTGTAGACGCTGCACAGTGGTCTGCTTGCTGCTCTGGGGGGTCTGTGATCTAGATATTTCTGAAATGCTCACTGAAGTCGACATACTTGATATCTACCATTTCCTTCTCATCTACCAGACCTATTAGTCAAAGAAGAAAATTAGCCTGGTTTGACAGGGTTTGTTCTTCATAATTCCCTGCTGGTTGTTTCTTATCACCTTATTGTCCTTTAGATACTTATAAATTGATTGTTTCATAATTGGCTCCAGTATCTTTCTAGTATCACAGGCTGACTGGCCTGTAATTCCCCAGGTCCTCTTATAACAGTAATTTTCAGAGCAGAACTGCATTTAAGTTAAAGAGATATTGAAAGGCATTCCACTTTTGCTCTGCTTATCTTTATTCATTGTCTAGTTTTGTTCCATCCCTTAAATTAAAAACATATTTCCCATAAGTATTTATCTTCCACTTGAGCCCCAGCATAATCCAACCCTGACTTTACCTCTTCTGTTACTTGCATACTTCCCCAATTTCCCTCCTTGATGCTTTCTATTTTTCTTCCTCTCTTTTGTTTGTATTTTGTTTGCAGTTTTCTAGCAAAATGTATTCCCCAGTTCCCTGAGGGCTCTGAAGAGATGCTGAACTTTGGGCAAATCCTGGAAAAATCTCAGAGCTCTGCCCTTAAAGTGGGGACACTGACATTTGCCAGTTTTGCATGGACATGGCAAGTTCTGCCCAAAGATTTGCCCAGCACTAAGTACATATAAATGATTTCTGAGTCCAGTAGGTGGTAGAGAGAAGAGAAAGTCTGAGGAGATTCTCATCTCTAGTGATCAGACTGATAGGCAGCTTTGGCTCAAGGGTGGACAAAGAAGCATGTCACTAGAAAGCAAGTGTCCACTAAGTTGGGCGGTCATCTAACAAATAAGAGTGTTGGGTAAATCTCCCAGGTTCTTGTAGGGAGGCTGAATATATCTGGTATTCAGCTTCAGCCATGAGTGAAAGGTTTGTGTGTTCAGCAGAAGAACAGGAAGCATGTGCCACTTTCTAGCTAAGCAGATCAGGAGAAGATAACTTTGTTTGAGGGAGAGGTATCATTATCCAGGGTTATGCGCTATATAATTGCACAATCTGCTATCATGCATGAACAGAGCTGTTCAATAGCATGGCCCTGCCTTGTCCTGACATCATGTCTGTGTTGGAAATCCATCTGGAATGAAAAATCTCACATTCCCCAAGTGACCTCGCAGTTTGTGAGCAAAAGACTGAGTTATAGTGGAGATTTTACTGTCTCAGTGGTGCCGGGAGATGGGAGCTCAGTGACCAACTTCAAAGCAGCTCAAGTATGAGAAGTCATAGAATCACAGAATGATTTGGGTTGGAAGGGACCTTAAAAGACCACTCAGTTCCACCCCCCTGCCGTGGGCAAGGACACCTCCCACCAGACCAGGTTGCCCAAAGCCCTATCCAGCCTGGCGTTGAGCACTTCCAGGGATGGGGCATCCACAGTTTCTCTGGGCAGCCTGTGCCAGGGCCTCACCACCCTCTGAGTAAAGAATTTCTTCCTCACATCTAATCTAAACCTACCCTGTTTTAGTACAGAAATATTACTCCTTATCTTATCGCTACCCTCCTTTATAAAGAGTCCTTCTCCAGCTTTCTTGTAGGTCCCCTTTAGGTATTGGAAGGCTGCTCTAACATCTCCCCAAAGCCTTCTCTTCTGTGTTGGACAACTCCAACTCTCTCAGCCTGTCTTCCTAGGAGAGGTGCTCCAGCCCTCTGATCATTCTTGTGGCTCTCTTCTGAATGGTCTTCCTTTTTTCTTTTTTAAAAGTGGAGGTTATGTTTCCCCTTTTCCAGTTGGTGAGGACTTCACCAGGCTGCCACTTCTTAAATATGATGGCTAGTGGCTTAGCAGCTTCATCTGTTAGTTCCCTCAGGACCCTCAGATGCATCATATCAGGTCCCATAGACTTGTGCACCTTCAGATTCCTTAGATGGTCTTGAACCTGATCTTCTCCTACAGTGGGTGGTTCTTCATTCTCACAGTCCTTGCCTTTGCCTTATGGGACTTACACTATGTGGCTAGAGCTCTTGCTGGTGAAGACTGAGGCAAAGATGCTGTTGAGTACCTCGGCATTCTCCACATCCTAGGTAATCAGGTCTTCTGCTTCCTTCTGGAGAGGCCCCACATTTTTCTTAGTCTTTTATCACTGAGATACTAACGAAGCCTTTCTCATTGACATTGACATTCCTGGCCAGATTTAATTCTAACAGGGCTTTAGCTTTCCTAATCTGTTCCCTGGCTGCTCAGAAAATTTCTCTGTATTCCTTCCAGGTGACCTGTCCTTGCTTCCACTCTCTGTAGGCTTCCTTTTCGATTTTGAGTTTGTCCTGGAGCTTCTTGTTCATCCGTGAAGGCCTTCTGTCATTTTTGCCTGACTTCTTCTTTGCTGTGATGCATCACTCTTTGAGCTTGGAGGAGGTGATTCTTGAATATTAGCTTTCTTGGACTCCTCTTTCCCCCCAGGGCTTTATCCCAAGGTACTCTATCAAGCAGATCCCTGAAGAGGACAAAGTCTGCTCTCCTGAAGTACTGGGTAGTGAGCTTGCTATGAGCTCTCCTCAATGAATCAAACTTATTTCCAAAGAAAACAATGTCTTAGAAGTGCTAGAGTCATCCATGGTTCTTCTGAAGGCAAGAAGTCCTAGTATCAATGTTACTCTCACTAGCCACAGATATTTCTTGTACTGGTATTTGGTGACGGATGCACTCAGCACTTCTACAGGTTACTTAATGAAAGCATAAAAATTAGGCCAGGTACACAGGTTGGAAGTGTTGGCCATTGTTGATCTGGCACTGTCAGTGTTGCAGTGACTTGAATATAATTTCTGCATCAGCTACATCTTGCAAGCAGTTCTGCATCTTGCCAGAAAGTGTTTGATATTTGGATAGTATTTGCAAATGGCAGATAGGAAGTTAATGGGAAATGTCTCTGACAGTAGCTGGGTGTAATTAAGAGATGGACTGTAGCCATGTAGTTACATACCAGATCTCAGTTTTGGCTTATTTAATTAGAGAGATAGGGCCCAGAAAAGGGATACGCATGTTCAGCCAGAGCTGTTTTTCAAAAGAATAGTTTCAGTCTGAAAAGGGACGGGCAGTTTAATGTCTGAACCATTTGGCCTCTGATATGGCAGCTTGCAGGCATTATTTAAAGACGTTAGCTCCTGGTTGTATCAGTCAGTCCTCTGTCTTTTACTGCTTCCCAAAGTGGGGATGAGGGTGGCAGTGATGACCATTAGTACATGACTCATGTACTAATCCTAGTTTATCTCAGCAGTGTCTAGCAAAACAAAGCAACAAAATAATTCCGTACTCTTCCTTACCATCCTTATTCCTCTTGTTGAACAAACTGTGCCTGTTCTTAATCAGTGCATATTCGTGGGCTCTGTATCTTCTCCTCTGTGTGTCCTCTCGCCAGGAAGTCTCTTCCAATGCTTTATATAGCTTGAGCAGAAAAATGTCATGTACCAGACCTCTACTACTTCTCTATTAAGAGAGTGATTTATTAAGGTGTTCAGAATATGACCTTTATTCCAACTTTATGCATAAAGATTGATTTTTCTTGTCTCTAAACTGGTCCCTCTTGCAAAATTTGATTCTCTTCCATCTCTAGCTCTTTTGAAATACAGCCTGAAAACCATCCTCTCTGCCTCCAGTTGTGCCTTAGATACTGGGACTGTGCAACTCAGCTTAAAAGCTGCTTGGGAAGACAGCTGTTGAATTGAAGCTCTGAACTTACTTAAGCATTTCTGGGCATTTGTGCCCAAAAGAGGCCTCAAATGATTGGTTTGAAGATATAATAATTTTGTGGCCCTCATGTTATATCTCTTTCAAATGACAACTTTTCTAGAAACAGCGTCTCCCAGAGCTATTCTGGGTAATTAAATTCCGTGATAATTTTGTGTAAAGAGGGAGCAGAGCAACTTGCTGATTTGTCACTTTATAGGCTTGGTACCTGTATCATTGCTTAGCAGATCTTGCACCCCATAATCTTCTTTTTCTTCAGAGCTGGGCACCGAGAAAACATTCTGAGCAGTTCATACAGAAAAACCTACAAAAATACCACCTCAGAATAAAGTCATATCCTTTGCCTCATAATCAAAACTCATAGTGCAGTTGTACTTGAGGATGCATTACCGAACGTGAGATATTTCTCTTCTGCAGGCTCTCCAGCATTTTTGCAGATGGCTGAGGGTAGGCAAGTATGCCTGAGGTAACATTCCTGTTCGCTGGGCTGATGGAATTCGGCTACACTCCTTAACAAAACAGTTTGTTTTAGACATTTTTGATGCATGTGCATGTGCAAAATGCATTTGGAAGAAAAACTAAGCAGAACAAAGACACTGAAAGGCTAGGTGGTACAAGTAGTATTTCTCAGCTTTGCTTAAGATTGACTGATGGTTCTTTTTTCCTAGTAAAAGATGTTAAAGAGCAGACCAAAGTATCCAAGAATGCCAAATTCAGATGCAGTGCCTTAGTGAACACCTGCGCTGGAAATCAGCTGTGTGCCTTGGTTGCCAGAGCTGGGTCTAGGGTAATAAATTAATTCAATTAGTTCTGCCACCATCAGAGATGTGGGTGCTCCCTTTTCACCTGTCATACCATGACTCGCAGAGACTAGTGAGTGGGGACACACAGAGCTGTGCTGAACCACAGCAGATCTGCAGAGATGCTTCAGTCCCTGCTTAACTGTGCAAACTCCCCTTTATGCATATATTAGGTTTTCACTGCCCATTGCCTGCTCCTCTCCCCCCTCCACTTTTTCATGTTCAGTGGATTCTTCTCTCTGTGTCTCTGCCTCTCTTTCTCTGTCTTTTTTCTTTTTTTTTTTTTTCTCTCTATTGTTCCCCATGTCACCAACTGTCACTCACTTCATAAAGCCGTCTGGCTCGGAGCTTAAATATTGCAGGGCAACTAAAACCTGCCATCAGAGCCAATTCAGTCACATCTGCTCAGTCGTGCGACAAGATTGGGACTTTTAGGGTAGGGAAGAAGAGAGACAAAAGTTCACTCTTCACTGCAGAGTGCCAAGAGAGGAGGGGGACACAATTCTTCGGTGGAACCTTTCCCAGTGGCAAGTTGCTTGCTCAACATCCTTAATCTATATGATCTTTCTTGCTGGTGGTGTGCTTAGATTGCAGTGGCTGGAACAGCAGGGAGGGGGTTTGCAGAAAGCCCATGTGAGTTAGGAATACAGGTTTGTCAACTCTGAGTGGGCTTAGGTGGACTCCAGCTCTTTTCCTCATGACAGGCAATTTAAGGGAAAAGGGGACTGCGTAAATTCATCTCTTTCATCTTTTTTTTTTTTTTTTTTTGAGATTTGAGGAGCTGGCTGACTGCAGGTGGAGTCCTAGGCATCTGAATTGGTTGAACCATTCATCTCCAGTCCACCCGAAATTGTTCCTTAGAGTTGAACCAACTGAGAAACCTTGAATCGCTTCACTTGCAGAAAATAGGGTGGTCATGACAGAGTGTTGAAAAATGTGGCTAGTTCAGAAGTGATCGCAGGAGGAGTTTAGCCAAGTGTAGCAAGCCACAAGTGAGGCACCTGATGGAATCAGGAAACATTTTTCCATCTCTTCTAAAGTGAGTTTTCTGTGTGATAAGGTTTATCGCATCTAGAATGCTCTACCATGCTGTAATGGAAATGTTCAACTGGTAGCTGTGGATACATCAGTGTGACTCACACGGAAAGAAAGGGATGTAGTTCACTGCAGTGCCTGGGGGACAATGGAGTTTATATTGTGCAGTCATGTTTTTTACAGAGTTGCACATGATTGGTAACTGTTTGGTGTACTTTGCTCTGTGAATTTGCAGAGAGAGAATGTTTAAATCAGTTTAGATAATGTATGTAAACAGCATAATCTTCTGCTAGACTTGTTAATGTAAGTGCTGACATTAACACACTCCTTTACACAACTTTAATGACTGAGAAAGTAGCAATTTTCTTCAGTGATTAAATTATATGTTTGCTGCTTGTGCTTGCAAGGTGTTTGTGCAAGCTGAAGGACTGTGTTCTGTTCTTCATTTTCTAACGTGAATGTCTGGGGTTAAAATTTTACGGTGTTTCAAGATGAGAATAATCAGTCCATCTTGTTTTAGAAAAATGACATCACAAGGATTTTTTGGTTGAAAATTTGTGAAATTCCCCAGAGTCACAGAACTCTCAATATTTTGTGTGTTTGTCTATGTGTGAATATGTACACAGAGTAGCTGAAACAGACTGGTATGCGTTGGTGTGTCATAACATATGGCATCACAAATATATCCCAGTGCTATCTGAAGGAGGAGGGAAGTTGAGATACTCAGATTTCCATACTGTTGACTGTACATTCCTTTTTCTCAGCACGTGGATATGTGTGTCTGCATCTAGAAAACTATAGATGGAGGTAGCATCTAAATGATGGACTTCTAGGTCCCTGCGAACAGCTATTTTGTGAATAATGTTAGCTGTTCCTATTGGTGTTGTCCACAAGTCGCTCTTTCTGGATCACTATAATATTCTGTATTCCTCAGAGTCTTCAGACTACTGTGATACATTAAATCAGACAATCCCTAAAAAGTTTCCTCTTTATTCCCTCTTTCATAGATTTTTCCCTTACCTAAAATTAAACAGTAGAAAGTTTTGGATATGCAGGATGAAGTCGTGGCCAGAAATAATCTTATCATGTAAAAATATTGAGGGATGTAATGTTTGACCTGCATTTCTTGAAAACGGACTACTTTCTTAGCTTTCCAATACGATATCTGTAGCTGGCTTCCGTCTCTGTGTTAGCCTGGGATAGCAACACACGTTTTATAGAGAAACTAGTATTTTAGGTCCCAGTTGATAGATCTTCATGTTTCTCTCCAGGTTGGTTCCAATGTCAGTGAGGCAACTGACTTGAAAAGCAGATACAATAACTCCAATAATGCTAAATAATTATACTGTATATAATGCATATTGTATAGCAAAACTAGTAAATATGGTAGTTATTAATCTTATAAAATATTAGTAACATAGTAATGCTGTTGCTATTGCTATTATTACCTAACAGAGTGATTTCTAATGCACATTTAATATATGCAACCTATAGAGAGTCCAGGTTTGTATACATACAAGACGGGCACCAATTTGAGATCTGTTTGACCCATGTGTGGCTCTGCTGAAGAAGAGCCTGGGTGCTTGAAAGCTTCACTCCTTCTAACTGCTGCAGCTGCATGCTGATAAATGTGTTCTTCTGTACTGCTGGCAAGTGTCTGTACGTGTATAAAATCTAAGCAGGCACACGTAACTGAGCTTACAAGAGACCACAGAAGACTCCTATCTGGAATAGGAGTTAAATATACTCCTTGGCTCAAAAGTAAGTGACTGTTTAGAGCCAAGGAAGAAAGAATTTGGTAAGCAGTTTGCTCTGGCTTCTCAGAACTTCTCTTGCTAATAAATCATTGTGATCAGGGCAAGCAAGCAACTTTCTTTCTGTTTCCAAAGCATGCTAGGGAAATACTTACTAGTTGAAAGCAACAACAGGCATCAGTGGGAAAACATGAAATCTTTTAAATTTAGCATAACTTGTGGTCATTCTCTTTCTTTTTTCTTTCCTTAGACAGTAAGAAATGGGTGACTGGAGTTTCTTGGGGAACATTTTAGAGCAGGTGAATGAGCAGTCCACTGTCATCGGGAGAGTTTGGCTCACAGTGCTCTTCATTTTCCGCATCCTGATCCTGGGGACAGCTGCCGAACTCGTATGGGGAGACGAGCAGTCAGACTTCGTGTGCAACACCCAGCAACCTGGTTGTGAGAACGTCTGCTATGACGAGGCCTTCCCCATCTCCCACATCCGGCTCTGGGTCCTACAGATCATTTTTGTATCCACGCCTTCGCTAGTGTACTTTGGGCATGCGGTGCACCATGTCCGCATGGAGGAGAAGAGGAAAGAGAGGGAGGAAGCCGAGAGGCGTCAGCAAGCTGAAGTGGATGAAGAGAAGCTGCCCCTGGCTCCAAATCAAAACAAAGGCAACAACCCTGATGGGACAAAGAAGTTTCGCCTGGAGGGGACCCTCCTAAGAACCTACATCTCCCACATCATTTTCAAAATGCTCTTTGAAGTGGGTTTCATAGTTGGCCAGTATTTCCTGTATGGCTTCCGAATTCTCCCCCTTTACCGCTGTGGGCGGTGGCCCTGTCCCAATCTTGTGGACTGTTTTGTCTCCAGGCCCACAGAGAAGACCATCTTTATTATGTTCATGCTTGTGGTGGCTTCTGTGTCCCTTTTCCTCAACCTGGTGGAGATCAGTCACTTGATCCTGAAAAGGATCCGGAGGGCACTGAGAAGACCAGCAGAGGAGCAACTCGGGGAGGTGCCAGAGAAGCCCCTCCATGCCATCACAGTCTCCTCCATCCCAAAGGCCAAAGGCTACAAGCTGCTAGAAGAAGAGAAGCCAGTGTCCCACTATTTCCCTCTCACAGAAGTAGGGGTTGAGCCCAGTCCCCTTCCGTCTGGCTTCAATGAGTTCGAGGAGAAGATTGGGATTGGGCCACTGGAAGATCTCTCCAGGGCATTTGATGAGAGGTTACCATCATATGCACAAGCTAAGGAACCGGAACAGGAGAAGGTAAGAGCAGAGGAGGAAGAAGAACAAGAAGAGGAGCAGCCAGGACCTCAGGAAGAGCCAGGGGTGAAGAAAGCGGAGGAGGAGGTGGCGAGCGATGAAGTGGAAGGGCCTTCAGCACCTGCTGAACTCGCCACTGATTTGAGACCCCTCAGCAGGCTAAGTAAAGCCAGCAGCCGTGCCAGGTCAGATGATTTGACTGTATGAGGCTGCAGGATACAGGGAGCACATGAAAAGGAAAAGGAGGAAAAGAAAGAAGAAAGAATCAAAAGATATTTTAAGCAAAGTGCTAAATGGTCATTTGAATATTATTTCCGCTTGAGATTCTCAACTGGAAAGGTACTATCATGGTAACTGTGCCTTAATTGCCCTATATGTCCATTTGAAAAGGAACATTTTCCCTGTTTCCACATGCCAGCTCATTCCTTACAGTAATATCTACACTGTAAACATAACTGATATCTTTTAAGACCAAACATAGCAGTGAAACCCAAATGTCACCACTGTGAATGTACTTACTGGAAGCTTTGTGTTCCAAATTTTTCTAGGAAAGTGGGGAGGATTTGTCTCATGAGCCAGCTAGGGGGACAGCTGATATACGACCCTATCTAGTATTTCTCTTTCTGTTTTCACCTATTGCATACTGAGCAGATCTCCCCTTCGCCGTTGGCATGGAATTGCATTTATTTAATTTACAAAGTGAATTCTGTGTTTAGCATCACCACACTATAATAGTAAGCACTATTTTCCCTCTCTATTCAGAAAGCAAATGCCAAAAATGTCCACAACTTGTTTATACGTGCAAATTTGAGTTAGGTAAAAATATTTTCCCTTTTTTCAAAAATATTTTTACTCTTCAAGTGATAGTGACAGTGGGCAAGGTTAACACTAGCTCTCTTCTAGGATTTAGCAGATGCCCACAGATGGATTCTTTGTTCCCAAGAGGGTCATCCAGCCCCAAGCCTACTTCAGAGCACTGGGAAGAATAAATTCAAGTGATATATTTTTTACTTGTAGTCTTGTGACTTAAAGATCTGAAACTCGATTTAGCAAAGCAAACGTGGGAAGTTTTCTGTGAAAGGAGGGACAGCTACAGTCCCCAGAGCATGAAACCAAATACAAGCCTTCACGGCATGATCCTGACATGTGCTCAGTTCCTGGAGCTCCCAGACTTACAGGCACTCAGCAAATCTCAGGTATGGTGTCCTGAAGGCACCTGTGAACCTAAACCACAGGACTGGGTGACTATGTGACAATTTAAACCTCTGAATACAAAACTGGTTGTTCTAGTTTGTAAAGTCTGATAAGATAATGGTCTTTTGACATCCTTTGTTTTTAATTTGACAGACCGGAGCCATCCAGTGGTCTACTTCAACATTAAACGCCAAAGTCTTGAATAAAACAAGACCTTTCAAAAGATCATTTAGACCTCTTGTGCCAACAGGTCTGTGCAGAACTCTCAGAGCCTCAGTAACTCTTTTTGGTTACAAAAGGCAGAAAAGCATGTGCTTGCAAATGTTTAAATGTCTGTGGATTTCTATTTTTATGACTGCAGCAGCACCTTTGGGCTGGGACAGTGCAGAAGTACATTTAAAAGCTTTAGGTTACCAGCTGTGTCCCTCCTAAAACTGAGCCTCATGCCAGAAAAGTGCAGGTATGCACTCTCATTTGCTCTGCTCTGCAAACCTCAGACCCTGCCAGCTCAGCGAATTCTTTCTGCTGGGCTGCAGCCCATTCCATTGTTCCCAGGGCAGGCCCTAATCCAGGTCAGGAAAAAAACAGTCTTTGGCACAATGCATAGAACTCATCCTGCCATTAGCTAGAAAAGACCCCCTGCCGACTCCCATTGCAGCAGGGCTGACTCAAAGCCCACTGAAGTCAAATGGGTGTCTGAGATGGATCTCGGGTGGGCTTGGACTCACACGAGCTGTCCTGCTCTACTGTGTCCCAGCCCAGGCAACCCCTGGTACAATCACCTCTGTCACTGATGTAACCTGCTTGGTGGAGGTCCCATTCCTTGTTTCGCAGCTGCCATGTTCTAGCACAAAGGTGGCTGAACTTCACTGATGTGTGAAGTAAGCTGTACATATGTAGAAAGTTTGTAGGGTGTGTTGGGATTCTTCAGCACCATAGCGGTGCCATTTATTTTTTACACTATTAATTCTTTTGCTCCCCTTGGGACTGTATATTTTCCCAAGGTTTGCAGCCCGTGGTCATAATCTTTGCTCCTTTGAGAAAGGCTGCTAGGTTTTTAAGAGAAACTTCCTTGTGAAGGAAGACTGGAAGGTAGCTCCTCAGTTTTGGGAAAAGATACGGCAAAGCAAGATATGTGAAGGAACATGCAGGGGGAGAATTTGGAAGCTACCATTTACCCATTCTCTTAATACAGAAACAGAAGAACAGTTAACACAAATGAAAAGCACTTAGCCAAACAAAAATGAGAAAAGAGAGTTTTTCAGAAGGAAAAATGCGTTCAGCTCTGGGGCCTCCAACACAAAAAGGACATGGGCCTGTTGGAGTGAGTCCAGAGGAGGGCCACGAAGGTGATCAAAGGGTTGGAGCACCTCTCCTATGAAGACAGGCTGAGACAGTTATGGCTGTTCAGCCTGGAGAAGAGAAGGCTCCAGGGAGACCTAATAGCGGCCTTCCAGTACCTAAAGGGGGCCTACAAGAAAGCTGGGGAGGGACTCTTTGTCAGGGAGTGTCGTGACAGGACAAGGGGTAATGGCTTTAATCTAAAGGAGGGTAGGTTTAGATTGGGTATTAGGAAGAAATTCTTTACTGTGAGGGTGGTGAGGCCCTGGCACAGGCTGTCCAGAGAAGCTGTGGATGCCCCATCCCTGGAGGTGTTCAAGGCCAGGCTGGATGGGGCCTTGGGCAACCTGGTCTGGTGGGAGGTGTCCCTGCCCATGGCAGGGGGTTGGAACTGGGCAGTCTTTAAGGTCCCTTCCAACCCAAACCATTCTGTGATTCCATGAGAAGATTCCACTGTGCCCAATACTCTACTAGAATCCTAGAAAGAGGATTGAATGCAAATGAACAGCAAAACCACCACATTTATACTAGGTGGGATGTATTACCTTTTTTTTTTTTTTTTTTCTTCACAGAGAAAAGAGAGTTGTAATAGGTCTAAGCATAAAAGAACCTACTCATCGAAGGGTGTTGGAAACACTTCCCTGTAGGGAAAAGAGTAACCTGTAACCATTCAGTGTGAGGTATCTTCTACTTTCTTCAGAACATCTGACCCTTCCAGATACCAATTTACCAGACTAGATGAACATTCCCTCAACCCCCATTTCCTTCTAATTACTTGAAAAGTCCTTTTACCTGCAAAATATTTTAATAACCATCCCTGTTCCTGACCTCTGACATGCCTACCTTCATTAGATCATTGGACTACTTAAAGATGAGTGCTTATTCATCAGAGGTTTATGATTCATAATATGGCTGTCAGACAGTCCAGTCTTTAATCATAACATGTCGAGTATGTCATTCTTTTTCAGTGGAGTGCCTCAGTAGAATACACTACATGCAACATACTGAATGGACACTCTGTAGTTCTTTCACAGCTGCCGCAGGAAAGCTTATTTCTTCCTCCAGGTCATGACAGTGCAATGAATTAAGCCAATGTTTTCCTCCTGCAACCCGTCAGCTGCTTGTTGATTTCTTTCAAGCCGATTTTCGAGTGCCCTGCCAGGCTGCTGAAGAAGCTGCAGCTGCCAAGTATGAGCCACGGCATCAAAGCAGCACTTCTCAGCAAACTGGGCAGGGAACTAACAGTCAGGTTTTATGGTGTTCAGCCTCATCTCTGCAGTGAAATCACCGTGGGACTGTCAGCACGTCATTCTTCCTTGTACAATCGGGAATCATTTTCTACCTCACGAAGACGATGTGAGGCTCAATATATTGTGTTAGTAATAGAATGGGAGGTCCTTGGATGGAAGGCCCTACAGATGAGCAAAGGATTATTTCTGGATGTGATAGCATATAAATGTATTTTATTCCCCCCCTCAGAGAGACAAATTTAATCATTTATTCAAGAAATTCCTAGTGAAGTTGCGTAGCAGCCTCAGAGCTATGGATTCCGAGTATTCAAAAAATAATTAAGCAAAACATATATATATATATATATAAAAAGAACAGGGAAATTTATCTTCTTGGGAAGGGGGAAGTCACTGGACAACGAGCCAGGCCTGGATCATTTAAAGGTGTGTATTACCCCCTTGGCTCCCTGTGCTAATTAATCATTAACTGATCATGTGGCTCTCTGGAAGGAGCACAAGATGCAAGTGTCAAATTCACCAAAGGAGGTGAAAGTAGAAGAGAAAGGTAGTGTTAGCTTACAATAGCATGTGGGAGTTGGTGTTCTTAGTGTCTAGAGCAGTGGGCCTAGGATAATGATCTTAGATTTACTTCCAGCTCTGCTACTGACTTGCTGTGATAATCACTTTACCTCTTGGTGCCTGTTTTTTCCACCTGTAAAATGGGTGTAAGAATTTCCACCTACCTCACAGGGATGTTGTGAGGCTTCTTTAATTCTGTTTGTAAAGTAAGTAGGAATGATCTGATGAAAAGCACTGCTGAAATGCATTGTATCCTTGTTATTTCCTGCCAGAACTTCTCACTTGGTTAATATGACTCCTTGACTAAGAAGGGCAGTAGTCTGAAAAGGTGAACATTGCATTGCACTGACAACATTAATACCGATGGGGATTTGCCATGAATGGAGAAGACTCTGTTGACTGCCCATCCCTTTCTCCCACCTTAGCTTTGGCTTGGCTGTATGAAGCCATGGTGACAGTGAGGTTCCATGGACCCCTCTTGTCCATCCCAGCATCACTCTGTGGCAACGTTTATGCTTAGATAAGCCAATTTCTGGAGGAGGGGGGCAAGATGGTGGAGCTTTGGCAATTTTAAGGGCTTCATAAGGCATTTGGGAGAGGGTTATAAAATGCACGATATTGCTGGGCTTCTGTTTAAATCCACTCAATGCAAACTCCAAGTGAATTTTTCAGAATCTCTGTGGAAGAAACTCTATGGAAGAGTTTACAATTGCTTATGGCATGCAGGAAAAAACACCCTTCATGAACAGAAAAACACATTGTCATATTACACTGATTATTTCTAATAAGTGAGATAGATACGAACGATCTCTTAGCACAGAAAAAACAATGAAGTACAGATTACTTCTCCTGTAGGACGGGAGGGATTTGAGGGGAGTTCTGCTCCCCAGGTCTATGTGGGTCTGAAATCTACTTACTGAGGGAGGAAAGTCCAGTCGCTCCTGCCACTCAGTAACTCACTGACTGTGCAGTTTTACATTGAAAGAGCAACCATATTACACAATGCTGAAAAAAGTGGCAGATTGCTGGTTTGTACAGAAAATGGCTTTTCAGGCTTACAACTGAGAATAATCCCAGCCTAAGTGTAGTTTTGTTTAGTAAAGACAGGAATATCCATGAAAACTAGACTAAAGCCTTCCCATAAGCCTAAGGCTGCTGCGATAAAATGGCATATGGTGCCAGATTTCCTGAGGGCCAGGGCTGGATGAGCATACCAAAATCAGGGGAGTCGTCTAAGTATGGGACTCATTTATTTTTTTTCCCCAAACAGAACGATAGCACCATTTCTTAGATTCTGTGTGTGCTACACCTTTTAACAGGACTCAGGAAAGGCTTTTTGCCAACACCAAATGTGATTATACAGCTGGGTAGCAACCATGGCAAATAAATGTGTGTTGACTTGCCAAGACATAGCCTGGCACACAGTTCTTTCCTTGCAACTAGCTTGGCATACACCTATTTCAGTAGAACGGGTAAGACTTGTGTCTCTGTCAACAGTGTAAGTTTTTCTCTCAGCAGTTTTTTCTCTCAGCTGTCCTAAGAGACAGTTTGAAGCCTAGAGAGGAGAGGGCTAAGGGGACGGGGAGCCCTCATGGCTGTCTTCAGCTACCTGATGGGGAATCACAGGGAAGATGGAGCCAGACGTTCCACAGTAGTGCACAGCAAAGGGTCAGAGGCAATGATCACAAGTAACAGCAAGGAAAATTTTGACTAAAAATTCTGACAAGGAAAAAATTGTTCAGGTGGAGAGGGGTTCAGCAGTGAAAAAGGTGCCCAGAGTCATGGTGGGATCTCCATCCTTAGAGTAAGAAGCCTGACTGGTCTGACTTTGAAGTTGTCCCTGCATTGAGCTGGAGGTTGGACCAGCTGCTTCCTTCCAGTCTGAACCACCTATCACACGGGAGGCTGAAAGCTCAGCGAAGCCACTGTGTGGCGAAACAAATGGTGTGGGGCATTTTCTGCCTCTCTGGGGTGCTCTGGTAGAGCTTGCTTGGATTGTCTCAACTGGCAACACCAACTAACCACAGCAGAGGCCAATGCACAAACACAACCAACTAATGTTTGGTAGCTAGAGAAGCCCCAAGGGGCCAGAACCATGTGTCATGTAACTGGTTTGGAAAGACCACTGCAAATTAGAAATATATGAGTAAGCTTGTCAACAGAGAAAATCACAGAAATATAAGGGGCTTAGACCTTGCTAGCTCCCTTTAACTTCAGTATCAACTGTGCCTTTAAATCCATCTGAAAGTGTAGAGGACTGCATTTTACTGTTCTGTCAACAACAAAAAAAAAACGTGCATTTTAAAGCTTGCTGATCTGTGATGAAACAGCTGAATAGAAAAGGTGATTACAGAGCTACTGACAGAACATTTTGAAAAAACAAAGACTGTTGGCCTTCGCCTTGCTGGATCCAGCCTAGTCCAGTAAAAGCAAAACAAGTTTTTTTTTTTTCTTTTTTTTCCCTAGGAGGAAAGGGGCTATATTGCTTGGAAAAATCATGGAATGGCCTACCAGAAAACATAAGTCAACACAGCAAAGAATTTATGGAGAAACATTAAACAGAAAAGTTGTCTCCTACTGAGTTTCTTTGAAGTCCAGGGGAGAGCTGGATGGAAAGATGACCAGAACAATGAAACCCAGTTTCATTGGGTTTCAGTGCTCAACAAATGAGCATACAAAAAAATCCTGGACTGCAAGCAGCTGCTGAGCAGAGTCCCTGCAGGAGGGCAGCAGGGAACCCCAGGTTCAGCTCAGGGCACCAGCTGAGGGGCAGCTGCTGACAAAGGCTGATGCTAAGAGGCCTGTGAGCTCGTAGTCTTAGTACCTCATGGCAAAGGTATGGCAAGACAAGGTAAGCAATGAATTACCTGCCTGTTACCAGATCTGGTATCGCTAGGTTTTAAGAAGGTCAGTGACTTTAAAATAATTTAACTTTTAAGTCCTGGATCCTGGGTTTATCTGGCAGAACCAAGAACCAGAGCTAGTGTAGGCAAAGGTGTTTTTTTTTTTTTTTTTTCAAATCCTTCAACCAAGGTGTATGAAGAATTGCTGGGACAAAAACTCTCAGGCATTTCTTCATACATATACTATTTCAAAGAAAAGCCATAGACAACCCCACGAAGGAATTCATCTATTGCCGGTGAGAATCAAAACCCAGAACTCACCACAAATAAATTCAAAATAAATTCAGAAATCAGAGTGATGTCAGATTACTCGCAGCTTCAGAGCTCCTGTTTATGAAAAGCTCTGGAGAGAAACTAAAAGAAAATGGATGGCCAGCTGCCAACTAAGCCTATTTGTCACAAATATGCCCTGTAGCACCTCCTGGAAACCTATGATATCTCTAAATATACTCCAACCCAACAAACTGTTTTAATTCAATATGCTCCACCTTTCCGTTTTACTTGAAAGACTTTAATCTAGTTCCCACTATGAACTGAACATAAAATACCCATATTCACACTTCAATATGGGGAAGAATAAAAGATGGAGCTAAGCAAAAGCCTGCAATGCACTGAACAGCATTCCTTCCTCGGGTGCTGCCTCACCGCTCCAGCCACCTTCATCAATATTGTGTCTGGTGAAACTACTGGCCTGTCACGGCTGGGAAGCTGCCTTTGTGTACATGACGTGCCACAGACTCTTCTCCCCACACACGCATGCCAGTGGCTGTCAAAGGAGGAGCGACATGGAATAAATTTCCCATTTTCCTTTTACACTTTTTGTCTTCCCTACAGGAGAGGTCCTGGGGCAGGGGTGGAGAGGTGGATGTGAGGGTTTCCAACAGGAATCTTCTTCCCTGTGTGTTTCTCTCAAGGCTCAGGGATTGGTAATTTACAGCTTAGCACAGACATGTTACAAGCCTATTTATAAACACATGCAATGAAGAAAGTTTAATGAGCTATGACCAAACTCTGCCTTATTTTTTCCCCTTGTTTTGAAATGAGCAGAGTTGCCAGGGTTAAACAAGACCAGAATGTGGCTTTGAACAATTTAATCTTTACAAGATTTCCATTTTATTTCTGTCTTTAAAAACCAACCAAGCAAGCAACCAACCTTGCCCCACAACCTGCCAATGCAGAACAGGGCCACCACAGGTCCCTCCAAGCTCAACAGGCTCATCACTTTAGGAAGGATCAGTTTCTAAGCATAGGCACAGACAGAATGAACGGGCAAGTTCTGATCTCAGCTTGACATTAATTGGCAGCAATACCAGAAGCTTTAAAAAAGGGCCTCAGATCAGATAGAGTAATGTGCTCCCTCAGTTCATTTCCCTATGAAAGCTGAATGCTTTTTTCCCATTGCAATGCTGTAGACAAGGAGACAGATTTCAAAACAAGACGGCTGACAGCAAGACAGAAAGCCAAACTATCCAAGAGACTGTGGGACTAATCCGGTGACTCAACACAACCAAACGCAGAACCGTTTTCCTAGTGAAATGAGTTGCAATGAGTTAAGGTTCCTGATTTTCAGTCAGCAAGTGTTCCGTGCTTTGCTGAACTCCTGACTTGCCCTGCTTTATTCCCTCTCTTCCCCTATGATTTATTACCCCAACTATAGTCAGTTTTGAGTGGCAAAGGTTAGGCATATTTTTAAGAGGAAAAAAAGACACGGACACCACTAGGTTCAAACGAGGGCAGAACTGTGACAAGAAGGACTGGATCTCACACCGATAGGCATCAGGAAATTCCCTGTTTGAACTTTTACTTCCCTTCTGGCCCCGTTCCTTGACAGCTATGGCTGCGAGGCCTGACCGCCACCCCTGGCCCGGGCTGCAGCGGGAAGGGCCGGATGCAGGACATGGCGCCGTGCAGCCGCACAGGCCTCTCCCCAGGCACTGGCTGCCATCACCCTTGCAGGGGAGACCCTTTCCCTCAACTCCTTCATGCACTTCTTGGGGGCAGACAGACACCTCCACCAGCAGGCAGGATGCAGGCAGGGAAATAACTCAATGCCTGGCTGGGGGCTCCACTGCTGCCTGCAGTGAGGTCCCCCAGCTGCCTGGCCTCTGCTCATGCTCAACCCCTTCTCCACAGCTGGAGATGGGGGTGCGTGGCCTCTGCCCTGGGGCGCCATCTTTGGTGGGACTGCTTCCTCTGAGGAGAATCGGGAGGGACACACATTTTTAAAATTTTACTATTTTTATATTATTTTTTATTTTATCATAATCAACCTTATTACGCTTATTTTTATTATCGTTCTTTTTAACATCCCTATTATCAGTTTTGAGGTTTTCAGCGCGGGGCGCCTCTCCCTGAGGACAAACTGATGCGACGCC
Organism: Anser cygnoides; assembly: GCF_040182565.1. Classification (NCBI taxonomy): domain Eukaryota; kingdom Metazoa; phylum Chordata; class Aves; order Anseriformes; family Anatidae; genus Anser; species Anser cygnoides. The sequence continues at coordinate 87,181,400 of NC_089873.1, read as the reverse complement.
GCCATGTCCTGAGGCACTCCCCACACCCTTGCCAGGGCAGGGGGGCGGCTTCTCGCCCTCGCCCCGCCCCTTCACCCCTCCCCGGGCCTGCGCGCTGCAGCCAGCGGCGGTAGGACGGTGCCGGGAGCGGTGCGGCGGCCGGCGGCGGCGCGGGGTCCGCCATGAGCTTCCTCATCGACTCCGCCATCATGGTCACGTCCCAGGTACCGGGGCGGGCGGGGGGGCCGAGCCGGCCGGCCGGGACGGGCCTGGACGGGCCGACTGCGGAAGCGGCCGTTGGGACTCTGGGGGGAGTGGGTGGGGCTTGAGGGCGCGCATGCGCAGTGCTGGCCGCCGCCTCTACTTCAATATAATGTTCATATATAATTTCATATGTTAGCGTTGTCCTTGGTTATCCCCTCCTCTGTTTTAATTCGTTTATTTATTTATTCTTTAATAGGTTTGCCTCTCCTCTCTCCTCCCCAGCTGTTAAATGTGGATCGACTTTATGTGAATATCACTGTTTTACCATGCTTTGACTTACAGGGGGCTTGTGCAATAAATTACCTTCTCCCATCATTTTCCTTTCAACTCCTTTAAAGCCTGAAGGCCTCCTCGAACCAGCTTTGCTACCTGCTGTCAGTCGCCAAACCTCAGTCCTATTCCAGTTTTGCTCTCACAGCAAATGACCCTGATGATGCTCGCCCAGCTCTCCAGGTGTTCCTTGCTTGTAGATCACAGAATCGTCTAGGTTGGAAGAGACCTCTAAGATCACCGAGTCCAACCTCTGACCTAACACTAACAAGTCCTCCACTAAACCATATCACTAAGCTCCACATCTAAAATCTACATCTACATCGTGTTCTCCTGTGCCACTGCTGAGATCCAGTTACCTCTCATGGACGAGGAAATCACCTACATGCATCCCTAAGTTTTTGTCTTTGAAAGTGCCCTGCCTTCACGGGGAGACAGAGAGCTCTGGCCTTTCCACGTGCTCTGTCCAAATACTATCTTTGTCCCTTACACACTGACATACAACAATTTTTCTCTTTGGTTTATTCAAAGATAACACTATATAAATATATATGAGTTCTCTTTTGGATTGGGTTCTTCTAAATCATTACACTTGTTTTCAGTCTTCTGAGGATTAGATGTGGTTACCCAAGGTCTGACAACACAGTCTCCTTTTTCTGGATTAAGAAGGGTAGTTACAGTTCGGGCTGCATTGCATAACTTGTATTTATTTTAAGTTTGCAAAACTCTGCAAAATAGCTGTGTTGTTATGTTCATCTGTCCATCTCAGGTGTGTCCTGAAACTTAACTAAGTCCTGGAGAGTGCTCTGAGATCCCTTGAAATGCAAAGCATTATTGGCTTGTCCTGCTTCAGCTAGCTTTTCTATGTGGCTTTCTACAACTCCAGATTAAAGTTTGAGCCATTCAGCACTGCCTTTTCCCAACCATAGAGATGCTTTTAACACCCTTTTCCCGCATTCTGTCAGAGCATAGCCTGATTTGGTGTTAAGACCTCTCTAGACAAGTCAAATGCACGTGCCATCTTAAGGAAGTAGGTGACTTTTTTTATAAGATTTGCTCTTCACTAGAAGATATGTAATGTGGACATTCAGATGTTTACTTTGCCTGCATTACTGTGTTTCCTGTAAAAACTATAAACTTTGATTCTGTAGATTGGAAGTGTGAAACAAGAAACAACAGTGCAAAGGTTCTGGCAGGCCAGGAACTGAGGAACTGAGAAATTGGGAATACAGAGAAAAGCTGTCTTGGCTCAATCTTCTTAAAGATGATAGGCTTTTACACCCGCTACTGTTGAATATTTAAAATCTTATTCTCTACATGGTACCGTGGCAGGGTTAATCTTTTGTAGAGCTTGTGTGTGTTGGTCCAGCTCTGTTCTTTCCATTTCTTTAATGTACAGCCAGGAGTTGAGCAGCTTCATATTCTGCAAGTTGCTGGATATAAATGTCAAGTGCTTCACCTCTTTTGCAGGTGCTGTTCTTTGGATTTGGATGGCTATTCTTCATGCGCAAGCTCTTCAAGGATTATGAGGTAAGAAGGGGCCTTTCATTACAATTCTGTATCTTAAAATTACTCCCTGTTATTGCAATATCCTTAAAACTGCTTCTGGCCTTTCTCCTCTCTTTAAGCTCTCTTATTTCTAGTTGTCTTTACAGTTACTTTCTTTTTCATTTCCTCTGTACTTGTATTTAAAAGGCTCCTAGTATCTAGGGAAATGTATTTTTTTTCTGGGGTCACTGAGAGTTTCTATATTGGAAACTTAAAAAAAAAAAAGTGGAAGAAGAGCCAGGGTAATAGAAGGCTTTCCCTTTTGCTTGGGTAAGCTTGCCTGATATAATTGTAGAATTTCTGAGTCAAAATCAAATTAAACTTTAACCTTGGTGGGATGTGTTTGTTGTGGCCGAATTGTTGAGGATTGGTTGGGATAACACTGTTGCATTCTCTTATCCCTAGAGAGCTATGAGAAAATATAGTCTAGGCAAGAGGTGGCTGAAGTGCAAACCACTTTCAACCCCCAGAAGTTTTTCTGATACAGATCTTTTTTTAAAATCTAAGGTAAAGAGCATGGAGCTCAATAGCAAGGGCCTATTGTTAGTCAGGTTGCTCAGGGGCATTACACACTTGATGTCCCTTCTGTGTAAGGCATCTCTGTTAAATATGGTGATAGCTTCCATTAGTATAATACTGAGCAACTTCTAGGTTTGCCCTCTGGTTTCTAACAGGCTATTATTCTTCCCATTTGGATAAAATGCAAGGTGCCTTGAAGCAAGATTTGTGTGCAATTGTACCTTGTGATTTATTTATTTTTTTACCTGAGGGATGTCAGGATGCCGTTCTATGAAGGGAAATGCCTGAAATCTCTGGCTTATTTTCTCCATTGCAGGTGCGACAATATGTTGTCCAGGTGATCTTCTCTGTGACTTTTGCCTTCTCTTGTACTATGTTTGAGCTCATCATCTTTGAGATATTGGGGGTGCTGAACAGCAGGTGAGTTTGAGAGCTGACTGAAAGGACTAGCCTGCCTAGTGTTCAGCAGCAGCTTCATGGGTAGATCAGATTTTGGTTGCAGAAATTGTGTGAGAAAATTGTCAGCAACTCAACAAAGATATTTGAACTGGAATTGTTTGTCAGAACACGAGACTAGAAGCCCTAAATTCCTGATTTTCCGCGCAGTCACTATTAGTGTGGACTAATAGTAGGGCTTTAGTCTTTGGCTTTCTCCATTTGTGAAATGAAAGAACAGTTTCTTTCATGGGAGTGTTGTGAAGCTTCAGATCATGCTGAAGAGCACATTTCAGATGTTAAGGACTATAAAAACTGTAAGCAGTTGTTTTTCTGCACTGGTCAAAACAATAAGATGTGAAGCCAATTGTGGAATGAAAACTGTACTTAGGTAATACTGCAGTCCTTGTGAATCAAAGGCACATCCTCCCTTGACATAGGGGCTGTTAAAAACTGAGTACTTCAGAAATCACCAGGAGAGAGAAGGTAGAACAGTAACACGTAGAGGTTATCTGGGATTCCTGTTCGTTGTCTCTCATCATACAAGGCTAAGAGAGCAATCAAAGGAGTTGAAAGGCACGAAGTTCAAAACTGATAAAAGGTAATGGTAGTTTTGACTGCATGTTATTAATCTGTAGAGCTTGCAGCCAGAGAGATCACTGTGGAGAATGCTTTCATGAGTTTCAACAAAGGGCTGGAAATCAGTGTAGATGAAAATGTCTGCCTCTGAATTAGCTAGGGGAGAGGTGACATGGATCCTCTGAAGTTCTTCTTCCCTGAGGAATGAACAGGGTATGGGTGTGTATTGGGAACTGGACATGTATTGTTCTGTGAAAACTAAGTGAAAAGTCAGTTCAACCAAGATGAATCTCTTCTCGATTTGGCTAATATCTTTTGGTCAGAGGACTACTGATTGTGTGTGTGTGTGTTCTAAATTCTTTGCAATGTCTTGTATGTGAGAAAATTCACTTTGAAACGAAACATATCGAGTTATGAACATTAAGTATTTTTAATCTTTTCTATTCGAATTAGCCCTTTTTGACTCAGCCATTCATTACAAAGTTAATTATTTCTTGTACTTCATTTTGATCTAACGTTCAACTAGACAAGTAGTACACCAGATGAATCATGGTGCATCCAGCATTAATCACTTTAGAAAATAGAGTATTTTTGAAAATACCTCAGTGGATTTTACTGGGTAGTTGTTAGTTTTGAAATACACATTCTTGAGCTGTGTATGGTGGAAAAAAAAACACAAAACCAACAGAATATGCTACATGCTAGGCCAATACTATCCAATGTATGATTTAGTTGCAAGGACTTCATTGAGATGTGATTCTTTGAGAAATTTGCTGTGTTATAGTGTGCTGATCTGTATTTTGGCTTTGTTTTAGCTCTCGATATTTTCACTGGAAGCTGAACCTGTGTGTCATTTTGCTCATCCTAGTCTTCATGGTACCCTTCTACATCGGTTACTTTGTTGTGAGCAATATCAGATTATGTGAGTACTTGGTTTATGCAGTGGGGCTGCTAATTTGAGACCATGTATTCAAATGAGACTCTTTCTTTTCGAGAGAGAGATGTGTTGGTTGCTATTCCTGTGTTTCCATCCTTCCCCTAACTTTGTCCTGGCTAGTTAACTTCTGTCTGGAACTCAGTGCCTGAGCATTGACTGTTTATTGAATAGTTAGGGGATACTTCACCTGACCCCAACACACGTAGCTTTTCTTTCTGGGTTTTGACAAAGATTGGTGCTTGGGAGTAATGTTACTGGAATTAGTTCCTTGACAATTTTAAGCTTGCAGCCAAGCCCTGGAGACCTCGGCAAGCCTGTGTTGTTCTGTTAAGGGGTGAAAGAAATAAGGCAGCAAAGCTCAATACATTACCCTTGATTTTTTTTTTTCTTACTGCTGTCTGGTTGAGGCCTCTTCCATGTGCTAATGCGCATTTAACCTTGAGCTATTGATATTCATCACGCTCAGGTATATAGGTTGGGAGTATTGGCATTGAGGTGAAGTTTCCAAGTTTCATGTTCAGTGTCACACAAGACAGATGCAGCTAAGTGGTTCCCTGTTCACAGTGCAGCCATCTTTGTGCATCCTTAGGGAAATGCCAAAGTGTTGTGTCGCTGTGTTAGCTCTTACAAAAGGTGGTGGTGTCTCCAGCAGGAGTTTGGCAGGAAGCGCATACTGTTAGCTCTCAGTCTGTCAGGTGGCACCTGTTTTGGCCACCTGTGTTCAAAGCAGCCTTTGGACTAATGTTTAGTGATTTTGCAAGCTTGAAAAAGCCTTAAAAGAAGAACTTCTTTAAAGCGCTGTTTTTGTTTTTTCCTTTCCATTAGTGCACAGACAGAAACTACTTTTTGCGTGCGTTCTGTGGTTGACATTCATGTATTTCTTCTGGAAGCTGGGGGATCCATTTCCCATTCTCAGCCCGAAACATGGTGAGTTTCATATTCTTGTTCATCCCTTTCCTCCTGAAAACAGTCTGCTAATCAGACCTTTATCTTGGAGCTTTAATTGTGTTGTCTTAGCTCTACATTTGGGACTGTAGAAAGTAGTTCTTGCAACTCGGTCTGATTTGAAATATGGAATCTAAAGGTTGTCAGACAGAAATAGTTGGATATACCTGAATTATTTGCATAAGTTTTCTTCCAGTACCACGGGAAAACTTTAGGGAAGTGAACGAGTCCTAACGGCCTAAGGTGTGCAGGAACACTGTACTTTTTGAGCAGTTTCCTTCATCTCCACAAAATGTATGACGTTTTATGGTTACAAGTTGATCGCAGTTTTTCTTCACTTGTTTTTTTTTTTTTTTTTTTCTTGTGGAGACTAATGTACTCTAAGAATAGAATTGACAAGCAATCCTTCATCTGATTGTTGTCAGTCTGATTATCTTTTTTTCTTTGTGACTGAAATCAGATCAATTTAGCATAGGTGGCTGACAGGCCAGTCGACGAAATATGGCCGAGTTCCAAACACCAGAGCTATTTAGACTGTAGCTAGCAACGTGTCTGGCAGGGCGTATTAGCTTTGGTACAGCTTCGTACATCACCTGAGTCCAAAGACAGCACAATTGCATGGTACTAGAATGTGAGTTGATAAGTCCTGCTGGATACCGGAGCTATTTATATGCAGAATTAGCTTGGGTATCTCTGCATTGCGCTCATGGAACCAAGAATATTTATAGTGTGAAGATACTGTGTGGACCTGGAATAGTTGGGGTCCGACAGATCTTGTTAGCATGTGCATAACTGAATCTTTTGAGCACCTGGGTGTGCCTTACAAGACTGTAGAAAGGACTAGTTGTTACCTGGATTTCCTGTGTAACTTATCCTGCCATTATCCCCAGTGCCGGAGAATTGTTTCTATGTTTTTCTCAACAGGAGAGATTCACACAGTTTCACTCAAATTGGTTAACATGTCTGTCAGCATAGATATCCATCAGCTTAATCTCTCTGTTCTTTGTGAGGCTACTTTATTTGGTACTCATTTATAAGATTAAAAATTGAAGGATACCAATTGCTGTAGGGTCTGCTCACCCTTTCCTCTGTGATCCTAAAAGGTACCTAAGAGAAAGTGTGTATCTGTGTTTTGTAATTGTGTCATTTGCCAATGAAGTACAGTAGCTTGTAAATAGCACAGATCACTCTGCACAGCGTTTCATTGCCAAGAAAAAAGTGTATCTACTTCAACTGCAGAAGGAGCTTGAGTTGGCAGAATATAATAACCCAATGGGAGTTTAGCCATAGGGTTTAGGTAATCCCAATTCAGACTGCTGAAAAGGTTCTGTGGAATTGAGTAACGACTGCAGATTTCCATAACTGGTAGTGTTTCTCTTGTTTCTGTTTTTTATCTTCTGCTTTACAAGGTTGTACCTCCACTTAACAGCTATACAGTGCCTTATCCTACCAGGTGTAGGCAGAAGCTAAGAGGAAAGGATTCTAAACTTTTTTCCTGCAATACTGCTGGGGTGCTGCTGTCCTACGTGTACTGACAAGGCTATGGCAGGGCTTTGTCCTGATTCAGATGTGTAGGATCCTGTCGTGGAAGCCCTTTAAAGTACATGCACTGGCTTCCTGAGTTGGAATTGCTTTACCTGGGGATGGTGTTGGCACTGTGCTGCAGCTGGGAAATGCACCAGGCACCAGGGCTCTCTGTCGGCAGCAGTATGACTTTGTAGACTTGAGTTTTGGAGCGCAATGTAGAGAGAAGGTTATTCTTTACTTGGATTACGTACTGGTGTAAGACTCCTATCTTCATCCGAGTTTATAAAGCATGTGTTTTATGTGACCTGATCACAAGAGCAGGGATGCTGTGAGTGTTACGGGGGAGCATTGCTTTAGCTGGTGGAATGTCATATCATTTTGAAGGCACCTCTGTTTTAACTGCTGCTATCTGACAGTGTGTGGGGCAAAAGGCCAGTATGTTGTAGCACATTCTGTAGCTGGTGTAAATCTCTGTGCAGCTGCACATGACTGGGTGTCTCGGTCTCCCTTTGTCAAGTCCTTTTGCTGTGTTTTCATCATTTATTCCCCTTCTCTGAAGCATGAAATGTGGCTTGGCGCTTGGCCATCTCAGCTTTGCAACCATGTAAGCTCCAAATGTGCTGTGTGTAGCAGCTACTCTATAAGTAGCTCTCTAAAATGTGAGTGATGCTTAATAGCACATGGCAGTGTGTCCTGAGAAGACGAGTGGAGGTCTGTGTAGGCTGGGAAGAATAAAAGCGATCTCAGTGCTTGCTGCTGGTTGCAGCACAGGCTTGACATTCATGCTGTTAATGAATATATGTTTTAAAGTTCACCTCATGCTCAGATAGAATGCCTGCTTTGTGGTCACCTCTACTGACTTACAAGCAGGAGTTACAGCAGATACGGAGAGGATGTCTGATGGTTGGCAGGATAGGGCTTCCTTGCTATGGTCCAGAGAGTTTTTTTTGGGCCAGTTTGCCAGGAGCAACTCATTTGGTAACTCTAATCCTGCTTTTTGCAGAAGTGGCTTTGCTGAAGATGCCTGCTTTATAGTGTCTGGCAGGTGATCTGTCTTCCCACCTCAACAAAGTCCAATCACTAGCATTTTAATAATTTAGGACCACAGCATTGACCATTAGTCCCCTTCAGATCTCTCTGAAGCTTTTTCATAGCCTGAGTTTCCCGTCCCTGTTTTTAAGCATGGTAGAAAGTCTCCATCAGAAAAGTCACCTCTGTGTTTTCATACTCGCTGTCTATACTTCATATTACCTCTGGTCATTGCACTGTGAAGGTAGCTGGTTTCATTAGACAGCTCTGTATGTGTATGGTTTCATGAAGGCACCAACTGTGGAGCAGAATGAAGAGAGCAACTGGTTACTGATGTTGTGTTTCTCATCTCGCAGGAATTCTGTCTATAGAACAGCTCATCAGCCGTGTGGGTGTGATTGGGGTGACTCTTATGGCTTTGCTGTCAGGATTTGGTGCTGTCAACTGTCCATACACTTACATGTCCTACTTTCTCAGGTAATTGCAGCCTTGTGAAATGCTTTGTCCACCTTTTGAGATTATTCTTCTGCTTTTCCTGTTGGATTGACTGAAGTATTTTGTTTTGTTGCCTTTTTCCCGTCCTTAAGGGTTTTGTGACAATTCTTTGTTTTCTGTGCTCTAAGTATGCTGACTCTAGCTATTGCCATTTTCCATCACTGGACTGTGTTCTATTCATACAAGTTTCTCTCTTCCGTGTTCCATGAGCATGTTTCCCCTGAAATGGGATAGCAGGCCTAACTGGGTGTCTCCATTTTGCAGGAATGTGACAGATGCAGATATTCTTGCTTTGGAGCGACGACTCCTTCAGACTATGGACATGATTGTTAGCAAGAAAAAAAGGTGAGAAGTCAGCAGTAGCATGAAGTGATTCATTTCAGGGGTTTGCAGTCAGTATGGTGTAAGATAATCTTCAAATTACCAAAATTTTTGGTCTTGTCAGGGCTAGATGTTCCAGTGAATCAGGTGGCTGAATGAGGTGGGAGCTGTGTGGTTCATTTTGGCCTGACATGCAACTTTGTTTTTTTCCCAGTCCTGTGCTCTAATAGCACCCTTTCTTACCACAGTGGCACAGATTAGGCTTCCCAGACAAGTTCTAACTCTCTGATGGCAACTTGACTAGTCTAAGATGTGTACTTTTCTCTCCTGATGAATAAGTGACCCTAAATCCACCACAGTCAGTCTCTCGTACTGGCAGTTTTGGTACAGCAATTAGTTCACACATATTGAAGTTTCCAGGTCAAAGCTGAAGCACGCTAGTGAGCTGGTGTGGACACAGCTATGTAAACCTTGCCATTTGCAAAAATATTAGTTAAGTTTAGTAGATTCGCAAAATGTTGCTAATGTGAATGTAGTGTAGTGCACAGGCATGCTGCCAGAACTCTGCTTTTGTTGATCTAACTTATTCCCTGTACCCCAAGTGAAAAAGCTACTTTCAGAAATAGTGTACTTGCATTTACACTAAAAGAATTTTTGTGTGCTGTAACAAATAGCATATTTTGTGCCTTACCAGTTATACGGAATAAATACAATTATCCACGTCACTTCGAAGGTTTGTATTTCTGACACTGAATTCTCACGGCAACCCCCAAATCTTTACTTTTGGTGCACTGATGTTTTAATGGAACCTTTTAACGTATTACAAGCGTATTACAAGGTAGCATAACCTTGCTGAATTAGTCACCAGCATGCATATGTGCTGATCAGTATTAGCATATGAAAGTGTAGTCAAAGCATATCTTCTTTCTTCCCTTTTGGAAATGTTAAGTGCTGAACAAATGTTAACTCAGTATGTGTGGCGATGTGTGAGACAGTAAGTAGAGAGAGAATTTATTTAAATGGAGAGGTTTAATTGATTGATATAATTGACTGGGAGCATAATAACGTACTGGCACTAGAGCTGAAAGATTTCTGGGTAGTGCTGCTTCCAACTGCTCTTTTGTACAGCGTTTTTGGACCTCTGATATGGGGGAGGGTCACGTTGGGTTAAAAGTAAGGTTGTCTGGGACTAGCATTTTCTGGAGATAGTTGTTGAAAGTTGTTTTCACTAATCCTTTTTGTGCAGGAATTATTGTTTTGTCCTTCCTGAGTGTACTCCATTGAAGCATTATGAAAACTTACCTCTAAGCTTGGAGGTTCTTTATGCTCATCCTTGCAGACTTTGCATAATTCAGGCTCAAGTTCAAAACGCCTAAGTTATGTGACACCGTTGCTTTATGTTACCTCATACCAGAGTCAAATCAGAGCACCTGAAATGGATGTATCACATGTATCATACTTCACCTTGACTTAGATGCAGTTTTGCTGCAATGCTGTTGTTCATTTGGGATGGAAAGGGGGAGTCACGTACTGGGAAGATAACAAGGATTAAAAATGCAGTTCTTGCTTATATTTTGCAGCTACTGCGAGGAATTAGATTATTTTAGATCTCTGTTATTTGCAGTCTATGGGCATATGTGCTGTGAGGAGTGCCTCTTGGGTGTTTCTTCTGTGTGTGAAGAAGTGATTTATTATTATTTTTTATTACACTGCTTATCAACAACCTTGAAGAGGGCTTGGTGCCAAGCTTAGCGATGCTGGCTGCAGCTACAAAAAAGGGCCAAAACACTGTCAAACTGGATCGCCTTGACAATCCTATGAATAGTTTTCAGTTGGGGAGTAGATGGATAGCTGGCTCATAAATCTCAGTGGAGAGAAACATGAGGTAACGAGGCCAGAAGCTAGCACTTTTTTTAGGAATTATGCTGCAGTGCACATGAGAGTGTGAGGGACAATATGCAGCTGCTGCTGTAGTATTGGATGAGTTTTAGAAGTCATGTTCAGTTCACCGTGAGCGTCCAGTGGTTCAGTCCAATAATGGATTTATGTGTTTCTACTTCATAAGAGCTTGTCATGCAGCCTAGTAGTGAGTGACAGCATATCAGAGAGTGCTGCTGCAAACCGCCCAGTGCTCACACTTCTGTGGAGGAGGCGGAACATGATAGAGGTGTCCAAGGGGAGAGAGGGGCATTTTTCCAGTTCCTAAATTTGAGATAGCACAGTCATGTGTTTGAAGAAAGTGGCTAATCACATGACTGAGAAAGCCATTTGAATATTTATTTTTAATTGGATGTAAATCTCTTTAAGCGTTGAAGCAGAATTCTGAATAGAAGTCTTAGGAAGTGTCTCATTGAATCTTGCTTGATTAGATCTGGGCTCTATTCCAGAGCTAATCAAGATAATGTTATGAAGCAAGATTGGTGCTTAGGGAAATAAAAAGGGGGCATCTGTTTGCAGTGAATTTAGTTTAACAGTGTCTTCTGAGGAACTGTTTTTTTCGGTTGTTGATGATTTTTTTTTCTCTTTTTCTTTTCTATAAAAAGACTTTATTCCTAAAGACTTGTGTTTTCTGTTCTTGCAGGATAGCAGTGGCTCACAGGACAATGTTCCAGAGAGGAGAAGTGCACAACAAACCCACTGGCTTCTGGGGAATGATAAAAAGTGTTACAACATCTGTTGCAGGCAGTGAAAGTATCCTTCATCTGCATGCTGGGAGGCGGCTCCAAGTCTTCATTTCTTTTGAAAGGAAGAGCCTTAGATAGGCAGGTTATGAACCACTTGTTTCAACACTTTCTAAAGGCAGAGTGAAAGGTTCCATGGCTCCTGGGAAGTTTGATCTCTAGCAATGCATTGTCTCACCTTTTGCCCAGGGGTTGAACACACAGTTTTACTGAGATACTTGGGAGTTGTATGCTGCTGCCCGACCATATAAATGTGCTGTTACATCACCACAGTCGAGGTGTACAGCAGGTTGCAGGACATATGTATGCACTTGCTGTGTCACATTGCAGATGTCTACCCTGTCACAACACTGGAGTGGAGGCAGTTTTCTATTCTGATGTATCCTTGGCTCACACGACTTACCTGCATGCATATTTTTTTCATAACTTGAAATATAGTCTTCCAGGGTGGAGGATCTGTGGCGTACTTGGGCAAAACAACAGCACTGTCTCAGGCGCAGGAATAATTTACCTAGCCCATAGCTGGCTTTTTGGCTGTGTTGGCAAGTTGGCAAGCCATGAGCAGTTTGACAAAAAGGTGGATAGGAGCAGGTGAACAGAAGTTGTCCTGCCTATATGAAAGGGATAGAAGGAATTTATGGACATTTACGATTCTCTGTATTTCTCTGACTTGCTTTTGCCTACCAAGAATTTCTGCCAGACCATTTCAAGTACTCAGTTTGCGTATTTAAGGCCAAGGAGTCCTCTTCCTCTCCTTTTCCACTGGCTGTTAAAATCAAAATTTGCAATTTTACTAGACTTTTCATAATAATCACTAATTTCCTGGGGCAGTTACTCAGTGGTTTTGGTTTTGAAGATGATGGGAGAGTGACTTATAATGTACTCTGATGACAAGGGATACTGATCACTTTGGAGAAGTGGTCTTAGAGAGCTGTGGTTCTGCACTGTGTTCCCTAGGCAGAGGAATAAAGAGCTTGTTGTGTAACTGCCTAACTGCTGTCTGTTACCTGCCTTCTTAAAATGGAGTACTGTGCAAGATAGGTATCCTTGAGATTTCTTTGGGTGCATTAGGACCCTTGGTGCAAGGAGCACTAAGACTGAATAAGAAAACTGATCTGGATCAAAAAGGTAGTCAAACCATTAGATGTGGATCTTGGGGTGAAGGCAGGGAATGTTTTCTTTTTAATTCAGAATTTGTGATGTATTCTAGCCTTGACTATGCTGGTTTGCCAGATCTGTCCCTTATCCAGCAAGAAGTGGATGCCCTAGAAGAGCTGAGTCAGCAGCTTTTTCTGGAAACTGCTGACCTGCATGCAACAAAGGTACAAACCAAAGTAACTGCCCAGATGGGCGCTGAGGGCCAGAGTGGCTTCAAAGAGAACGTATGTTACAAGAAATTGAAACCTGTTTAGCAGGTGAATGTTGAAGTGTGATGCAGTGGAGTGAGAATCTGTTTCTTTAGTTTGGGGTCTAGATGGCAGTTTATTTCCAGTTTTGATATACACTGGAGCATGCCCCTTGTTTCTAAAGTCATTCAGAAACCTTTGAATTAAGGGGTGTAGAAGGATAAAGCTGTAGTTGCCACTGTTGGTGCACCATTAAAATGTATGTTTTTATGTTGTGGGTGATCGTGGTAATGATATTTTTGTTTGTGTTCTGTTTCCCCCTCCTCCCTTTTGTATCTCCAGGAGAGAATAGAGTACTCCAAAACTTTCCAGGGAAAATATTTTAATTTTCTGGGGTACTTTTTCTCCATCTACTGCGTCTGGAAAATCTTCATGGTATGTAAATGATTTATTGTGTTTTATGTGGACATATGCAAGTGTCTCCCCCTACATATAGATTATGCTATATGTGCACTGCATTGAGTAAGGCTTTAGTCTCCTTAAAATCTTGCTTCTGGAAATTCTGAAAGAAAATAACACTTTTTTTTTTTTTTTTGAATAAAGCTCTGCATCTGTCTTTTTGGAGAACCTTAGACAAGTATTTCTTAGGTGTGTGTAGTTTTGCACCTTCTTAGACTACTCAGCTGCTCCTCCCCTCCTTAGTGATGCAAAGCAAGAGTCTCACAGGTAGCAATGAGGTGCGCTTTTTATGTACTTGTTTGAATCTAAATCCATCTCTGTCTTGCAGGCAACTATCAATATTGTCTTTGACCGTGTGGGGAAGACAGATCCAGTCACAAGAGGAATTGAGATCACTGTAAATTATTTGGGAATCCAATTTGATGTGAGAATTTATTAATCCTTACACCCCTTTCAGTAATTCCTACCTTAAGTAAACAAAATCATACTACTAATAACGTAGGAGTCATAGAGCCCTGAGAATGCATCTTTGACTTCCGACTTATTGAAGAGGAAAGGAAAATGCACCGTGAACTTTGTTTTTAAACTGATATTATGCTGGGAAGGTAATGTGATCTTGCCAGAGAGGCAGTGATGTGCTTGCTTGTTTTGGGCAAATAGAAACATGCTAGTTGTCTTGCTTAGATGAATACATTTATCTGCAGAGTAATTACATTTGCCTGTACACGTAGATGTTCTGTAATTTGCACTTTTTAAATCTATCGCTATAAGTACAGGGTTCTTTGTGATTTGTGTAAGCTATATCTGTATTTCTTGTGTGTTAAAAGTAATCAATTACTGTTATAATTGTGAAAATGTCCGTTATGTAAACTTGTCTGCCATGGATATCGGTACAATTAGAACACAAAAAGATCCCGAAGAATTGGCAGCTATACAATGTGGTGTTAGAGACTTAACTGTATTTCTGTCGTTGATACAGGTGAAATTCTGGTCTCAACACATTTCCTTTATTCTCGTTGGAATAATCATTGTCACCTCTATCAGAGGGTTGTTAATTACACTCACAAAGGTAGGTTTGGCCAAGACTCTCTTATCTGTTTTTTGGTGAGGAAAGCTGTTATTGGGACTTTAACTTTAGACAGAGCATATACTGTGTAGACATTCAGTACACATTTATGTTTTTAATATCTGAATATAAATCCATGCAGAGGGAGGAAGGGAGGAAAAACATCTCCTGCACTGTATTTCTCCACTCAGTTTTTATTGTTGTTCTCAGGAAGAAATGTAGATGTTCAATGTGATGTTAAATGTAAGCATGGGTTCAAAATGATGCTATAGCCAAGGTTTATTAGTAAAGTTGATGAGATGGTGATTAAAAGGATTTCGGTTGCCTAATTTGAATTGCTAGTTCTTTTTTGTCAGGCGGGGAAGGCATTAACTCAAGAGACGTGTGACTAATCATGTTGGCCTGACTTTTGGTGCCTAAGCTTAAATATATATCTTTATATGACTTCTGTCATGTGGTGCCTGCCACTGGCTTAGGAGATTCATGTTTGAGAATGCAGGTTTCTGAAAGTAGGTACAGGCACCTCTCCAAAAAACACGCCTATTTCTTTTTTTTTTTTTTTAAAAAAAAACCAAACAAACTACTGAATGGCATGCTGCTTTCATGATACCCTAAGGCATCATTGTTGAATTACTTATTTCCAGTACTTTCTTTTCTTTCTAGTTCTTCTATGCCATTTCTAGCAGCAAGTCCTCCAATGTTATTGTACTGCTTTTAGCACAGATCATGGTGAGTATTCAGAACCATACATATATCACCTGTATACATTTATGTGTCTGTACACATTTGTGTGCATACATACGGAGATAATAAAGTCTTCGTGTGCTGACCTATCTTAGCCACATAGCCAGTTGTGAAACAATTGCTACTGTATCTTTTTTAATTTACAGGGTATGTATTTTGTATCATCAGTGCTCCTGATTCGGATGAGTATGCCTCTAGAGTATCGCACTATTATAACGGAAGTCCTGGGAGAGCTCCAGTTCAACTTCTATCATCGTTGGTTTGATGTGATATTCCTAGTTAGTGCACTATCCAGTATCCTCTTTCTCTACTTAGCACACAAACAAGCTCCAGAAAAGCATATGGCCCTTTAAGTAAGGACTGCAGTCACTCACTGCTCTTTTGTCCTTTCTGCTGGACTGCTGCAACTCCTGTGGACTGCAAAACTTGAAGAGAGCCAAGAGAGTCTGTGCATTCCAGCAGTGTAACTGGCTCTTTGAACATCCACGTCTTCAATCAAGCCCTGTGGCGCATTTTGTTTAGGTGCCACAGCCTGAAGGAAAGGGAACGCACAACTGAATGTGAGATAATTCATTGCCAAGGAATAAGGGGGATCCATGGTACAATGGTATCTAGGGAGAGCAGAAATTACATAGTAGGCTCTCTGATATAAGACCTCTTGGTTTTAGAAGAACATCTTCATAGAAGGCACCAAGGAAATGTGATTTTTCTTTTTGAAAAGCAACTCATAATTGGGATTCAGAGGATGATAATTCCTGAACTGGTTGTGGGTGTCTGTGGAATTAAATAAGCCTTTGTAATATCTCATGCAAGCATCAGAGTTGTTTTTTGTCAGCCCGAAATATTTGTTTGGAAGTGAGCTAGGAAGTGGCTGGGGTTTCCTGCCTGGCAGAAGTGAAACGGAGAGAAGTTGAAGGAACATGTATCTATCATTAGTACTTGCTGTCGTTGTCAGCTGGAGCTTAGCTCTCTGTTGCTGAACCTCAACTTTGTTTCCCCTGCCTGTATAAATGGAACAGAGGCTTTAGATTCCTGTTTGCTTGAGTTCAGCCTGAAGTCAAAGATCACAGCTATGCCTTGTTTACCTTCTGTGTTATAAATGTGTTTACCTTATATGCTGTAAATTTGGTATTCCCCACTACCTGCCTATTCTTCTACAGTAGCCTGTTTCCCCTTCTTGATGTTATTCAAGGCATAAAAGTAAATTTTATTCATGTGACTTGAACTTGTAGCTTCCCATAGACACTCTCACAGACTTTGTTATAAAATTCTTCTGGAACACAGCTCATAGGTGATAAGGGTAAGACCTGGGGGAAAAAAACAACCACTTTATAAACAATTTATTTCTGTATTGTCTTTGGTGTACAGGAAGGAGGCAAAGCATACAATAGCAGTATTACAGAGCTATTTATGTCACATCCAAGACAATGTGGTGTTAACTTGGAGTGAGACAAACTTGCGTGACTGAATTACACTTCTAACTACCACGATCCACAACTGTAGGCAGAGAGGATAGTGCTTAAAGATTTTGCGTTACAAATTACGAAGTTAGCTTAATGTTTGAAAGAAATTTCTGCAGTGTTAGTAGGACAAAGGAGTGTAATAGACAGCGTACATCAGCTTATGACATAATCACAGCGGTTGTATTGCCGTAAATATAGCACAGATAGTCACCACCGAGATCGAGTTGACAGGCTTGGATTAGAAAGAGAACTGCCTCCTGGGAGATGGCAAGAAAACAGATGCTCTTTATTAAGAGCTTATCCTTAAAAGGCTCAGATACTTATGAATTTATGAAATGTTTTCTCCCTTTGCTACAGCATACTTAACTGTATACCTCTACTTAGTAAAGCCTTTACGGATGTAAATGACTGACTCCCTACTTTACAAAGTAGAAAGCCAATTGCAGCATGTTAAATGACTGCAGGTTACGCTGAAGTGCTTATTACAGGCAGCTGCATTTCAGCAAGTTATTGTGGTCCCTCATGGGTATGGAGGACTCCTAGGGGTAGTCAGGTCCTGGAGGTGTAGTAAGAAAGAATGATTGAAGAAAGAGTATTTGGAAGACTTTTTATTCTCATCATAATTTGACTCCTCAGAACTTTGTGTCGTCGCTGTTGTCTGTTCCTGCTGAGGCAACTGAATGTGAAGAAGAGGATGAGCTTGCCTGCAGAGGAGTAACAAATAAGTTCTGAATTATTTTTAGTTCATAAACATGCTGGGTAGTCTACAATGTTATGAAGGCCTCATGTTTTAGTTTGTACTAATTAAACATTTATTTGGATGACAGAATGAGCCAGCAAATGGGATTTTTGTCATTGAAGTGCTCTTTGGTTACTTATGTTTCACGGAGAAATTTGTTTAACAGAGATTTCCTATTGTTTAAATCCTTTATTTGCTGAATTTGCACACAAAAATGCTGCTAACTTCAGATCTGCAAAACACTGCTTGGTGACTAAGGAATTTTTGAAAAAAAACTTGAAGCTGGACATTTGCAGACAAAGGTAGTGAAAAATAGATAGGAGGCAGTGTTGGTCTTATTCTTCCCTGTCTGTCTCTTGCATGATTAAAAAAAAAAAAGTATTTAAGATTGACCACACAGAGGGTTCAAAATGACTGTTTCAAGAAGAAATACCTTGCTGCTTTTCTGACTTCTGTCATGCTTCAGATTCTTTCTACCATCATAATGTGAGCAAAATAATTTAAAATATGCACGCTTCCAAGAAATTGTCATTATAACCTATCAATTGCTCTTTCTTCTACAAAATGGTTTGTTTTGAAATATTCCACCTAATTTCCCCTAAAGCAGGTTATGCTTTTTGGTGTATTTAAGCACTTTTTTTTCTGCACTTTAAGGATTGTATTGCCTCATTAAGGCACACAATGTATGGATTATCTTGTTTCACAAAATCCCCTGTATGTTTCTTTCTGCAATTTAATCTTGCATTAAAGATACTCGCATTATGTGTGGGGAAAGGAAGAGTTTTTTACAATAATCAGATCACACCATCCTTATTAATAACAGACTCACTTTAAAAAAACAACACAAGTTAAAGATCCTAGCTCAGGTATACACAGTAGGTAAAAAAAAAAAAAAGTTCTTTTCCTGTCAGCTAGGTGATACCCCAACATCTGTGAAATACAATGTTACTCACCCTTTCTCTTGGTTCAGGTGAGGTTCGCTCCGACTCTGCTGGTGTGGTTTCTGTATAAGCAGCAGGTTCAGAAGTGTCATGGATTGGATCTGCCATAGAGGCTGTGATGGGAATGTTCTGGTCCTGGAAGTATTTGTAAGCATCTTTGCTGCACACCAGTACTGTTAGTTTGTCACCACTACTTTGGATTCTTGCCACCACTTTGTCATAGGACTCATTCATCACATTCACCCCATTCACTTCCACCAAAAAGTCATTATTTTCTACACCTGCTGTGTCAGCTGGCCCATGGCTTTGTACCTGCAAAGGCAAGTTCAAATTGGTATTAGCGTAAAACTTGAAGAGATGCATTAGCAACTTATGGCTAGCCAGACTGTTGTGTTACTGCTCTGTTGTTGTTAGTTTACGTAACAGCAAAATAAGCATGGTGAGGGAGATGTGTGGGGCAGAAAACAAATGGATTAGAAGAAGGAATAGGCCTAGACTTAATATACAAAGAACCCGTCTTTTTGAGATTTAAGATGCATCTGGATTTTTTATAAACTTTCCTTATAGATGGCATGCTAGAATCATAAAGACAAGGTGAAAAAACAATTTTTGTATTATTGGCGGTAACTTAAATTTAACTTTACTACATTTGACCGTTTGTTTATTAATGAGTGGAACCCCTCAAGAAAACTAAAGGCATAGATATAATTTGAGATAACAGAAATTTGATCCTTAGACACACTGAATTCCACAGGTGATGTGTCTTACATCTTTAGGGTATCCTATAGCTCAAAAATACCTATTTAAAATAACTAATTTTAGCATGCCAAGCTCATGAATAAAAACAAAAATGAGGCAAAACCTGGATTCTGCTTCCTTTTAGAATGAGGGTTAACAGAATGAGATTTTTTTTTTTTTGGTGTTAACTTTTAATCTTGGTCCTACAATATCGGTTTAACTTTAACAATTACAGCTCATATCCAAGCGAGCTGGAGAAGAGGCTTGTCTTTTCTGTGGCATTTCTTGAATGCGTTTACAGCATGGAAGGTAGGAGACTGCCCAACAGACTACCCAAGGTTTTTGTTGTTCATCATCCTGCATTAGTACCTCATTAATAAAGAGTCCAGGTTTGTTCTTGGCCATGTTTAAACTGAAGCCAAATCCACTAGGCCCTTTCACCATCTTGCAGATTCTTGGCTTGTGGTTCACTTTCTGCTCACTGTGCAACTCCACTTTTTCCTCCGTTTTAGCTGGAGCTGGATCTTTTCCTCTGTTGTAGTATGAATAAGGAGAAATATGAGCCTGAAAAAACAGTGACAAAGGAAAGTTTAATTTAGAAACTTCTGTTGTGTAATCTGTAGCTTTTATGCTAACTATGCTTTATTTATGCTTTATTTGAAACTTTTTTTTAATGACTCAGATTTAAGCTGTGATGAACTACTTTTTGCTGTTACTTTCTGTTCGAGTAGAAAACTACAGTGTTGATCCATGTGATAAGCTTTGTTAAGTGTTTTCTTCAAAAGGGTACACAGCAATGTAGCTCTGGTTTTGCTGAAGTATGGGTATGTCTGAGACACTTGCTTCAAGATGAAGAAGTCTCTCTCAGAGCAGACTGGTTGTTTTGTTGCTGGTTCTGTGTCTTTTTAATGATGAATTATGAATCTTTAGCAGTAACTTGCATTTTCTTACCAGTTTGTACATGGCGTCAGTCTCCTTATCCACTACCAGTAGTGTGGGTTTGTTCTCAGATTGCTTAATCTTTTCCACTACGCTCTCATGATCCAAAGCATCCACTCGCTCACCATTGACAGCTACTAAGATATCATTATCTTTGAGACCCGCCTTGGCTGCTGGGCTCCTGGAATCAACATCCTTGATTACGTGATCTAAGATCAGAAAAGAAAAAAGATGAATGTGAAGGAGTACGCTTGGTAAGTGTAACATTATTTCGTATAGTAAAGGCTAATTGTTCACTGAGGGTTGAGGCAGTTTCCCCAGTGTAGTCTTGTTTGCAACAGGTCTATTGAGGATTTCTTCCAGGTGAGCAGTAAGAAGCCAGACAAGGAGAATGAGTTCTGCAAACCCTGTACAGGAGTAAGCTGTATAGCAAATGTCATGGCCTGTGTGTTAACTTGGTTCTTACCACCAGTGTTTTGTTCCATACGTAGATAAAAGCCATAACCATTTTCTCCTTTCTGGAGCTCAATAAGTCGTGGTTTGAGGGGAAGCAGTTCTAGGTTGGCTCTCTCTCTGTTCAGTGTCATCTTCTGGCTTGTGTAATAGTGGTCTGTTTCTTCATTTGAAACTAGAAACATTATGTGATTTCCAGAATTCTTTACCTGCGTAAGTACATGTACAGTCTCAGTCAGATATGACCCCATCAACAACGTGTAGGAATTGTAGCTACTTCAGTAACTGGTGTACTGATAGGCTAATGGTGTGAGTACAGTTTATATGTCAGCCATAAGGAGGTCTAGGCCAGGCTACTACAGGATTTTTTTTTTAATTAGTAATTTGGAACATACCAAGATCTCAGGCATCTGAGATCCTGAACATACAAGAGGAAATTTTCTGCATTTCTTACTGTTTTCCTGGTCTGGAGAATTTTCTGTAGAGTTGAGACAGTTAATAGCCCTGAGGGTGGCACACAGTGATGGTTAAAATCCAATGAGCCTTAGTATCTGCCGCTCATCTAGATCTGCACCTCCACAATATTGACATGTCGTGCCATCTATATCACTATTTTGGATTACAGTGGCAACAAACAGATTTTTGTTTCAAAGCAGTCTTTGCCATGTCATTGAGTTTCTGTCACGCTCTTGGTCCTCTTTCATGTCCCTGTATTACTGCTTCTGAAGTCTTTTGGGTCTGTTCAACCTCTTTCTCTAATTCCATCTTTCTCCAGCTCCTTTCTAGTTTAATGGGTGCCCTCTTCGCTCATCTCAACCGACATCAGCCTGCAGCTGATGCTGTAGTAGTCCATGAAACACAAGTGTTGCACAGTTCCATAATAGTGTGCACTGAATTGTGTTTCTGGCATGCCAGAGCATGTACCGCCTGCCTCATGGCCCTCTGAAATCTCTTCAGCTCCAGCTGTGTTTTAGCAGTGCCAACAGTGGGAAGCTGGAAGCCTCGTTAGCAATGTTCTTTGCAGCTGAGGCCAGGCAGTGAAATTACTTGCAGTGTAATTTTCATTAATCTTGGACTTCGTAGCAGGAGAAAGGAACTGCTGTCTAAAAACATGAATTTACCCTGTTCTATGCTAACTGTATCATCAGAGAGTTCCCCCTCTTCCTGCCCTGAAAGCCACATTTGATGTCCTGCCCTCTTTCTATTGGGAGTGTTTCCAGGATGTCTAGGAACAGAACATGTTTTATTTAACAGGATTCCTGGCAACAGTATAGTTCTCCTATTTAGCTTTTTTTGGCCTGTTTTGATGGCAGTATTCATTCAGAGTCAATTCAAGAGGCTGCATGACAGCACAACCAGAGCAGAGGGGTACTCTACTGTGCTGATGATACACAAACAGTAGCTTCCGAGGTTTAGTGTGAAACATTTAAACTAGCCAGATCTGCCTCCTCAGTAACCCTGACAAGTTACTGTGAAAGCGGGCCAGAACAGAAGATGAATCAGTATGCAAACAAATACCTTTTCCACCACTTCCTCGTGTGTGTCATTTTCCACATTTTTTCCATTGATTTCAATCAAGCGATCGTTATTCTGGACACCAGCCTTTGCAGCTGCTCCTTGTGATGACAGATCTACCAGGAACAGCCCGTTCTTACCTGAAATAGATGAAAACTCAGTACACAGGGTAATTCACTGAAACATGGCTGCATTTGATGGTTAAGGAAGTCCAGCACTGATGTCCTTAGACACTTTTGATCTCTGCTTATGTGCAAATTCTAGTGGCACTGTAAACCTTTAATGTAGTCACACCTCTGTCTCTTATTCTGCCCTGGAAAAATCACTTCTGTGGGAGAGGAAAGCATTTTTTTTTTTCATTGTCTGCAGCTCAAATAATCTTATTTCTCTACCAGAAGGGTTTCACATATATTTCACATGTATTTCTCTGTCAAAAGGGCTGATGAAGATAGCTGAAAGGGATTTTATTTATTTATTTTTGACAGTTTGAAGTGAGAAGCTGCTTTTAACGTTGTTTTATACACTTCAGAATTTCCTGTGTTTGGAAGGCTTCCATGTTTGGTCTTTCAATTATGCTGTGCTCTGAATTACCTTCTTTATAGAGTTGATGCTTTCCAGAAAGCTTACCTATTCTGTTGACTGGCTTTGGGGAAAAATAGGCATGTGTGAAAGAGATTGAAAACTCTTTGCTTTCTAAATGAAATAAATCAGGAAAGGCATTTGGTCTTCCCTCTATTACAGCTGTCTAGAACCTTGTGTGGTAGTTTTTGAGGTGATTTGGGGGAATGGAACAGGACTTAAAGCAGCAGTTTTAATCTATGTCTGGTGTTCAAGCTTGTGCTGCAAAAGTGATTTTCTCCACCCCATAAAAAATGTGGTCCTCAAAAAAAAAAAAAAAAAAAACTTGTTCAGAAATGGGCTGGAGATGGATCTGAAACCACCTTGCTGCTTACTTCCCCTCTGCTAGCAGTAACAGTTTGTGTGCTCCTACAACAGTGGTTTCCTCTGTCTCTGCTGTAGTATATAATGCCATCTCCCCTCTCCGAGCTCTCACCTTCTGTGGTTTTCAGGGAGAAGCCATAGCCCTTCTCCTCCTTCACTAAGTAGCAGAGCCGGGGTTGTGGAGCTGGAGTGATTGCTCCATTGGCCATGGGTGGTGTGGCCTGCTGCTTTTGCTGCTGTCCTCTTGACACCTTTTGACCCACGTCTTCCAAGTTCACTCCCTCCTTTTCTGCCTTTTTATAGGATGCTTCATCCAGAACAAGAAGTACAACAGAATTCCCACTGTTCTTCACAATCTCCACCACCTGTAGTGAAGAAAATGAAATGTCAAGCAGGTGCTTGAGTGATTGACCTAAAAGATTTCCCCAGAAAGGATTACACTGTTTACTGGTTTTGTCGTCACATCCCTCTGCTTACGCACTATGGAGGCACCTCAAAGCCATTTCATGCCCATGGTGGGTGATAAATGATGCAAGGAGATATCCAGATCAATTAACTCAGCTCTTGGGCTTCCTAGCTGAAAATGCCATAAAAATTGGAGAGAAGGCTTTCCATAGTGGCAGCGGATCTGGGTCATGGAGGAGTGATCCCAGATTAAACAGAGAGGTACCTGTGTATGTTCCTCCTTGTCTACAAACAAGCCATTAACCCTGAGGACTCTGTCTCCATCCTTCAAGCCAGCCTTTTCAGCTGGACTGTTCTTTTCCACGTTGCGGATGAGATGTCCTGCTGTGTCCTTCTCAATACGCAGGGAGAATCCGTAGCTCTTTTGTTTTTTTCTGGTCACTTTGCATTCCCGGGGGTGGAGAACAGAAGTCATCTCTACCAAACAGGATAGAAAAGGTAAGGGTGAGCAAAAATAGCAAACTGACCTAGATGAGTTCCCTCTAAATATATACTGAGGCAGTTTGCTTCAGAATTGTTGGGGTTTTGTTTCCCTAGAATTCCAGCTGTGCAAAGGGAGAAGAAATGAATCCTTTTTCCCTCCTGCTCCTTACTTTTCCCTCCTGCTCCTCACTTATTATGTGTCCCTATCTAAAAGCAAATTAAGCAAGATGAAGAGCTGGAAGAAAGCAGTTGTCTGCCTGTGGTAACATGGTGAAAAGTGAGGTGAGAATTTAGCACCAGAATTAAGTCTTACGGAGGAAAATTAATGGCTGCACAAAAATATTGGAACACTACAGAGAAGTTAAGTGACAGACTGGGATTTCACAGGATGATTGATGTTGGAAGGTGTATCTGGAGGTCATCTGGTCGAACTCCTGCTCGAACTGGGCTACCTAATGCAGGTTGCCTGAGACCATGTCCAGGTGAGATTTTAATATATCAAAGGAAGGAGACTCTGCAACCTCTCTGGGCAACCTGTGCAGATGGAAAAGCAGGTGGGATCAAGGAAGGACCTTGTAATAATGAGGCATTCCTGTTCTTAGTTATTTTAGCTAAACAAAATTGAGCTTCAGGAAAAGACATTGTAACTGGAGTGTTGATGAGCGTGAGACTTGCATTGGAGGGTTGAAGGGAAGGACTTTAATGAAACTAGGAAGACCCTTGTCTCCAAGAGCTACAAAGATCTTCCAGCTGTTTGTTAGCTCTACATCTCAGTTTCCATACAAAATTGTGTACTTAATTTTTTATTTCTGTTTTCTTTAGAAGTTACTGGTAGAGTCAAAGTTCTTGGAGTTGCCCGTGTTTTCCTCTGCCTCAGAATCTTAATAAAAAGACTCTGATTCTGTTATGAAGAGGAGCTAACAGAGCCATTTTACCAAGGTATATTGTTATATATGAGACTTTGGTAAGATATTAATGTAGGTTTGTATTGTGAGGTTTAACAAAAGTGTGGAATATTCAGGCATACACCTACTGACAGTGTGAATGTGCCATCCGGTAATCACTTGGAGGAGAGGTAATTTAATACTGTCTGTCTGTGTGAAATGAAACAGAGGACTTGGGCTGCTATACTTATCTTCCTATTCTCAAGTGAATCCTGAAATGACCATAAAGCCTCAGTTTGCTGCCTGACTGCAAAACTCTATCTCCAACCCTAATGACCTTAACAATGCAATGAGACGTCAATCAATATAAAAACGTGACACTGTGTGGGAAAGGAAGGGAAGAAATTAAATTTGGTTTTGGATGTGGCAGGCTGCTGAAATGTTGGCAGTAGTTTGATTCAAATGGTTTCCCAATGAATTTGTGACAATTGGAGCAGAATTTCCAGTTGGTGTCTCCAGGGTGCTGTGTTACTTTCCCAGAGAAGTTGAGGCCAGCTGGTTAAGGACTTGATGCTGGGGATTGCTACTGAACTGCTATTAGGCAGTGACCTTTGTCCTCTGAAAGTTTAGGAGCAAATGTTCCTAGAGGCTGTGTCAAGGCACATGTCAAGGCCAGGAAGTTGTTTGAGGACGTGCAGTATGGTTTTACTGTTTTTTTACAATGCCTGATGAACCTGATAACTTCATGATGAGTGGACTGGCTCTGTGACAGGCAGAGAACAGTGGATGCTGTTCTCCTTAGCTTTTGCAATACCTTTGAGACAGTCTCTTGTACAGTCGATGTAGCTGATTTGGTGACATATGGACTGGATCTAATTAGATGGGCAGAAAATTGGCTGAGCTGTTAGGTTCAGGAGGTTTTGATCAATAATATTTAGTCCAGCTCTTGGCTGGTTATTAGTGGCATTGTTTAGGGCTGTTAACTGTGGCTGATGCTGTTTAATATCTTTATGACATGGACAGTGAAACAGAATAGATCCTCAACAAACTGATAGGTGATACCAAACAGAGGGACAGGGGTCAATAGAATGAAGGATAGGGAAGGACCTATTTAGGGAGACCTCAACAGTCTGGAGAAATGGCCTGACAGAAATCTCATTAAATTCAACAAAGAACCATGCATAACAATACAGGCTGGCTTCTGGATGGCCAGAAGACAGTTTTGCAGGACAACACACAAATGCACAAGCTGAGCATGAGTCAGTGGTGTAGCTTTGCAGTGAAGAAGGTCAATTGTACAGTAGGCGGTATCAGAATGTAGCCAACAGGTCAGTGGAAGCATTGCTCCCCTCTTTTTGGCACTTGTGAGACCACATGTGAGTACTGTCTCCAGTTTTGAGCTCTCTGAGTGATTAAGATATCAGGGCTTGTCTGCTAAGGTGGTTTAGGTTTTGGAGCACAAGATATTTCAAGAGAGGCTGAGAGAGCTGGGTTCATTTGGTCTTGGGAAAAGAAAGCAAAGAGATGATCTTTAGGTAGTCTTCAACTACCTAAATGGATTGTGTAGACAGCACAGATCCAGATTCTTTTTGTAAGTTAATAGTGATAGGATGAGAGGCAACAGATGCAAATTGCCTGTAATAATTCCAATTAGACAGTCATAAGGGCAGCTTTTTAATCTTGGGGGCTGTCAGATACTAGAACAAGTGCCCAGAGAGGCTGTGGAATCTCCATCCTTGGAGACAACTGGATGAAGCCCTGAGAAACCTCATCTAAGCTGGCCTGGTTTTGCATGGGGTATTGGACCAGACAACCTCCAGAAGTCCCTTCCAACCTAACCTATTCTATGCTTTTATTATATAGCGAAACTCCATTTTAGGTGATGTGTATCATTAGGGTGGGTATTAGATTTGGAAAGTAAGAGATAGTTGTGGCCAAGTAACAACTCCAGAGTTCACTATCTTAGGAATTCCTGCCAAAGATCTGTGATGGCATAGAACAAGATGAATGATGACTGCTTTCTGTGGTTGGAAAGTCCGGGTAATTAGCAAACTCGATGATCTGTGTTTTACTGGGTAGATTTTTTTTTCTCTCTCCTGATAGAAGTTTGTGAGAAGGCCAAAGTTCTGTTGCAGAGATTAGACATTAGTCACAGCCTAATGAATACTAAGAAAGGTCATCTGTTTGCATGTACAGATTTCTTTACAATTCTGTGTTTTTTCTTATCTTTATATCACTCATATGAATAATATACGTGGGAACAGATTTTATTTTATTTTTAAGAAAAATCAGTCAAATCTCTCCATGATCTTGATAGCAGCCTAGTGCTGAAGCCCTTCTGCGGCTATCAATGCCATAGACTGTTTTTGAAGCCAAAAGTGCATTGTTAGGGTTAGTTGGGCAGCACATAAAAAAGTATGAAGGTGAGAGAGTTGACACAGATGTCACTGAAGCTGGAGAATATGGGGAATTTTATCACGCATGGTTAGGAAGGCTGCAGATCATGACTTGTTTCCCTTGATGAGGTGTTTAGTGCTGTTTTGAGCCCACACACAGTTGCATTGGGACTAACGCCATACAGGGATGGCCCGCCCTATTCTTTGGACATTGGTATGCAACAAATTGTATTGACCTCAACTACAGCTCAAAGCAGTTTTTCTTGACAAACACTGGGACCTTATGTTAATTCCTGAAGTGCACACGTAAAACCAGTGGTACACAAAGGTGAAGGAAGAGTAAGCTTTTAGAGGAAAGATTATTTCTTCATATGTAGAAATTGAAGGAAGGTTACTTTGGGCTGTCTACTACTATTTTCACTTCATGCAAGCTTTACATGCAAGATTATCAGGTTCATTAAATGGAATTTTGTAGGGGAAGAGAGATTAGCAAAAAAAGGAATCTCTTACCTGTATGTCTGTGATGTCTGTGTGGAGAAGTCTTCACAGGAATTCTCTTTTGCTCTCCCTCCTGTGTCTGTACCTATAGGTAGGTCTGGACTTTGATTGGGCAAAGGTTGATTTAAAAGGTGATTTATTTAACCAAGTTTCACTGAATATGTTTAATGCCTTGATAAGCTGCCTTGTCCTTGCCTGCAGAATTGCAAATCACATGCATTTTGCAGGAGCATTGGATTCTCTTCTACTCATAATTATTCAGAAACTTAGTCAAGGAGGTGATCTGAAGCAAGCCTGATCTTTGCTCTGGGCAAGAACCTTCTCCAGCTATAAGAAATGTCTTAAAGAGAGCAGTTTTGGATTGTGGTGGGTTGACCCTGGCTAGTTAGTATTTGACTGCAGATCAAGATGTTCCCAGTTCAAATCACCCATGCTGGGTGCCAAATAAAGGACTGTGATGGGTTAACCTTGGCCAGCAGTCAGTTGCCCATCTAGCTGCTCTCTCACTTCCCTCTTCAGTGGGACAGGGGAAGAAAATAGGATGAACAAGTGTGAGGAATCTGAAACGCTGACAGTAATTGTGAGAGATGCAATGTACAGAAAGGTGGTGATTTACCATTGAGGACATCACACAGGCTACCTGTGGATGCAAAATATGCACCGCAATCAAGCAACCCATGTGAGTAAAGTGTCCTTGGAATAGAGGGTGGTGGCTGGGATATTGATATGGTGAGGCTTAGCAGATTGGCTGAATAGGACCACTTC
The DNA here is from genome assembly GCF_040182565.1 of Anser cygnoides. Lineage (NCBI taxonomy): Eukaryota > Metazoa > Chordata > Aves > Anseriformes > Anatidae > Anser > Anser cygnoides. The sequence continues at coordinate 87,153,095 of NC_089873.1, read as the reverse complement.
CATGAACCTGCCAAGACACGTGCTACATGTGCATGGTGCATGCCGCTACTAGGTGGCCAAAAGCACACCCTATAAACCATGCCACTGCCTAAAACACCATCCTGAGTCTTACAAGTCAGGTTCTGTGGCACAGTACCCCAGAAAGAACTGAGTCAGTGCTACTCAGTTCTGAAAACAAAGCAAAACCCCAAAACAAACAAAAACTTTTTTTTACTCCTAGGCCAAGAATTAAGGAATTAATTTGGTGAATCACATCTTCTATCACACACAAACCTCTGGAAGGATTGACTGATACAATGGACTGTTGAAGACTGTGGTGTGAGCACTGAGCTCTGGGAATGGCAGCATATGGACGTAAATTTAGCAGAAGTCACTTGGCCAGTGTTAACTGGTGGATCTGCTAACTGTCCTGGTCCTGCCAAAATAAAATCCCTTCATACAGTGGGAGGAGATGAAGTCCCTGTAGTGCATGTAGGGACGTGGGAAAGACAGTGTGGGTTGCTCTCCCCTGGGGAGAGGGAGAACCATTTGTGGTATTGTCTTTGCTCATGGATCGAGGTGTGCTTGGTAGTCAATGTGGAATGATGGGGAAATTTGGTGTGTACCTCAAGGATATTTATCCTTGCTGGAAAACAATGTGTGATTTGACTTGCATGATATAGTAAGCAATACAGCAGGAACTATCTGAACCGAAAAGGAATGAGCCTCTCAGGGAACTGTGTGAGTACAGTTGTGACCCAGACCGAGCCAGTCTTGGTGCCCAATGAACCAATATGATATTACTTCTGTCCTGAGTGATGTCCTTGACAGATGGCATGAAAGTCCAGAGGACGTGTAGCTGTATCAGATTATGTGGGACCTGAGCATGATGCAAATGGCATGGGATTAGGGGTTGAGATTGTATGGAGTCTGGCTGGGACGGAGCTAACTTTCTTCATTGGCAGCCTGTATGGTGCTGTGCTTTGCATTTGTGGTTGAAACAGTGTTGAGTACACACCAGTGATTTGGCTGTTGTTGAACTGTGTGCAGATCGTCAAGACTTGCTCCACCCCTCACCCCCAAAAATGAGTAGGCTGGGTTAAACAAGTTGTTGGGAGAGGACAGAGAGCTGACACAGAGTGACCGAAGGGATGTTCCGTGCCATTTGAGGTCACACTTAGCGTTAAAATATTGGGGAAAGAAGGAGGGAGGAGGGATGTATTTGATTATGGTATTTGTATTCCCAAACAACTTTTATGCTTGTTGACACCCTGCTTCTCAGCAAGTGGCTAAAGATCTGCCTGCCCATGGGAAGTAGTGAATGAATTCTTCTTTTTGATTTGTTTGTGCGCACAACTTTTGCTGCACATAAAACTGTCATTATCTTAATATCTGAGTCTTGCCTTCCTTTTGTTTTCTCCCTATCCCATGGTGGAGAGGCAGGTTGTGTGTTTGGCTGTTGGCTGGGGTCAACCCGCTGAATATATCTTATCAACTGTACAAAAACATCTGCAGGATATGCTGATAGACTTGGACTGAACTGATGGTGTTTCTGAAGTGGGGGAAGCCTAACTGGAGATCTTGCTATGCTAAGGTACTTAGCGATTGATGGTGTGAAGTTTGTGTTATGAAGTCTCATTCAGTTTTAGAAAGCTTTAGAAGGACTGATTTCCCTCATTAGTTTGCTGTGGAAATGGATTATTAGAAATAACACCTGTGTTTTCCATGGCTGTCTGTTTAATTCAGAGGAAAGGTAATAGAAATAAGCATAACCTATGTGTGCAGCAACAGGAAAGGCATCAATGCTATAAAAACCTTAATGTGATCCACTTACTCTAAGTGGATTTGCAAGCCTGTTGTGACTACGAGTTGTTCCTCTTCGTATAACGTGTAATCTAGAAACCTATGTGAGTGAGCCCCAATGTTGTAAGCACTAGACAAATGTAGTCAGACCCTGCATAAGGTGGCTTTGCACTCTTTCGGACAAGTGAGACAAAGATTGCATAAGGAGGAACAAAAAGAAGGGGAATCACAGCAGCTCACAGTTTTGCAGCTAAGCACAGGGAGGATGGGAACACATACAAGGATTTCAGGTCAGCACATAAGGACACAGCACAGCATATGAAATGATGTCAGAAGGTATTTTGTGGTTGTAGTGCCACTGTGATAGTCAGCTGAGGATGTTTGGGGTCCAGACAAGTTTTTTTTTTTCAAGAATAAGGTGAAAGAAAATTGAAGGAGGAATGTCTAGCAGTCAGCAGAACACTTGGGAGCTTCTGGCATGGTGATCTGGTAAATGAGGTAAATGCTGGTGAGGTAAATTACCAAGGCTGGTAAATGAGAATGGAGAGGGGAAGGTTCTTTGAGCTGGGGCAGGTGGTTAGCCCTAGAAGGTTAGCCCTGGACAAGAAGTTGGATGGGATGCTGATGACAAGTCACAAAGAGAATGTTATCTCCATGTGTGCTCAAGAACAGGACCCTGCATGCGTTAGAGCTGATCTTCACATCTGTGGCACTGAGGTGTAAATTGTGTGGAAGGTGTTCTAGTGCATCCAATGCTGACAAAAGCTCTTGAGGCCAGAAATTCAAAACCTCCTACCTTTCCACCAGTAAAATAAAAATTATTTAAGAATGGAACAGAATAAAGGTGGCTTACAGTATCTTCTCTTCTGGTTCTTCAGGCTTTTGGAAGAGTGTTCTCAAGCATATTCACACAGCTACAAAAATGAGGAACCTAACTTAGAAAAAAAAATCTTTAAAAATTTTGAAGCATATGGATCTCTGGGCAAAAATCTGAATTTGCAGAACTCTTGTATTGCAGGAGTTAGCCACAGTGACGTAGGTGGTGCGGTTCTGTTAGCACAGGGACTAGATTTTGAGGGGGATGCTTTCTCAAGGTATGTTCCTCTTCATCTACAGCATAGTTGTGGTAATATAAGGACCTTTGTTCCTTTCTTCGCTAGGGGTAACATTTACAAAATACTTAAAATTGTTCTTTTTACAAGACCTTTCTGATATTCACTCAGAAGAAATCCTGTGTTACCAAAGAAGACTTTTTTTTTTATCTGTTAAGTTTTAGATTTATATTGGAAATAAACATTTTCTATCAGTTGTAAAGGCAACATAGTTTCTGTAGTGTAGTGGTTATTGCATCTGCCTAACATGCAAAAGGTCCCTGATTCAAAACCGGGCAACAGGGCCACCAGGTGATCCCCCTGACTGGCCCTCCAGTCAGCATGGGTTTATGAAAGGTGGGTCCTGCTTCACCAACCTTATCTCCTTCTATGACCAAGTGACGCACTTGGTGGATGAGGGAAAGGCTGTAGATGTGGTCTACCTCGACTTCAGTAAGGCTTTTGACACTGTTTCCCACAGCATTCTCCTCAAGAAACTGGCTGCTCGTGGCTTGGACTGGCGTACGCTTTGTTGGGTTAAAAACTGGCTGGGTAGCCGAGCCCAAAGAGTTGTGGTGAATGGAGCCAAATCCAGCTGGAGGCCAGTCACTGGTGGAGTCCCCCAGGGCTCAGTGTTGGGGCCAGTCCTCTTTAATATCTTTATCGATGATCTGGATGAGGGCGTCCAGTGCACCCTCAGTATGTTTGCAGACGACACCAAGTTAGGTGCGTGTGTCGATCTGCTCGAGGGTAGGAAGGCTCTGCAGGAGGATCTGGATAGGCTGGACTGATGGGCTGAGGTTGACTGTATGAAGTTCAACAAGGCCAAGTGCCGGGTCCTGCACCTGGGGCACAACAACCCCAAGCAGAGCTACAGGCTGGGAGATGAGTGGCTGGAAAGCTGCCTGGCAGAGAAGGACCTGGGAGTATTGGTTGATAGTTGGCTGAATATGAGCCAGCAGTGTGCTCAGGTGGCCAAGAAGGCCAACAGCATCCTGGCTTGTATAAGAAGCAGTGTGGCCAGCAGGTCTAGGGAGGTGATTGTCCCCCTGTACTTGGCTCTGGTGAGGCTGCACCTCGAGTACTGTGTTCAGTTTTGGGTCCCTTGCTACAAGAAGGACATGGAGGTGCTCGAGCGCATCCAGAGAAGGGCAATGAAGCTGGTGAGGGGTCTGGAGAACAAGTCTTATGAGGAGAGGCTGAGGGAGCTGGGATTGTTCAGCCTGGAGAAGAGGAGGCTCAGGGGCGACCTTATCGCTCTCTATAGGTACCTTAAAGGAGGCTGTAGTGAGGTGGGGTTGGTCTATTCTCCCACGTGCCTGGTGACAGGACGAGGGGGAATGGGCTGAAGTTGTGCCAGGGGAGGTTTAGGTTGGATATTAGGAAGAACTTTACTGAAAGGGTTGTTAGGCATTGGAATAGGCTGCCCAGGGAAGTGGTTGAGTCACCATCCCTGGAGGTCTTTAAGAGACGTTTAGATGTAGAGCTTAGTGATATGGTTTAGTGGAGGACTTGTTAGTGTTAGGTCAGAGGTTGGACTAGGTGATCTTGGAGGTCTCTTCCAACCTAGATGATTCTGTGATTCTGTGAAGTAGTCACATGGTTTTCCCAGCCATTGGTAAATGGAGAAAAGCACCTGTATTTTTAACATTGGTGCTTACTAGAATCTCTGACTTTACCTAAATTCATAGGTTTTGAAAACTCCTAGTCTCCTCCCCACAAAGAAACTCCCCAAAGCAAAAACTTAGCACTTTCTTTTGCTTCCAGCAGGCCAGCTGGTATAGTATCATTATACCTATAGGTGTTTTGAGATTGTAGGTCTGAGACACCTTATTTTCATTGTCTGAAGGCTTTCAAAGGAGTTGACTTGAGCATATTAGCAGAAGGTGCCACTGTATCCTTGTTCACACATTCTCTGTAATAACCTGAAGAGCTGTCTAACTTCAAGGAAGGGTGAATGTGTCTTCTGCTGGCAACTGAGCAATGGTGACAAAAAAGGTAATGGTATTTTTCCTACTTAGCATCTGAAACAGGATGAGAGCTGTGCTGCACATGTTCTAGTAGCCTGAAACTGTGGGGTGCATGTGGCTTGTTTCAGGGTCTTACAGTGCTGTCAGAGTGTGTAGAGCAGAGAAAGCCAAACCTGGTGCAGTTCATATTGTGCCAGAGGGCAGTTTCAGTAAGTGCTATTTGCCAAAATCTCCTTTGTCAGGAAACATGGTCCAGGTCACTTTTTGGCCATGTTTTGGACACAGATGCGAACTGTGTGTATGGACCTCTACAGCACATTGGTGCCACGATGGTGCCACAGTGCCTTGCTCTGTCTAACTGTTACTCATGTCTAAAGAGCTCATACAGACTCATATTTGAGTCTAAAACAAAACAACAAAAAAATGTTGTTAGATTCTGAACCACTTCCAATTTCTTTTTAAGCCTTTTATTATTTATTATGTTATTTCAAATCATGGCTGACACTAAGATTCTATTGGAAGATGGTGAAGGAACAGCTTTCATGGCCATTCCACTGGAGGAGAGAAGTAGAAAACAGGGCTAGTAATGAATGACAGATTGGTGAAGTATATCTTTGAAGTTTATAAAACCAATATATAAAATTACAAAGCTTTGACTAAAAGGTAATTTTTTTTATTAAGAATATAGTTCATATGTTTAGGTCTGAAAATAAGGTTGCCATCAAATGATACACATCGCTGACAGTGTTTTTCCTCTTGACAAAAGGTTTACGTGGATATTTTGCTGTAAAAACATTCCCTCTCTCTAATACTTAGTGATGCTTACTTTACTGATCAGAGCTGAACTTTCTTGCCTGGTAGCATGTACACCTCCTAAAAATCCATATAATGAGGCATTACTAAATAATGTTTGTTTACTTATATTGCTTACCATATACTTGCTAAGCACAAGCTCACTCATTTCCTTGCAGTGCCATCCTTCTCTTGGGTTCTTAAGACACGAACTAGTTAATGAAAATTGATTTTTCAAGTACAGCACACTGGGAGAAAAAAAGCTCTTACTCACATCCTCTCTTTGAGAAGTTGTCCCCTACTCCTTGCAGAACATTTTTCCCTGTAATTGAGGTCCAGGAAAGTGGTACACCTGGTTTAAGCCACCACAACCCAGTGTATTAAGAAGACACAGTGTCACTTTCAGTTTATATTAATAGACAGGGCTGTGATGGCTGAAGGCTGTGCTCCATAACCTCTGTCACATAGCAGTATGGTGTCTGAAGTTCCTTTTCCTATGCAAGGAGGCAGCAGCCTCTTCAGCTCTTTCTTTCTTTCTACAGCTAAGTCTGACAGGGGTTGTGAATCAGAGCCTTGGACTGTTTTAAAGTCTCCTTCAGTAGAGTAATATGAAATGTCTTATATTTGTTCTCATATTAAAGCTGCTCAAAAATCAGTATAGCCCTTTCCCTTTGCCCCTTATTTTACCAATGTTTTCCCACTACGATGAGACAAGTATTATATAAAACACCATGTGATGTGATAATAGAAATATTTGGTTCACTGAAGTCCTCCTTAATCACGAGGCAAAGTCCATTTGATCCACCAAATGAATATTCATCAGTCATCCTGCATGTAGCTAAATGGTAACTAAATCTTTCTTTTCTGATGACTGTATGCTTCTGATATGGTGAAAAGAGTCAGGGAAATAAAGGAGAAGCAAACAGAAATGATATTACCATCCTGCTGGTCTTGGGTGAGGAAGGGGAGACTATCCCTCCTAGTTTTTTGGGCTTCTGTCTTCCTAAATAAATAAGTAATTTGCTGTCCCTGTATTTACAGCAAAGAAAGGTGTTCTGTTATCCTCTAGACCCATCAGTGATGAATTACAGTGGCAGTTCTCTTCCCTCAGGCTTTGCTGTGTGTGTTTTACATGTGGAAATGCTCTCCACAGTGTTCTTTCTACTTGACAATATGAACTATAAACAATTATTTCCTTTTTAGTTATTACATAAATATTCTCTATTGATAAAGAATTTGTGATATTAGATGCTGATTTTTTTTTTACAGTTAACAATGAAGTGTCTGTGTAGTTCCTTTTGCTGCCGTGTCAGACAGAAATCAATGCTAAAGCATGGAAATTTCTGTTAAAACAAAAATTTAAAGGTCTTCAAAATGAAGTGAGTTGAGTCAGCTTTTGGGTGGAGGTGTGCATCCATAACAAATAGATGTGTGCGTTTGTGTATTTACATGCAGGCACAGAAATCAGACTGTCTGCAGGACTGTTTAGTTAACACCGACTGAAGTTGATTCAATTAATGCTGTTCAAAAGGCAATGCCTTTTGGCAGTCTTTTTGTCCCTCTAGCACTTGTAATATGCAGGAAGACTTTTCTTTCCAGCTTTTTATGTTGGGCGTTTTTGGACATGTCCTCAGTTCTGCTTTTTAATTGATTCAATGTTCTTTGGACATGCAAGATATGAAAAAGACATAAAAAATAATGTAATTCTACCAGTCTATCTTTTTCCATTCAGCACATAGTTTTCTGTTTCCTAGGGTAGGAACCCTTATAAAACTGTGGGTTTTGTTTTGTTTTTAGATCTTTTGCATGTGCATTTCTAAACATCCGGAGACAGATTTTTTGAATTTGACAGTAGCTTGTGTTCAATTTCATTTATTAAATGTACTTCACTATTTTCTTCAAGAAACAGGAGGAACAGATACTTATACAATCACAACCAAAAAGATATATTCTTCCTCCAAAAATACAGCTCTGAGGGACAGAAAATATTCAAGCCTAAGGCTCTGACAGCAACAAGTGTGAATCTTTCTCTTCCCATCTTCTATTCCCTTTCCTGCTGTCGCCCTACCCTCCCCAGTCCCCAAAGCCTGTAATCCATCCAGAAAATCCCCCTCATTTCTGTAATACATCTATATTATTGAGTATCCTAGACTTCAGCAAAGCCTTTGACATGGTCTCCTGTAGTATTCTCCTGGAGAAGCTGGCAGCCCATGGCTTGGACAGGTACACTCTTTGCTGGGTTAAAAACTGGCTGGACAGCTGGGCCCACAGAGTGGTGGTGAATGGATTGAAATCCAGCTGGTGACCGGTCACCAGTGGTGTTCCCCAGGGGTCGGTGTTGGGCCCATCCTCTTTAATATCTTTATTGATGATCTGGATGGGGGAATGGAGTACACCCTCAGTAAGTCTGCAGACACCAATTTGGGGGGAAATGTCGATCTGCCAGAGGGTAGGAAGGACCCACAGAGGGACCTGGACAGGTTGTATCGATGGGCAGAGGCCAGTGGGATGAGGTTCAACACAGTGAAGTGCCGGGTCCTGCACTGTGGCCACAACAACCCCATGCAGCACTACAGGCTTTGGGCAGAGTGGCTGGAAAGCAGTACGGAGGAAAAGAATCTGGGGGTGTTGGTAGACACTTGTCTGAACACGAGCCAGCATTGTGCCCAGGTGGCCAAGAAGGCCAACTGTACCCTGGCTTGTATCAGGAACACTGTAACCAGCAGGGCCAGGGAAGTGATTGTCCCCTTGTACTCATCTCTGATCAGGCCGTACCTCTAGTACTGTGTTCGGCTTTGGGCCCCTCACTACAAGAAGGACATCAAGGCCCTGGAGTGTGTCCAGAGAAGGGCTACAAAATTGGTGAAGGGCCTGGAACACAAGTCCTGTGAGGAGCGGCTGAGGGAACTGGTGTATTTATGGTCTGGAGGAGACTCAGGGGAGACCTTATTGCTCTCTCCAGCTACCTTCTCGAAGATAACTATTGATAGGACTAGAGGGAATGGCCTCAAGTTGTGCCAGGGGAGGTTCAGGTTGGAAATGAGGAAACGTTTCTTCTCAGAAAGAGCAGTCGGGCATTGGGACGGGTTGCCCAGGGAGGTGGTGGCTTCCCCATCCCTGGGGTTTTCAATGAAAGGTTGGACGTGGCACTTAGGGACATCGTTTGGTGGGTGACATTGGTGGCAGGGTGATGGTTGGACCAGATGATCTTGGAGATCTTTTCCAACCTTATTGATTCTATGATCTTCTTTCACCTTGTCAGCAAAGATAATATGGCATTTCAGTGCACTAAGCTATGACTGCACTGATGTCTGGTGGGGTAGTGTGCATTATTCTCAGCAAATATAAATGAAGTTAATTCACCTGAAGTCAGGAGAATCATTTTGACTCTTTTCTGCATGCCAAGGGTTTAACTTCATATTTTTTGCTAGGTGCATCCAATCTTTCTACAAGAAGGAATTAAACTTGTACAGTGTTCATTGACCCCTCTTGCTGCTTTCTGTAATCATAACAGAATGTCTTAATATAGCCTCGACAGCAAAGAAAAATACAAACATGCTGTAGAAATTTCCATCTTCTTCGTCATTTTATGTTTGCTTTTGTGTTGGAGCAGTTATTGTCTTTTACTCTGATGTGGCTTATATGACACTTATAGAAGTGTTAAGAGAAACATGGGTGTGGGTAAGGCCTGCTCTTTATTAGTTATTGTCACTTTTTGGTTTTGAAAGACTTCTTATCTGTTATCACAAAAAGGAAATGGTAACCACCATGCTAGGCACTGCAGAAATGCAGAATGCATCCCTTCCCCTTGGTAACCATTGAAAACATTTATTGTAAGCTTTTGTGTAATATAAATCTAGATGCTATCTGAAAACAACATTACCTTCATATGAGGAAAAAATATTTTAGTATAAAAAATATTTTAATATGGCATAAAATCTAGTAGAGTTTGTTATGAGCTTATGATTATTTGTTTAAAATCCTCTCTAAACAAGTAACAGATCCTACCAGAAATTCATGCCTAAGGACAGAATAAATCTCTTTAAAATGCATACAGAAATAAAAGTTGGCTTCGTTGTAAGAGTGGGTACTCACTGGTTTTGGTGACAGCAGAAATTGTGTCACTTTCAGCCACAAGAATACACACAAACTTTCTAGGAAATGCTCACTTGCATCTTAGCTAATTGCCTTTCCTGAAAATCATCCTGAGTGGCATGACAATATCTGGGCCTACGTGACCATCTGAGTGTGAAATGTTGAACTGGGTTGTGAGCTGGAGCAAGTGGGGCATGCCTTCTCAGGAACTAAGGACCGAAGAAGAACAAATCTTTTATCTCAGACACAGCCGAAATAACATTAATCTGTTTCTTTGGTCAGAGTATTCAGAGGAGGAAGAATTTAAAGATTTATGTCACTGAGGAAGCCAGAATATGTCTGAATGAAACTTCTTTGTGGCCATAAGCTCCATATTACTTGTGTCCGTATAATCAATGGCAAGATCCCAAGAAGTTAAGTAGAAGTAGCCTAAATTCTACTCTTGTGCTTTTTGTTTTGCCTTTTATTTGGTGTGTGTATTGTACTATTATCTCTTGATTTTCATTTGTGTGTGTGCAAGAGATTCCCAATCAAGTCTTCTAATGATTTCCTAAGCTAAACTACAACCTGTCACTCATTGAGTCAGATTCTGTAGTGTTAATGGTGATATTTAAAGCTGATGTGATGTGATTTAACTGTCATACCTTCTTTTAAGCACACTGCATCCTTTTGAAGGGGATGATGGAATGAGATCTTTCCATAGTTGTGTTTAGTGACAGTGAGGTGTAAAGAAAAAGTAGCTAATGGACACTTAAATCAGGTAGGCATTTATATTCTTAAGTAAGTGGTGCTATTCATTAGCTATGTGCTTTTGTAGCTGGATCATCGGGTATGGAGTTGAAGCTTGAAGGATGTTGTCATTGTCTTAAATTCTCTTAGGGCAATACTTACAGAAATACCTCCTTGTGTTAACTTTGTCAATGGTGATAGCTCGTTCTATTAGTCTAGGGTTCTGATCACTTGGCTATGTTAGTCTGTTGATTCACTGTCGTACTGTGAAGCTCTGTATTTTATCAGCTTTAGCAACTGTGGAGTGTTGATTTCTCCAGGTTTGCCTGCTTTTATGATATTTGAATTACATTATTCATGTTGTTATTTTGATTTAAAAAAAAAAGAAGGTGGCATCTTTTCAGTAATTGGCACATGGACCTATTCTCTTTAGAGTTACAGAATGCATGCATCTTTAGGTATAAAATTTGTAAGCTCTTTGTGTTCTCTTCAAAACTAGTCGTATACTGCTTCACAGCCTGATTAATAAAAATAATCACTATGGAAAAACCTTAATGCTTTAATTCAGTGTGTGTATATATTTATTCTAGACATAAGAAAGCAATAATGACAGCCTATTTGTCATTTATACAAGCCAATGTGTAAGATGTGTAATGATGAAGTGGTACTCTACAAAAACAACCCATCAAATGAGGGCTTAAACTGAAGAAAAGAAAGAGGGTAAAAGGGTGCCTTTTGGTCCTGATTGAGTTGTAGACCAACAGGTCCAAAAGTAGTACTGCCATATGACCAGGGTGAGGGCAAGTATCTAGTACAGATTACAAGCAGAGCTATCAGAAATCCAGAGAGTCTGGTGCACTGCTTTGCCATGCCTGTTTCTGATGCATTTCTGACCCAAAGTGTTAAAAAAAAAAAAAAAAAAAAAAAAAGCAGATTTAATGAGGACCAGGCTTTCCCACCACGTCATTTACAGAGCTGAAAGCTAAAACTATCTGGGTTTGTGTCTAGGAAAAGGAAAAAAATAAAGTATTATTAAATACTTTTTGGAACCTTTGTTGCAAATATGGGATGTGGTATTATCCAGTTATGGATCAGTTGCTGTGATCTGCTTAATCTGAGTTCCTTATCTTCCATATACGTTTTTCCTCAGGACTTTTTTTTTTTTTTTGAGTATATATTTCTCTGATGGTGTCTTTTTATTTTTATTTTTTGAACAAAAATATGATTTCAATAGCTAAAATATATCTCTTGGTTTAACTTTTGATTTAATATAAGTATGCACAAGGGTTGAAAGCTTTTTTTTTTTTTTTTCCTGAGGAGGTTTGAAAGCAGAAAATATATAGGATATATGCATTTCATGCATATGTCCATAGGATGAACACTGGAGAATAGATTTTCTAATCCTGTGTTTGTTTTTCCCAGCTCTGATATATTCTTGCCATGCAACGTTATCATGAACATTTATTAGCTGTTTTAGTGAATCTGATGGATTTATTAACCCTGAGACATCCGCAGAGATTTCTCTTATGTTAAAACAAATAACAATCTATTCAGAATTTCTCAGCAAGTAGATCTTTTATTATATATATATATATATTTATTTATTGATTTTCATAGGGTTAAAATGAGGAATTTTTTCCTCCTTCTTGAAATGATATAGTGGGAGTACTGGAGGGAATTCCATTGCACTCTCAGTATTTTCCTGTGTTACTCAACTCAGATGAAAAGACCTCAAGGAGCTGGCTTAAAACCTCTCTAGGCCTTTCTCAAATAGAAAAGCTTCTCATTGTCCTCTTTCTGAGGAGATACTTCTGAGACCTTTCAGTCTTGTTTGCTAGTTAGTATGTATACCCAGGCTCCACTGTGAATGCTGAGTAATGAGATTACTCTCCATGGACAGACCTGATACTGAATGGACATTAAAGAAAACATTGCTTGCCCCACAGGAGGAGAGGTTGCTTTGTGATTGGCCTGACGTATGAAAGTGGAAGGATAAGAGAAAAAAAATCATGCTCTGTTCTCTGATTTGTGTGTGCTTTTTGAATGGCTGATGTTTCTGTCTGAACTCTGAAGTCAACAGCTTTTACAAGCATGGTGTCCTGTTAATTTGAGGAAGTTTGGAAGCAAATCTGAAAACTATTGGCTTTGTTGGATGTAGACTTTACATTTTCAGTAACTGTATCTGGGACACTGAACTACTTTCTGCTAATACCAGGAGTTTTGATTGCTTTAATGAGTTGTAGAGGCTGTGAATTGTCAGTTCTGATTATTCCCTTCACATTAGCCATGACACTCTACATGTATCTAAAGCTGTTAAAGGAACAACTGGACTCGTGCTTTTTCCCTTTCCTCTGAAGCTGCTGAATGTTTTAAGTGTCCCAAAATTACTGGGTCATCTAAGACAGGAAACGCTACCAGAGCTGGATTTTGTTTGATAAAAGCTAATACAAATTCATGGTCCTGTATAGCCCTCATAACTGAAGGCTTGACACCAAAAACTGTATGGGGACCCTTTCTGAAAGGATCCAAAATTAAGTCAGTAAAATGCTGAAAGATAAGAATCTGTGAAAAATAGATATTGTAGTAAACACAGAAACCAATGAGATATTAAACCTTTTGCAGTTATAACCTACAAGGGAATTTCTCTGCAGTGTAGAAAAATGTAGATAAAAGCTTGTTGGTTGTCATTTTCACTCTCATGATTTTTCTGCCCTCCACTGCATATAGGAAGATCAGAGCATACCAAAAAGGATTGATTTAAGTCACACAAGTACACAGATTACAAGTACTGGACAATAAGGAACAAGCAGAAGTCCTGTTGTGGTTTTCTTCCATGTCTTGGTCTAAGGTGATAGGAGAGAGAGGGTGGAGTGTAGAGGAGCAAACCCCAATAAAAACAAAACAAAACACAACATGAAGTTCTCAATTTTGGTTACTTTTCTAAACTCAGAGTCTTCAAGGCCTACCCACTTGGAAAATCGAGGCCAAAAAAACTGCCCTCGCTTTTCTCCTTCCCAAGCAGTGTGCCAGGCTCTACCTGTTGGTCTGACACACAAAGAAATTTCTAAAAGGATGGCTATGCTATGCAGTTTTTTTCCTTCTAGTGAGAAGCAAAATTTATAGTCTAGGGTGAAGAAAGAAGCACTTCTGCCATTCACCACGAGAGGCGGATGTCCTGGTAAGCATTTTTGTTTTCTTTTTCTTCAGAATTTCTCAATTTTTTCCTAATGCGCATATTATCATTCTCCTACTTAGAGTACAAGTACAGTAACATGTTAGTAAGAAGAATTAAATTCCCCCCCACCATTGAAGAAGAGGTGCCAGTAGCCTATTGTTCTGTGTGTTCATTTTAATGTCCTGAGTCAGTTTGTTGGGAGCTTGGCTCTTGCTTTACTCTAGCCAAAAAAAATTTGGTGCAGGTGCTCTCTTGAGAAGGGGGCACAATTACAGAGGGCCTTTGCTAGCTTTTAAGAATTGTTGACTTGTTCAGTTCACTGTAAACTGCAGCGGTAATTACATGATTGTGCTCTAAGTTGTAACTTCCATTTGTTTCAGCTATTGTCCTCATAGCCTCAATAACCTGTTGCCTGCTACTTGTGTTTAGAGCTATTACGTGTGGGTGGGTGTTCTGGTTTTTGGCCTCTGTCATCATTTCCTTTTTTTTAAAGAAGGTGCTCACTTTCATGTCTCTTTGTCTGATTTAAAGGTCGAGGGTTCCTTTATGTCATTTACAGACTTATTGCTTCAAGGAAAGGTCTCTGCACTTCTGACTGCTCACTTAAGTGCTAGGGCAGGCTTGCAGTGCCAAGTAAAGTGAAGCTAGCTCTCCTTTGTGCCACAAGAAGAATGTACCAGTAACCGCCTATGATTTTTTTCCTTCCCTTTCCCCTTTCCCCTTTCCCCTTTCCCCTTTTATTTTTTTATTTTTTTTTAGCACAAAAGATGACTGTAGGTAGCAACTCCATTCTGGTGGTCCAAATGGCTGCTGGCAATGCTGGTATCAGGTAAAGGGGAGCTGCAATGCAGAAAAGCATGTTGGCATAGTCTTGTTTAGGAGTTACTTTGTTGTGGCTGAGAGGTGTTGTCTGGGTTATGGGTGAGGAAGGGTGTCTATTGCAATAAGCTTCCAGCAGGATATATGCTGCATGATTTTCATTCTTTTTTTTTTTTTTTTTTTCCCATGCTGAATTTTGCCCTGGGAGCTATATGGTGAAATCTGATCCCCCAAAAACACTATTTAGAGCCAATAGGCATTTTTATATCATATATAAATATTTTTTTTTCATGGAACAGTTCAACTTTTGGCAAAAGGAAAAACCTGCAAATTGAAGAGAAACACACAACCCCCAAATACCCCACTCGCCTGACACTTTCACTTTCTTCTTTGAAGAAAGTATGTTCCTCTTATCTGCCATTTTTATGAAAATAGCAAAGCTTATCAAGAATATTGTTTGTTTAATACATTTTCAGCAAGATCTAGGATAGGATAGGGAGACTTCATTACTCTCACATGAGGGAAAAAAGGTGTTGTTTTTACTGTGGTACCTGTTACTCTGCACACTTTGTGTGGATATCTGGAACATAAGATAGTCCCTGCTTTCACAGGTCATACAAATGGAAAAGTAAGGCGATGGAGGGGGAGTTGGCCTGGCACAAAGGTCAGTTCAGTTAATGTCTGCTCTTTTCCACCACAGAACACCATATGCTGGAAATCATTTATGCGTAGGGCACAAAATACCTGGGAGAAGGAGAGACCCCAACTTTGAGTTGCAGCATCAGGCATTGACAGAGTCAGACCTCACAAACACAGGCCCCCTGGTACAAAAAAACAAAGAAGCAAAACAATGAGACTGGGTTTGGAGAGGAGATGAAGCACTTGCACCTTTCCAGAAGAGCAGACCCCAAGGCAAAAGTCATGTCCTTTCTGCTGCTGAAAATTCAGAAGTCAACCAGACAGCGGCCACTATCCGCGCAGGGCCAAAATAAACAATACTGACCTTACAGCTGTGGGCCACCTCGTTAGAATGAACGTAACTGGTAAGCTTTGCATGTCTATGGGCTTTCTTGCAGAGAGAGTTGGGAGATTATGTGGTAGCCTCTGGAGTGACATTTCTGCTTGATAAAAATTGTGTTGGTGAGGATATATCCTCTCCTCCTAGGGTGCAAAACTAAAATTGATTGCTGCCACACCGTGACATGTGGAATAAGTTTCATGCTCCACTCTCTCTTCATCTATGCATGCTAAATGTGAGACTGACATGTGAAAAATGTTGGGGGGTTGTTTTAGGTTGGCTGTGGATTTCTCTGAGTTAATGTGAATAGTTTCCCACATGATTTCTGCTCCTAGCACCCTTGCCAGAGCTGAAAGAAATTGGGTGGAAAAAGCTCTGTGGGAAAATGTGTTAGTCTTGGGCAAGACACAGGTCTGCCCCAGTTCACTTAGCATCTGTTCTGGGTTTATAGCCATAGCAAAATTCACAGGTGGTATAGTTATTTTCTCTAAAACAGAGATCTGTGCATTTTCTTAAATGGAGATGTCTGTGCACGCAAACTTAGTCTTATTGCCCCTTGAATGCCTTGTAGCATATGTAAACTGCAGGGAGGACTGGTGCTTAGAAGTAGTGGGACTTGAGATATAGCAGTCACCAGTGTGGTTTATTTTGTTCTTATTGAGGTGAGTTTTTTTTAATATTACGTCTCACACACATAGATTTCTGGCATGAGCCTGATATTTAATGACTCCCTCTTTCCCATTGTAATAATTCCATAGAAACTAGCAGGCTAAAGCTCGCCAGGAAGGAAAGTGAAATGATCCAAGCTAACTTGCATGGGTTTTGGTTTTTGAGAGATTTTGCGTAAAGTGCAGCTGAGCTGGGTTCAGGCCAACACCAACAAGAACCCACCTTTCTCAGTGTCCGATACCTGGCCATGTCAGAGCAGAGTGCACTGATTTAGCACAGGACAGTTGTATTATGGGCTTCACATGCTGCCTGTGTGGCCTTTGGGGAATGTCTCATTGGGTGCTAACATGATGTAAGGTGTCCTGCAACTTCAATACTGAACCTGAGCTCAAGCACTTGATTTAGATGTGTGAAAGTCTCTCTTCTTAGACAGATGATCCTTCAATACAGCCTCTGAGAAGTGATGTTGCACTAGTCACAGTCTGAATAAGTCTGCATTTTATTAATTTGCATTGGTACATTTTGCTGCCAAACACCAGTAGATTTTGTTGTTTTCTTATGTGTTTTTCTTCTTTCCACACAAGGACTCGTACCATGAAAACACAGTTTCTGAAGTCTGAGCTGCTTTGCTTGAAAACAAGATAACGTTCCTGAGATGCTGTAAGAACAACAACATCTTACTAAACATGATGAATATCTGGGATTCACACTGTATTTCATGGCACACTTCAAGGTTCTGGGGACTGATTTCTGGACTTCCTGGTATTGGTTCACTGGAATTATTCACTTTACCTGTTAATCCCATCCACATCCTATGGGTAGAGGAATATTAATTTGTCATTTCTTTTCTAGTCCTGAAAGTGAAATTCTCTTGCATCCGATGTCAGTTCTTCCAGGTTTTGCCTTCATTCAGGTGACAGATTTCTTAATGTCACACTCTTTGAAATGAAGAGATGGTTTCTTTCCAACTGTACATTCTGGGACTTGCCTTCATGCAGGGAGGAAGGTTTTCCCTTTCTGCAACAACTCCCCATGCAAAGAAGGATTTCCTCAGATGGATTCCAGTTGTTATTTTATTGCAAGTCATTTGAGAAATACAGAACATACGCTCCTCTAACAACTTTCCCAGGCATTAAAAAATAAAAAAAATCTTAGCCTAAGCCCAGGACTGTGTGTCTGTGTACACACAGAGATGGAGGAACAAGTGTTTCCTTTTTAAAGCCTCTGTTAAAGTCACTGTCCAAACTGGACTTAAATATCGTCCATTTGTAGATGGTGATCTCTTTGGAGCTGGGATCACACCTCTTTTTCTCTTTGGGAGACATCCTCACACCATGCAAGCTAGAATGGGGATTGCACAGGAAGCAGAAATGAAGCTGATTTCTAACTAAGCGTTCTGCAAACAGAAACCAAACCCAGGCATATCATTTTCCTCTAACTCAGGGATGTTTTGAAACGCTGTTTTATTTTGCCTACAATCTTTTAACAGTGTTGTGTCCCTCTCCCCCTTTTTGAGTATTTATGTAATTTTGCCTTTTGTATAAGGGGTTCTCTGTTAGGACTTATATTTTCCTACCAAACATCATTTGGAATATGGCTATATCAGTATCTCTTAGTATGTTTGGGAATTATTTCTACTACTCCTGAAGATTATCTGATGAGCACTTCTGACCTTTATTATGTTTTTCATATCTGAGCATGTGTGTAATATTTTTGAATGTAAAAGCAGACAAGTATCTTCTAAATAAATAAGTCAAGTGATCATTTATCTCCTTGTCACTTTGCCAGGTATCTGATTGTTTATCAGCTGGGAGGGCTGCAGTTGCTGTTCCTTTGTGAGTCTTTCCATCAAATGCAACCTGATTTTGGATTCTTGTTGAAATAAATGTATATGTTACATCTGACAGAACCAGCTGCTTAAAGGGCATCCTTGATGTTGAGAAGCAGTAACAAGCAGTATAGTTGTCTCACTAGCTGGCAGAAGGGGAGAAGCAGGATGTGCCAGGAAGAGCATTGTATGATCCTGTGTTTTGGGCTCTGCTGAGCCAATTCAGACTGCAGATATTTTTAGCACTATTCTTCAGCAGGCAGCATGCAATTACACATCAACATGATGCTTCTCCTGTAGGTTGGTGTAGCTATGTTTCCACCTCCTGGCAAATATAAGGAACAGCTGAAAAGAGACTAATGAGAACTGTGTTTTGATTTTTTTGTAAGGCATTAGAAGGTGAAGAAGGAATTTTAAAGAAGCACTGCTCTTGAGCTCAAAGAGGTTTTAACTCTTCAGTTTTCTATGCAATGTGTAAGCATAGAAACTGCTTCTAAATAGTTCTCTTTGTAACTACTGTGAAATTGAGAGCTTGAGTTGAAGAGAGTCATAAATACAAGGTGCTTGCAGCAGGAATGTAGGTAATAAGGCAAAAGATGCATTTTATATTGAGGGAGAGAGCATAAGTGTAATTCCACAGTAACTGGGAAGGGACAGGAACACACTTAATGATAAAGTCAGTATGACTTCACAGTCTCTAAAATATCTATGCATTCTGACTATTAAAACGAACAATTGTTATAGAGGTAAATACTGATATGGAGGACACTTTGTCAAGACTATAGGCATTCTGACAGGTAAGTGCCCTTCAGTAATAAGAAAATGTTAATTTTCATGAGTCACAATGATCTTTCATTGACAACAGTGTAGCCATATGGAGCTGGGCTTTCTTTAAAGATCTGATCAGAAACATATACTGCCCTTTTCTTTTCCTTTCTCAGAACTGCCCTGTGTGAAGAGGAAAAAGGCCAGTTTGAGGCAAGTAGATTCTGAAGAACATGTTTCTAGAACCTACAAAAAAATATAGACTGGTATTCTAAAGCTTCCTCTTGTAAAAGTCTTTTTTTTTTTTTTTTTTCAATGAAAAACTGATTCTGAAGCTAACGGTCCAAGTATTCAGTCAGCCAGGATCCCTTATGGATGTACTGAGATCACTGTTCCTTGTGCCCTCATTAAATGCATTAATGCTAGTCTGGAGAAGTCCACACATGCTGCAGCCATACCTTTTTTGCAGAATAAATATGTAGGTCTGGCTGAGCAGAAGTGCTGAATTCCAGAGTATCACACCTGGACTTTGAGATTTTGTTTCCTTCATTGTTCAGTTGCAGTGACTTCCATGTAAACTGCACTGAGTGTCTACAAGTTACCTTCTTTTTACATGATGCATTTTCTCATTCAGGAAAATCATCCTGTTCAAAGTGACTTGCTGGAAGCCTATGTAGTTCAAAGGTGCACCCAGTAAATCCCTTTGGATGCATTTTTTAATTCCTTTAGCTAGAGGCTATTTATCATTACAGGAGTCATAAACTAGCTGTGACAACAAACCACGTAGAAACAATGTGCAACCCAGATTTCTAGTGATGGAGACTAAGCAAATAGCCCAGGGACCTTTTCCTGCTGAGTAGGAGGGCTGTGAGGTACGTGTCTCGTGGCTTTCCAAGCAAGGAGCTGAGGAGGAAAAGAGGCGAAGAGAACTGGTGAGGCAGCGCTGCCAGCACCATTTTGCTCTCCCACCTTCATTTTGGTACCAACCCTGGCATCCCTGCACCTCTGTGAGATGTGACTCGTCTTGTTACTTACACTGCACCCTCTTAGCAAGTCCCAGCAGCGTGGATGTGCCTGTTACTCACCTTGTAGTTACGCCTGTGACTGTGCTGTAGCCCCACTTCACCACAGTGGTTTAAAAGCTACAGGGCTATTTACCTTTGCAGCAGCTGGAAAGGGGATGGAGAGCTTGACTCAGCACCTTGCTGATGCAGGCCTGTGGGCAGGGGGTGGGAAGAAGGCTGTGGGCTGCAGCATGAATGTACACAGCCAAAGCCTTGTGGTAGCCAGTGTGACACTTCCTGAGGCCGCTTCTGATGCTTCCTGGCCACTGTACTCTTTTTTTTTTTTTTTTCTTGTACCTCTTACTTCCCTCTCCCCCCGCTTGTTTTGTAGTGCCTTGTCTCATCTTTTCACAGAGCACCTTAGGATGTTGAACAAGGATCCCAAAGACCTGATGTGCATGTTCTCACAGCATGGAGAGTGCGTTGCTCCATTGCTAGGAGCTTCTCCTCTGGGCTGTGCGATAAGCCACCATGGGGAAATGAGAAGACAAAGAGCTTTTACCACAATCAGCGATAGCATCAACATTTGTGAGAAATGACCTGACTTCTTGTCACTTTTTCCACCCTGCAGACCACTATGTTGTGAAAGGAGGAGGCAGTTCAGGCAGCACAAACCTGAATGAGGACATACTGTAGGATGCGTTGCACTCCCTCGCACTGAGCATAGCTCTGCCAGAAGTGCTGCTAACCAGCTGCAGCATGGAAAAGAACTGGGCCGTGAAGTCTGACTGGAAACCACTGGGGAGAATTCTTCTGAACCATGAAGAGGCGCAGAGCTATAGGTGTTAGGTGCTTTGTAAGAAGGGGAGTTTATGACAGCAGAGAAGCCTGTATAGTGAGGGAAAAAATAGGTAAAAGCAGAAACACCCACTATGGTTTATTCAATAGCGCCAGGAGATTATAGTCAGTGATAAATGTCACCTTGATGTTAGGTATGCTTTATTTTACTGCTTATTTGTTCCACTCCATTTAAAAACCATAGAAACAGAATCCACTAAAAGAAGCTTATTGAACCTTCTCCTTTGCTACATGATTTCATATGTGGCAGAGCTGATTCAGATGCTCTATATACGCAGAAGGGGCAGCAAGTTCTCACTTCCTGAAAATTAAAGCGTGTAAAAATCAGCTTATATATGACAAGTCTAAGGAGGGCCAAGTATGTGGCTCCTTGTGGCTGAAGTAGCTGACTCTCAACTGAGTTTTGGGGTGGTTCCAGGGACTACATGCAGGGTATTTACCCTTCTCCATGGGAGAAGGAAGCTGTAGCTTTGGGAGAATATTGGCTTCCCTGGGGTGAAGGAGCAGCAGTGAATAGCTGAAGTAGAGAGTAGCCCTCTGTGGTTCTACCCCTGCTTGGCACTGCCTAAACCACAGTCAGTGAGGCTAAACCTGATTGACTAATGGGTAAGGAAGGACCACCTGGGGTTTCATTTCTGCTACATATCAGCTCTGTCACTATTTCTGTTCTTTCTAAAGCGGGGATTATTTGAGGTTTGCAGCATCTTTACAAACGTTTCAGGATGTGTGGTGCACAAGGTCGCATTTGGCTGTGGAGTGGAAGGCCAATACCTCAGGCTGTAACATGGGAGGGAAACTTTTGTCCAGTGAGTCTAAGATATGTACCAACTCTTATGTGAAATGTTTTGGGAGCTAAGTGTCCACCTATAAGTGATCTCTTTTCTGTTCATTGTTGAATATTTTTGAGCCTGTTTCTTAGATTATCCAGAGATCTGAAGACAGTCATTGTACTTGTGGGTTGTTGGTTCTCAGGTTCTTCATGGGAAACAGCTAACAAGGTGAAGTAAGTCCATAAGAAACAGGAAATGAAGTAGCTAAAGTCATGGGCATCTCTGCTGTAAATATATTTTTTTGAGTTTTGGGATCAAGAGAGAAGCCCCTGAGGAACGGGTTAATGATCCACAACTGGTAAGTAGATTCTGTAGGGCCAGCAGCAGAAGCTGCTGAGCATGGCCATGCCAGTCTAGTGGCTGTACAATTAGGCAGAGATTAGCTGCAGTTAGAAAAAGTAATGATAAAAATTATTTTTCTTGGTTTCTGGAAAGAGCAATAGAATTGCTTCTGGGCA